>NW_024498697.1:406425-473978 GCF_017590055.1 Onychostruthus taczanowskii
GGCTCCGCTGCGCTCCGCTGGCTCCGGTGCGCCCCGCGCCGCACGGGCCACGCCCACCCCGCCGGGACACGCCCATCTCGCGGCCGGACACGCCCCTCGATCCCGCCCATCCATCCCGGACACGCCTCCGTGGTGTTAACCACGCCCACGAGAACGCTCCCGCCCCGCCCACACGCGATGCCCACTCTCCGAGGGAGGGAAACTGAGGCAGGGAGGTGGAACCGGCTGCCCTACTGACCCCCTCCTCCAAGCGCGCGGGATCCCTCGGTGACCCCGGCCCCGAGCCACGCCCTGTCCCCAAGCCACACCCCGAGCACTGCGAGCGCCCCTGTGGAGCGGCGGACACCCCTGGAAGCCGTCACCTGTGTCCCCACAGAAGAACACCCACGGGGGATGGTCCCCAGGGCTCGCCCCTACTCCCTGCCTCAGTTTCCCTTCCCACCAGGGCCCACACTTTGGGACAGCCCAGGTGACACCCACGTGGCCAAGCATCCATCGCGGTCAGCCGAGGGTCCGTGGGATGGGATGTCAGCGCTGGTGGCAAAGGCCACAGTGACAACGGGGCACCCGCAGGTGCCACCGCCGGCGTGGCCGGGCTGCGCGAAAGAGCCGTGCCCGGGGCCGAGCACCGGCGGGCTCATGGCATGGGGACACGCGGCTGCGCCCGCTCCGTCGCCTGCCATCTCCATCAGCCTCGGCGGGGACAGCGGGACGCGATGGCAAGTGACAGGCGCCGCCAGCGCCGGGGGTGAGAGAAGGACGCGGGGATGGGGGAGGGCAGCACGGACACACAGGCAGAGAGCGGCCCGGGGCCGCTCCCAGCGCCATCCGCCACGGCGGTGCGGTGACAACACCGAGGTGGCATCAGCCTCAGTGGCACCTGTGAGTCCATAGGGTCATCATCCCCCCTGCCCCCAAAAAAGACCCTGGGGGTGCATCCCCTCATCCCCCTCACGCCTGTGCAATGGCCTCAAACCCCAAGGGACACACGGGGGACAAGCCCCAGCCCCGCCCCAAAAGAAGGGGAACCAAGGGGACTTTTGACAGCCATCGATCGCCCCCGCATGTCCCCCGGCTCCTGCAGAGGCTTTAATCAGCGAGCAGAAATCAATTAGCTACCTTTAAGCAGGCAATTATTCCTGGGGTCTTTACAAGGCTGGGGAGGGGGAGAGTATTTGGGGGGGGGGGGTGCTGCCAGCACCGTATCCCCCCCTCAAAGTTTGTTACCATTATGTCACCAGCTGTTTCCCTGCTTCTTTTCTCCATCATTTTTGTCGCCCCCCCCCTCCACACCCCCCTATTCCTCGTTATCTTTCCATTTTAACAAGCGCCTAAAAATACGCCTTGCGAGGTCACGGGCTGCGTGAGTCACCATCAGCGCAGGGACGGGGTGGCCCGGGTGGGCAGGGGGCTCTGCGTGGGGACAGGGTGGCCGTGGTTGGGACACAGAGGGAGGACAGGCCCACACTGGCTGCATCAGGGCATTTGTCTCACCTGGAGGGTCAGGGGACACCCCTGGTCCTGGGTACTGCATCCTCGTGGTGGGGACACAGCCCCAGGTCACCTTGTTGCTACAGGACATTGTGTCCCCTTGGTATAGCCACCACCCCAGGCCACTGCATCGCTCTGAGCCACCCTGTCCCTATGGCAAGGCCACCACCCTTGGCCACTATGTCCCCCAGCTGTGTCCCTACAGCCAGGTGCAGAGCCAGGACAGCCTGTGGTACAGCAACACTGTATGGGGGGTACAACACCCCAGGTGACACTGGCTGGAACACTGAGGTGCTCCCTGTCCCCAAGCCCTGCATGGGGAGGGGGTGCAGTGCAGCCCCTCAAACCAGCTCCATCCACCTGGGCACAGGGAAAGGAACGGCAAAGCTCCAAATGGCCACATTTGGGAGTGCAGGAGGTGGGAAAGGGACAGAGGTGGGAGGTGGCAGCAGCAGTGGCTGCCGTGGCTGTGACAGCAGCGATGGCAGCAGTGGTTGCAGTGACAGCAGTGACTCCAGTGGTAGTTCTGGTGGCCACAGTGGCTGTGGTGGCAGTGGTGGCAGCAGCGGCTGTGGCTATTGCAGTGGTGGCTGCAGTGGTTGTGGTGACAGCAGAGGTGGCTGCAGCTGTTGCGGCGGTGGCTGCGGCGGTGGCGGTGGCTGCAGCTCCGCTCGAACACCGCCGCTCCTCTGCAAAGGTTAAGCAAACAGCAGCTCCCGCAGAATCGATGCCGGCCGAGCCCTCGGCTGTTTGCTTTGGCAACACGGCGCGGGGGCGGGTGGGCCATGCTGGGGACACGGCAGCGGGGACGGGGACAATTGATGCTCCAGGGGCGCAGCTTTGGCCGGGGGTGGCTGTGCCCACCACCTCCCGCTTGCTGTGGAACTCATGGAGGAGGATTTGGGGAAGGGCAAGGGTGGCCAGGCCAGGGCAGGGTGCTCGTGGGGCCGGCACTGTGCCGTGCCTCAGTTTCCCCTCCTGGCATTGTGGCAGACGCTGCCCTTAGACCATGCTTGGCCAGGGGGACAGGAACATTGTGCCCCCACACCTGCCACCCGTCCCTACCTGCCACCTGCACCCTACTAGGGTGCAGGAGCTGTGGCTCAGCCCAGGCGTGGCTCAGCTGGAATTAAGACAGAGCTGGACACAACCAACGAGCCCAATGTCGGCCCGTGGTGACGAGCCTGGGGAGGGAGCGGCCCTTTGCAGGCCCCGATGAGTTTGGATGCTGTCCCCCAAATTCCAACTGTGTCCTCTGGAAGGGCCATGGGAAGGGGACGTTCAGCTGTGGGCAGGGAGGGCCAGCTGCCTGCTGGCCTTGAAGGACAAGGGGACGGCTGGTTGGTGAGCTGGTGGTTGGTGGCCAGCTGGCTTACTGGGCTCGTGGGACACCCAGCCGGCTGGCTGGCTGCATGGATGGGTAGATGGCTGGGGGGTGGGCTGCCTGGCCAGTTGGCTAGATGGCTGATTGGCCAGTAGACCACCAGTCAGGTTGTCTGTCCAGCTGCCTGTCTGCTTGTCTGGCTGGCTGAGCAGTTGGGTGGTGGCCAGCCAGCAGACCCAGGGGCTGGCTAGCTGGCCAGCTCAGCCCTGGCCCCGGGGCCAGCACCATCCTAGCACGTCCCAGCCCAACACCAGGCACTGTCCCTTGCCCGGCAGGGGGAGGGCAAGGTGTGGGTGGCACATCCCCCGTCCCTGTCCCTGTCACGCTGCCTCTCATTACGGACACGGCGGGGCCCGTCACCCTCCCACCGCGCGGCAATTAAGGGCTGCCAACACCGGCAGTTAATTAGCGCCGGCGGTGAGTGCTGGGAGGCGACGGCCGCATGGCTGGCGGAGGGGACGGGCTCGGGGACGTGTCCCCCAGGGGGACATGGGGGGGAGCAGCCGGGATTTGGGCTGGGACCAGCTGTGCTGTCGCGGGGGTGCCCCACGGCTGCTGGGGGCGGGGTGTGACACGGGGGAACAAAGGTTGTTATTAGGCTGCTGTTCTAGGTGGGGGGGCAGTGACAAGTGGGTGCCAGAGATGGGGTGTGCAGAGGTGGCACTGGGGAGTGTCCTGCACGGTGACGGTATGTGGCACCCCAGGCTGTGCAGTGACGGTGACAGTGGGTGACACCCCGTGGGCCATGCAGTGACAGTGACACTGGGTGATACACTGTGGGCCGGCAGTGACGGTGACAGTGGGTGACACCCCGTGGGCCACGCAGTGACATAGCATTGTGTGACAGCCCCAGCACCAGGCACTGACGGTGACTCTGTGTGACAGTCCACGGGAGCTGCAGTGACACTGCGTGGCACCCGGCGGCCCCACAGTGACAGTGACACCCTGTGCACTGCGCGGTGACAGTGACACCATGTGACACTCCAGGGAGCAACAGTGAAGCTGTGCAACACCGCAGGGCTGTGCAGCAGCTCCGTGTGACACGAGTGGGGCTGTGCAGCCATGGTGACACTACGTGCCACCCCAGGGAGGTGTGCAGTGACACTGACACTGTGCCACACCCCGGGGGCCGTGCAGTGACAGTGACACCTGTGACACCAGTGCCATGCAGTGACACCACACTCACCCCAGCCCGGCTTGTTCCCCTTGTGGGTATTGAGGCACCCACCCAGTTCACACCTGGGGACATGCCCCAAGGGGGACATCACCCTGTACCTGCAGCTTCGTGGGGGGACACCTGACCCCCCCCTCCCGCCTCAGCGGGGATCCCATGGTAGGTGTCCCAAGGAAGGGGGGCGTCAGGAAGGGGTTACCCCAGGGAGGGGGTGCTCTGTGAAGGGGGTGCTCCAGCTATGGACCTCCAAGAAAGGGCGGTTTCAGGAATGAGGTGCCCTGGGGAAGGGATGCTCTGAGGAAGGGGTGCAGAGGAGAGGGGGTGCCCCAGGAAGGGGGGCACTGGGGAAGGAAGTGCTCCAGGTGGGGCTGCTCCGGCTCGGAAGGGGGTGCAGGAGCAGGGGTGCGGCAGGAGGAGGGTCCGTCTGTCACGAGCCCCCGCCAGCCGCAGCACAATCGATCCAATTTGCACAGTCAAATATTTGGCTTCGCGGCGCGGGGCCGGCTCTGCTCGAGCCGCCCCGGTGGGCGCGGGCCCGCGGTGACGGTGGCGGCTGCTCCGCGATCGATGGCGGGACGTGCGGCGAGCTGGGGCGGCCGCAACGCGCGGGGCCGGGGCTGTGCCCGGGCTGGGGCCGTGGTGCAGCACCCGCCATCCTCCATCAGCACCCAGGGACCTCGGGAGCCCACGTGGAGCCCGCTCAGGGGGCAGAACCTGTGCCAGGAGCGCAGCGGCTCAGCCAGGCTGTCCCCCGAGCCCCCTCCATGGCCACTGATCGCCGACACCGCCCGGTCCGGGGAGCGGAGCCGTCTGTCACCGGCAGGGAATGGCTGAAGCTTGGCCACACGGCCACTGCCACGGCCACAGGTGGCCATGGGCTTGTCCCCCAGGGGGTTTGTCTGGGGCGTGGGATGGGCAGCAGTGGGACTGGTGGTGCTGAAGCAATCCTGGGGCCGCTCCCACGGATGGGCACCACACAGCTCCCGTGGACACAACTCCATAGCCAAGCTCCAGAGCCCTTCCCCCGCGGGTGCAGCCCACGCAGGGGTCTCAGCCCCCAGCTCAGCCCAGGGTCCCCACAGTAGGTTCCCGCGGCCGTGGGCAGCCCTGTGCCTCACCATGCCCCTGGATCCGCTCGCTTTCCCGGCCCTGCTAAACTCGTTAGCGGCGGGTGAACGTCAGCCGGGCGGGAGCGAAGCGCCAAATGCGATTATGCCCCGTCTCGCTCTCCATCCTTCCACCCCGGGCCCCATTTATCGCGGAGGCGGGCGGGAGGCAGGGAGGCGGAACTGGCTCTTATCTCGGCCGAGAAATCCCGCTCCGGCCCTGATTTATGGCTGGCTGCGAGGGACTCCAGCGGCACTGCACAATTACGGAGCGTTTAGAGCACGGAGGGGTCAGCGCTCGGCTACGGCTGGAAGAGTCGGGGTAGCCAGGTGGGCGCTCCAGCTCAGGGAGGCTCCCTGGGGCCGCACAGGGACTGCCAGGTCTCTCCAGGTGGGTGAGACAGGGGACCTGCGGGTGCACACTGGGGATCAGGGGAGGACAGAGGTAGAAGAGTGCCTGGCCCAAAAAAGGGGCACGTGCTGGCTGGGGAGACCCTGGAAAGGTTCCTGTGCCTAAAGGATGGCACAGGGGACAGGCGGGACACTGCCTCACAGGCCCAAGGCCAGGCAGGAGGGTGGGAACACCCTGGAGGATCCCAGAGATCACCATGTGCAGGGAGGTGCCAGGGGCTGGCAGCACCCACCTTTCTCAGAGTGTGAGGACAAGCAGTGGCACTGGGGACAGGGGTACCCCAGAGGGAACGTGCTGGTCACAGAGAGCCACAGCAGGTCCAGGATCACACCCTGGCAAGCCAGACCCACCCCGTGGGGTGCCCAGAGCCAACACTGATCCACAGCCCCCCCCAAGGAAGGCATGGCAGGGCTGATGCTCCGAGCAGCTCCTGGAGCAGCTCAGGGATGTTTACTGGGAAAAGCAGGAGCTCTTCCTGCGTGTGCTGAACTTTACAGAGCACAGCCGTGCCCCGGCATAGGAACAGCCTGGGAGCAGCCTGGGAAGAGCCACGGGATGTGGAGCAGCTGCTTTCAGTGTTTTATTAAAACAAAAGTGAAGGCCCAGTACCCGCCTCGCCCAGGCTTGGCTCTCCCACCGGGAAACTGCCGCCGAAGGAAGCTCAAACAGCAGGAAATGAGTTGGAATGAGGCAGAGCCCAGGTCTCAGCCTGCTCCAGGGTGGATCAGAGCCTTGGATCCAAACCAAGGGTGACCCACGAGTGATGGCCACAGAGGCAGAGGGCAGGGAGGAGGAGCAGCCAGCTGAACACCTGATCCATATGAATGAGGTGCTGTCCTCCTCCTCACTGATTTAACAAGTTTCCATTAAATCAACATGAAAGAGGGGAAATCCCAAGTCTAAATGTGGATGAGGAGGACTGAGCAATGGGGAATCACCCCAGGGGACACTGCAGGCAATAACAGGGCCTGAGAATTCACCCAGACCTAGGGAGAAGATTGTCCCGGAAGACATTAAAGTGAGATTGTACCTGATTAAAGTGAGATTGTCCCAAATTAAAGTGAGATTGTCCCAGATTAAAGTGCCTCAGCTCACTGAAGTCCCACAACAGAGACCACAAGGGGACAAGGGCGTCATCCCACAGGAACAGCTGGTGGGTGAGAACCTGAGCAGGGAGAATGTGCCTGAAAAAACCTCTGGCTGTGTTCACCTTGGGAAGTTTGCAAGGAGACGCCACTGTCTGCATTCAGCTGGCAAAGCTCATTAACAGAGGTGGCCTTTCACTGCCCTTTTCAAACGGGGAAATTCAGGCCCCTTCCCTGCCTAAGAGAAAAGGTGAATTAAGAGATGAAATGCCGGATGAGGAGGAACACCAGCCCGCCGAGCCCGACAACAGCCGTGCCCACCGCCAGCCGTGCCCAGAGGAAATCCAGGGAATCCTCGAGGCGGGTGTGCAGCTGCAGGACCTGCCGGCGGGTGCTCTCCCGGTCCCCGGAGTTGTCGATGACGTGGGTCGCCCACCTGCGCTTCTCCTCCAGGGGCAGCTGGGAGCTGATCCGAGCTTCGGCCTCGGCCACGCCCAGCCCGCTCCTCTTCATCAGCCGCGCCAGCTGAGTCTGGGGGTCACTGCCGGGCGGAGCACGGGGCTGAGCTGGGGGTGGGAGGGAACGGGGGATCTGCCTTCCTCGGGCACCAGGGGGAATCACTGGGATAAAGTGGGAATGCGAGAGGTGCCCCCTTGGCATTTCTGACACGGTCAGCCTGCGCGTGGATCAGCAGAGCCACTGCTGCCCGGGCCGTTCTCAGCATTCACACAGCCTGTAACAGCGCCCCAAATCCTGCCCTGATAGAGCACGGGCTGTGGAAGGCACAAAGGCAGTGAAATCCCCTCTATGAGGGTTCCAGGGAAAGCTCAGAAAGGCCCTCATGCACTATAAAGGGAGGTATTGCTTCTCTCAACAGGCTTTGCACCAGGGCTGAGGCTGAACTTTCAGCAGAGTGGAGGCACATGATGGTCCCATCTGAGAGAGGTGGCTTTGTCCCTGTCCTCGTGGTTCCCAGAGCACTTACCAGTAAACCAGCACTGTGTATTTCATAAACCTGGTCAATCCACGGGTCTCGAAGAGCAGAGGGATGTCGAGGATCACATAGCGGTAGCCTGTGGAAATGGCAACATTTCCCAAAAAATGGAACAGAGCTAACCCCCATTCCCAAATCCCTCATGCTGCACACACCATGGCCAGGAAAAGCAAAGCAAGCAGGAGTTCTACAGCTCCATGATTACAGCCAAGCACAGCAGAGCCTGCTGGCCCTCCTCCCTCTCTTAGGGAGGAAATGGTTTCATTCCAAGTTTCCAGAGGTAAAAAAAAAAAAAACAACCCTAACCTGGATGCTCCAGACCAAAGGTGAAACTGCAGAAATATAATGAGGAGCTGAAACGAGGAGCTGAAATGAGAGCAGCAGTGCCTGGCTGGCAGGAGCAGCAGCTGTGTGCTGTGCTGGCCTCTCCTGGGAAGCAGTGCCCACAGCAGGATCTGCTCTCCACTCCTTCTCTTGTCCAAGACTTCACCAGGCTGCAGCCATCTGAGCCAACATTTCCCAGCTCAGCTTTCCTCCCTTTATGAAAAGCTTTGGCTAAATACCTCCATTTTTCCAAGGGGAGCAAGGAAATCCCTGCAGACCTCCTGCAGCTGTGACACTGAAATGCAGGGGAAGCCTCCAGGCACAGCCCAAGGGCTGAACTCTCACCAAAACTGGCTGTTTGGTTTAAAACCTCTGACATCACAGGAAGCAGAGCTTGTTACAGTCAGTCACTGTCCCCCTGGTTCTCTCCATGCCTCTGCTCTTGGCCAGTGTTTGGGGAGATGGGAGATACCCTGCTGAGTCTGGGGGAGACAGTGAGCAGAGGGAAAAGCTCGAAGTCAAGACTTCACTCCCCTGTGTGTCCCCCCATCATGGGGACATCTCAGGCTGGTGTCCCCTCTTTATAATCCCCCTAAAACCGAGCTGCCCACAGCAAGTCAAGTCTTGACAAAGACATCATCATCCAAGGAGCCACCATTCCACCAGCACCTCCGCCCTGAGAGGCTTGTGCTGCCCTCTGATTTGATCGATCAGAGCTTTCCTTACACAGCAATCCTCAGAGACAACATCCAGCTATCCCAAATCATTAAATCCTGACTAATGAGGACAAAGCAGCCTACTGAAGCCACACAGCACTCTCGCCGAGGGCCAGGACAGCATCCGCCTCCTCAGCCCACAGCCCCGAGTTCAAGACTCCATCTCTGGCTCCTGGCATTCCTGCCTGTTGCTTCCTTTGTGCTTCCTCCTCCTCCTCACCCCGCAGCAGAGCTCGGCCCCGTGGTGCCCCAGCCTGTTCAGCTCTCCCAGGGCTCAGCTCTGATAAGCACCACGACTCCAGACTGACTCTATTAAGGCATCCGTATGGAGACCTCCGGAACAGCTGGTGATCTTATCTGGCATTTCCCCAGCCCAGCCTGACAGCTGCATTTGTTCCATTTATCAGGGGGAATGTGGGACTTTGGAAGCCACAGCTGTCAGCCCATCCCTCACCTTATCGACGCTCAAAGGGCTCCACAGCTTGCAGTGAAGCTGGAGCAGGCTGGGGGCAGGGAGGGATGCGTGGCCATTTCAGGAGTGTGGCATTATCCGGCAGGTAATCTCAGCAAAGCTGCTCCCAGGCCCTACAGATACACTTGAAACCGCAGAGGAAAGCGGTGAAGGGCAGCACTGAAAGGCAGGAGTGAATCAGGAATGAATCCTCCAAACACTGACACCAAAGGCCACCGCAGGCAGAGCACAAAGGCTGTCACTCAACGTCCCTTCCCTTCCTCTGTCATCCCTGTCCTTCTCCCCACATTCAAACCAAAGGCAGAGGGAGCAGGGATGGCTCCTGCTCAAGCAGGAGTCCTGGTAGGCTGGACATGGCCTCTTACCACGTACAAAATACTTCAGGATTTGCTTCAGCATCTCCTTCAGGATCTCAGGGTGGGTGATGGAGTTCAGCAGCCGCCGTTTCTCTGGCTGGGAGAAGATGATGCTTCCGAGAGCCTCACGATTTATCTCGCCGTTCTCCAGGAGGATCTCGGTGCCAAAGTGCTGCAGGATCTGCTGATGGGCCTTGGAGTGGGGCTGCACCACTGAGAACATCAAACAGCTGGGGGTGAGAGCCAGTTTTACAGCACAGTCGGTGTTTGCATCAGCAATCACCCTCAGATGGGGTTTGCTCATTCACTACAGAGCTGATGCTCGCCATGGCAGCACATCTGCCTCCAGCACATCTGTCCTGGCACCACATCTGCACAGCCCGGCAGCTCCTGCCAGCCCAAGGTCCCTCTGAGGCCTGACACCTGGAAGATGGAAGTCCTGCAGACATTAATTCAGCACCACAACCCTCCTGGCACGTGCTGCTGCTCAGGGTGAGCAGTCAGCAGGGCGGGCAGGAGGACACGGTGATGGCCACATGCCAAGGCTGGGGGAGCAGCTGGCCTGAGCCAATTCCCACCAGGGATGGAGCAGGGAGATCCTAAAGGAACCAGGACCAGCTGAAAACTTCAGCACTGCGTGGATACTCACTGCTGTTAACTTGGCTCTGGATGCTGCTGAGGTGTTTTTTTAATTGTCTTTCACATCAGCCACTAAATTCTTCAGGAAAATGAACAGAAAAACCTTCTAAAAGCTCAATCCCCAATCAGCCCTTGCAGGGGCTCTGACGTTACAGGAGTGTATAACTTTAAAGCCACCAAAAAAAAAAAATCCCCAACAAAAGGGATGAAGCAATAAAACCATAATTAAGCTCCAGCTGAGGGTAACCACAGCGAAGGACAGACCGCAGATAATCATCTCTCCCAAATCCAGGAACATTGCCACAGGTTGTAACCTCAGGCCAACCTCATAAAAGTCTTTAAGACCAATTTTTTTCTCCTGTGGAATATCACATGGAGGCAGTTTCAGGATGGGTAAAATCCATATAGTAAACAAACACATATAAAAAAGGAATTGGTGCAAAATAAAGTGATTGGCAGAAAACTTTCACAGAGTATCTGTAGTGTTTTCCTACCGTCTCCGAGGGCTTTTAGCACCTCCAGCAAATTTCCTGCACCTCCAGGGGAATTACAGTGCAATAAAATGTTAAAGCATCACAGCTTTGAGTGGCTACACAGTAAGTTCTTCACCAAACAGAAAAACTCAGGCACTTCCAAATGCCACCATTGTTCAGCAGCAGACCCCAAACCTGCTGCATGCAGGGTCCACAACCCTCAGCAACCCAGACTGGTTTGGGGGGAAAGCCCACCCAGTGCCACCCCTGCCATGGCAGGGACACCTCTCACTGTCCCAGGCTGCTCCAAGCCCCATCCAGCCTGACCTTGGGCACTGCCAGGGATCCAGGGGCAGCCACAGCTGCTCTGGGCACCCTGTGCTCTCCTCATTAGCCTGGTGGGGTGAAGGGATCAATACCTCACAGGTAATCAGGGAAAACAAGGTGTGCTCTGGTCCTACTGAGTCAACAGATCTGGGATTTTGGGGTTTTTCTCCAGCCCAAGCAGCACAAGCATTTTGGTTTTTGGTTTTTTTGGTTGTTTTTCGATTGTGCTTTTTTTGTTTTTGTTTTTGTTTTGTTTTGATTTTTTTTTTTTTTTTGAGCACATGAATTTTGTGGTCTGATCTCTCCATATCACCAGAAAAACAACATCCAGCACAGAGGGACATTGTTTTTCAGGCACCAACGTAACTGAGTGACAGGATGGGTGTCCTGGGGCTCAGGGGGCGTGTTGGACTAGCCAAGGGATCCCATTTTACAGGGAACCACATTTCTTTTCGCCCAGAGCTGGCTTTCAAAGCTGGGAAGCATCACACACCAGGGGATGGAAACTCAGAGTACAATCTCCCCACGGTGTTTATTAGGTCATGATCTTTTTTTCTTTATTAAAAATATATCCCCGTTCCAATCCCCCCTGGGGCAGCCGGGACAGGGGAGCGGGAGCGAAACCCTCCTGCGATGTACCCAGAGCACCCTCTGCCGTCAGCGATCCCGGTTGTCAGGGGAACCTCGGGGAGCAGGAGCAGCTCTGGAAAACTCACCCTGCCTGGCGATAACATCGGCATCGATCACGGCACAGCCCAGCTCCCGCAGCACCGCCACCACCGAGCTCTTCCCCGACGCGATCCCACCCGAGAGTCCCACCAGGAACATCGTGCTCTGCGAGGGAAAGGGAAGAGTGGAAAACGTGCCAGGAGAGGCCGTTCTCTTCATGCTGAGCACATCAAATATTTAGTCCCAAACAGGCAACTTCATTCAAAGCTCATTTTCCTACTTTCTCAGGGTGTCACGGAGACATCAGCAGGATTTTGGCACCCTCTGAGCTGTGTTTTACAGGCTGGAGGACAGTGCTGGATTAAACAATGCTTCTCTGGATCCCCCCAGCTCTGGATGTGCCACTTGAGCCAGCCCTAAGTTCCTCCAGCTGCTTTATGTCCAGCTCCAGCAGCTCATTCCCCTTTAGCATCTCCACTCATCAAACCAGAGCCCCACCTACAGCACCCTGAGCCATGGAATCATGAACGGGTTGGATTGGAAAAGATCTTCAAGCCCATCCAACTCCACCTTCTGGTATGGGCAGGGACAGCTCCCGCTGTCCCAGGCTGCTCCAAGCCCTGTCCAACCTGGCCTGGAATGCTTTCAGGGATCCTGGGGCAGCCCCAGCTGCTCTGGGCACCCTGTGCCAGGGCCTCTGCACCCTCACAGAGAGGAATTCCTTCCCAATATCCCATCTGGCAGTGGGAAGCCATTTCCCCTTGTCCTGTCGCTCCAGGCCCTTGTCTAAAGTCCCTCCTGGAGCCCCTTTAGTGCCTGGCAGGGGCTCTGACCTCTGCCTGGATTCTTCTCCTCTCCAGATGAGCACCCCCAGCTCTCCCAGCCTGGATCCAGAGCAGGGGGCTCCAGCCCTTCATATATCTCCATGACCTCCTCTGGATCTGCTCACAGAAATCAGGAAATTCCTGGCAGGTTTGTTGAGGGTGACCCAGGAGCAGTGAAAAAGGGCAGAATTCAGACAATATTTGAGCCAGGACTGGGACACACTGAGCCAGGCCTGAGATGGAGAGCTCTGCTCAATCCCTGCAGCCAGGTGTTGGAGCTCAGCCACCTCTGACACCAGCAGAGCCCACAAGGCACTCAGGGAATCCCATTCCCACACCACTGGCAGCCCTAAGGACAGGGAACTCACAGCTCTGAGCAGCAAACTGGTGTCTGTGAGCTGCCCTGAGCACAGACCTGTGCTGCCCTTGGCCCCCCTGGAGGGGGTTGGTAACACTGCCCCCACACAGACACCTCCCTGCTCAGTGCAGACCCTGCAATCCTCTAGATCCTGCTTGTGTGCTCTCAAAACCAAAAGATTCAGCCACACAGAGGCAGCTCTGGAGAGCTGAGGGGACTGTGAGTATCTGCATCCCAGAAACACAGCACCCCAGCAGGGTACAGAGCCAGTGTCCCTGTGCAGCCCAGCCCAGGCAGCTGAGTCCTGCAAACCCCGGGGACAGCAGCTGTGACTTTGCTGTCACCTCATCCAGGGTGACAGCAGGGCTGAGGGGCTGAACCTGCCACAGCCCAGCCTGTTCCAGCTGAGGAGGAATTGGCTCCATCACCTTTGGCAGGAGCCTCAGGCTGCTGGCAGCCACCCTTTGGCTTCCCCTTGCCCCGATCCTGCTCCCTCCTGGTAGCCCAACCCCATCAATCTCAGTCATCATCGCTCTGCCTAACCTGCTTCTGACCTCCACCCTCCCTCCAGACATCACCAGCCCCCCAAAAACTCTGCCCACAAAGGAACCAGGTCCCTGCTGCCCACAGTGCCCCCCACGAGTGGCACCCCAGGACAGCAGGTGGGCACACGGGGCTGCAGGAGGGCTGCAAACACAGCACTGCCACCCTTTGGCTAGAAAACAACAAAAAAAGACACTTCAGTCACAATTCAGTCCTGCAAACAGGACCCAAACCCACAGTTTGGGGGGGAGGAGGGGGTGGGCAGGTCCTGTGGCAGCTGGAGGCAGAGGGAAGGGGCAGAGCTGGAGCAGCAGCAGCAGCACAAGCTCCTTCCCTTCTCCAGACAACAGACGGGATAGCTCCAGCAGGAACAAGGGGAAATCCAACAGGAATCAGAGAGGGCCAAAATATGAATAGCAAACAGCAGTGATGGAGAGGCTGATGTACACCCCAAGCAGGACCTGGACCCCACGGGGAGCCTCTCTGGTGTTACAGGGGGCTTGGAGGGACAGAGGGGCTGGTTATCGATCCCAGCAGGTTAAAATCCTGCTTTATCCTCCCACTGCTGCAGCCTCTGAGGGACAACACTGCACCAGGAGGAGCTGGATCACAGCAGTGGAGGCTCCTGCTTTGTAAAAATGCACTGAAATAAATGCACTTTGTAAAAATACACTGAAAACTCTCCTGCCCTCGTAAACAGGGCTTTAACTGCAGCAAGCCCAGCGTTCTGCCCTCCAGCCTCAGCTGGGACTTGCTCCCAAAACCCTGCTATTTCTGTCCCTCCTCCACAGGAATTACTGCAGGGGAAAGCAGCCCTTGGAAGGGTTATCCTGGAAAGCAGGGCCAGCCAGGGATCTGAACACTTGTGCTGTCCAAGGGCCTGCACAGATCTCAGGCATCAATATTTAACAAGCTCTGGTTTGAACTGCACACGAGGGGAGAGGGCAGCTTGCTCCTGCAGATGTTACTGGCAGGAGCCAGAACTAGCTTTCCCCCAAATACACCATTTTTGGGGGATGTTTTAGTTCCAACTAAACCAGACATGGGGAAAAACCAGAACAAGAGCCACAGAGGCTGATCAGGCTGGAAAACGGTGAGCTGTTCCTGCACTGAGGAATGGGGAGATGCACCCAGAGCACTGAGGAAATGTTTTTCAAAGAATTAAGTGCCCAAAAATTCCCGTGTCCCACCTCCTGGGGGTTTTTGAGCACAGCACAAGCTGCCAGCCTCAATCCATCCATCCTTCAAGCACAGGGAGTGGGGATGGAGCTGGACCTGTCCTCCAGCACCATCCTCACCCGGCCCTCCTCGTCTCTGCTGGGGCTGACAGAGCTGGTGTTTGGCTCGAGGAGGCTGCAGCCAAAGGGAAGAATCACCAACACATGGTTAACTGGCGGGGAAAGAGCCGCCGCAGCAAACACCTTGACCGACCCCGCGGGGCGCCGGGGCCGCCATGGCCCCCGCCCTCACCACTCACCCTCCGCCCGGCTTCACGCGCGCCGCAGTGTCCCGCGCGCCTATTGGCTGTCGGGAAGAGGGGGCGTCTCTCCCAGCCAATCGGCGGCGCCCTCGTTAGACTCGACCCATCCCTCAAGCAGGAAGCGGGCGGAGACGCGAGCACCGCGGCCTCGGCGGGGAGCGGGCGAGCGAGGGGACTGGCCGCGGCTCTCCGTCCGCCGGGGCATCCACGCGGCTGCCCGGTGTGAGGGAGTCCTCCCGCCACCGGCGGCCCGCCCGTACACACCCCCAGAGACTGACGGGAATTGTAGTTCCGGCCCCAGCGCAACCCGGCCCCCTCAAGCCCACGCAGACTACCACTCCCGGCATGCCTCACGGCCCGCCGGCCAATCGCGGCGCGCTTTGTTGCGGGGGTGCGGCACGAGCGGAGGCCCCGTTCAAGATGGCGGACGACAGTGAGACAGCAGTGAGGCGGCCACCGGCGAGGCCTTCGCGGCCGGCGGCGGAGGAGAACGACCACGAGCATTGCAGCGACTGCGAGAACGAGGCGGAGCATGGCTCCAACCGGGGGTGAGCGGCGGCCGGGACCGCGTGCTACGGCGGCGGCCGGGCCCATTGAGGCGAGGAACGGCCGGGAAGTGCGAGGCGCCCCGCCCCTTGGGTGCGCTGATTGGTCGCTGGGCAGCATTCCGGGCAGCGATTGGTCGAGGCGCCGGTCAGTCTGGCGGGGGGGGCGGTGCCGCTGGCGCCCATTCACGCCCGCTGCGGGAGCGTGTCCGAAGCTCAGCAGGGTCGGGCGCGGCCGCGGCGTGGATGGGTGACGGCTGCGGTGCCTGCGGGGCGGCTGGCTGGGGCCGCGAGTGCCTTTTTCGGGCAGAAATGAGCCCATTTAGCATCTCTCCCTGGCCGTGCGTTAGGGCGTGTCTCCGCACATTCCCTCTGCCCTCCTGCAGAAGCCTCAGCCCACTCGTGGCAGCTCCATCCCCGCGGTGACACGCAGGGTGGTGGCACGCGTGACGCTGCTTTCCGGAGCATGTGGCATCCCCGGAATAATCCCGGGTTTCTGCACACTCATCCCGTCGTTATCCTAAACACAGCCCAGGGTTTTGCAAAGCTCTGCCTACATTGTCTCGTGGTTGGAGGAGCGCAGCCTCCAGGGGTATGGAATGGGGGAATAACAACAACAACAACAAGGCAGGGAGCGAGCACAGGCAGCGAGGCAGGTCCTTATCTCAGTAGGGAAGAGCTGGAATGCTTAACGTAGCACCCTCATTACTCACTGCCTTAATTAATACGATGCAAAGCTGCCTCACTATGCCTGGGATTTGAAGGAGAGGCTCTGTCCCGGTTCCTGTTGGGAATGGCAGCATCAACGTGTGGCTTTCCAGAGCTTTCCAGCGGTTCTGCACTTTGCTTTTCCTGCACCTGAGCCTCCCTGGGCTCCTCCTGCTCTCCTGGTGCTTCCCCAGCCCTGCAGAGCAGAGACCACAGGCTTGGAGAGCCCTTCTCCCTCCAGCAGCAGCTTTCCATTGGCAATCCCCCCTTCCCAGGAACCCAAGCGAATAAAAGGTCACACAAGAAATATCACAGAGGCTTTTTTTATGACAGCACAGCTGCCCATTTATATTTCATTTGCCTCCCGGGTGTGGCACCGTGTCTCAGTTTAATCGGTTTAGCTGTGCTTGGGGAGATTTTTATTTTCTTTCCCTCTGACATGATTAGGTTTGTGGAAGCCAGAGCTGAGCAGAGGAGACGTGGTGCTCAATCACTGCTGCTCCCCAGCCCAGCGGTTCCTCCTGCCCTTTGCCAGGAAAAGGTGTGTTCTGGAGCCCTCCTGGGGTCCTGGGCATCACTGGCCACCTCGAGGAGCTGGGCCACCACAGGCAGCCTGAGGAATATCCAGTAGGAAATAGTTTGGATAGCTTGGGAAACAACAGCAGAAGCGTGGCTGGTGGGCGCAGCCATAAGGAGCATGAGGCAGGGAGGCTTTGGAGCTCTCTGGCAAAGCCCCAAAAACCACCAGGGAGAGACCAAGTGGTGGGAAGGAGGATGGTGTTCTTGCTGCATGCACAGTCATTAATTCTGTTGATTCCATAGCATCCATGCCATTGCAGCGGGGTGTGGGAGTGTTTCTGGTCACCCCAGAGACACTGTCCCCAAAAACAGGGCAAGGGAAGGGCTTTGAGCTGCCAGGCTTTGTAGAGCCACACTCTGAGCCCTGCCCGTGCCAGTTTGTGCTGGGACTCACTGGATCTTGGCCCTGAGGTTTAAAACATGAAAGTATTCCTTAGTGAAAGCGATACTTCCTTTCCTTTTAAGGACAGGAAAGAGGAATTGAGTTTCCTCAGCCTCAGTCCTGTGTCAGCACGGGGAAGTGGCTGCACTGCTCTCTGCTGTGGCTATCCAAGCTGATTTTCCAAAGAAAATAATCCCATTTGGTTATTTTTCATATTTCCTTTTGTGTGAAGGGGGCTGCTGTGTCCCTGGTGGCTGGGGAGGATTTATTCCCTGGATCTGGAAAGGCAGGAGCATTGCCTGGGCTCAGCCTGGTGGGGTTTGTCACCTCACAGGCAGCGAGGGCAGTGGTGACAGCATGGGAGTGTCCCAGTCCCTGAAACAGTTCAGAACCACCTGGGGAGGCTGTTCCAGGCCGGAGGAGTTTGGGAGTGCCCTGTGGCACAGCTGGATGGGGTGTGAGGGGACAGAGGGGCTTTTCCAGAGGGGCTGCAGTGGGTTTGGCAATCCCTGCCTGCTCTTGGCCACAAAAAGGGGTTCCTGGGACAGGCACTGAGCTCCAGCACGTGGCATCAGTTGTGGGTGTAGGGAGCACACTGGTGGCATGCTGGGCTCTGGGAGCTGAGCTCTGCCATCTGGAGATCCTCCCTTCCTCCCTGCCACAGTCCCTAACGAGATTACAGAGATTACAGCCTAAGTACCATGCCTGATTAGCCCCTGGGATGGTAGAAGGATTTTCCAGCACCTAAATACAGAGCAGGGATCTACTCCTTCTCATCTGCCACTTTCAGCCTCCCACCGGGCTGGGGGAGCTGCCCACAACTGGAATTGTTCCCCTTGTGCTGCCTCCCTCAGCTTTGGGAACACCCATGGTTCAGGGGTGGATAATGGGTGCTGGGCACCAGTTTGTTACCGGGTGAGTCTGGTGTTTTCCAGCCTCTGGAGGGGCTGAGCTGGTGGAACAGAGCCAGTCTGAGCAGGTCTCACCCTGAACAAGCCTGGTTGCTGTCTTTAAGTGCTTCCAAAAATGTAATTTCAAGATCACTCAGGTCACAGGGGTTGTTTTCTGGGCAGTGGTTGGGGCTGGAGCCTTTGCCTTCAACTCAAGGAGACACCTGGAAACAGGAAAGGAGGGATTGGAGTGCCAAGTAATGGCCTTGGTGGTGGGGATGCCTTTCCCAGGAGAAGGGAAAAGTGTTTTCCTTAGCCAGAAGACAGACCATGGTGATCCCACTGGGAGCTGGGGGATGTTTGCACAGTGCAGCCAAGGTGCCTTTGTCCAGCTGCTCCATCTCTCGGTGCACCTCGGAGTGCAAAGGGATATGGGAGGAAAAAAAGGCCTTAAGTGCAGCTGGGAAGGCTGTGGGATGTGGGATGTGAGCTGGGCTGGCAGCTCACCCTTCCTGGGGATGAAACTGCTCCAGCCCTCAGCTTTGTCAGGCCAGCTGAGATTTTGGGTGGTGGTGGCTTGTCCCAGGACAGTGGTGGGGCATTGTCATGAATGTGGGGAGTATCTGGGGGGTGTAGCTACCCTGGGGAAAGAAGATATTTCCTTTCCTAAATAGATGTAAAATAGAAAATGTCTGCAACTGTTGCTTCTCTGGGTGTAATGAGTGGAACCTTTGGGTTTTCCAGCATTTTCCCACATGCTGGTGTCTCCTCTGCCAGGTTGGTTTTCATTTCCTGGAGCAGGGCCCTTCTCCAGGCCATGCCACCTGGAATGCAAAACCTCATCCCACCTTCTGCCACCCTGATTTCTTCCAGGTCACGACAGCTTTGCTCATAAATCAGGGAGGAATTTTCTCAGAGCTTTCACCTGCGAGCCCGGCGTGGCTGGGCTGAGCTCATTAGCACCAAGCTGGGAGTTGGCAGCTCTGATTTATGAAGCAAAGCAATGCTGACAGAATATGAGGGGAGCATTTTGTCTGTCACAGCTGACACCTGCAGCATGCCAGTGTGCAGGTGAGCTGGGAACGTGTCTCTCCCCTTTGGAAGGGGCAACTTCCAGTGTCAGCCCTTGAGGTGTGCTCAGGAATTCTCCTGGTGCTGTCAGTTTGTGGTGTCAAAATTGATAGGAAACAGTTTGGATTTGTTTATTGCAGCTCCAAGGTGGCTCATCCCAGGACTTCAGTGAGGTCAGGATTTGCCTGTGCTCCTCCCCAGAGAGTTAAAAAAGCCATCACACATTTGTCACTAAAATCAATAGTGGTGTCAGCAGCGCTGTGCTGGCATTGCTGCGTGTTTATTGCAGCTCCAAGGTGGCTTTGCTCATCCCAGGACTTCAGTGAGGTCAGGATTTGCCTGTGCTCCTCCCCAGAGAGTTAAAAAAGCCATCACACATTTGTCACTAAAATCAATAGTGGTGTCAGCAGCGCTGTGCTGGCATTGCTGCTGCTGTCGTGTCCAACAGCATCTCCCAGGTGGAGGCAAAGCCCTTTCCTGGCAGTGGGAGGGAAGGTGAGATTCCCAACAGGGATGGTGCAGCAGCACCACGGGATGTTGGTCCTTGGAGCTGCTGGTCCTTGGAGCTGCTGGTCCTTGGAGCTGGGACCAGCAGCTCCAAGGCTTTGCTCCTGCTCCTCTCCCTTCATGTTCTTCTGCAGAAGAAGGGGGGCTTCTCTTCACCCCCTTTTGTGGAGCAGCTTGCCCTGAACCACTGCTTGTTCCCACACCAGGAATGCTTCCATCTCCTGGTGTCCCACACAGGCTGTGCTGATGGATGGGGATCCTTTTCCCCAGCAGGTGCTGTCTGCAGAGGCTCTGCTGCTCTTCAGGTTTTATCCAGAGGAAAAGCTTCCCCAGCCCAGCAGCTCTGTCCTGCAAACCATCCTTCTCTGCTCCCCAGGGCAATGCAGCCCATCACAATGGCTCTCTATTCTACATCCCAGCTTCATCCCTCCAAAAACATTTCTCCATCCACTTTTCCCCAGTTTCATAACCTTCTTGCTGCTCAGCCCAAGAATTGCACAGAGTGGGACCTTGAAGATCATCCAGTTCCACCCCCTGCCTTGGGCAGGGACAACTTCCACCTTCCAAGCTCTGTTTTCCTCTCAGCTTCTGCTTGTTCTGGCCTTGCTGAAATAAATAGTTGGATGTTGCTCCAATATAGTTTTCAACACTTTTTTTTTTCCTGCTCCACCCTCTTCACCACTATCTTGTGTTTGATAAAGACACTAAACTGTGCTTTTGTGGAGGGATTCCAGGCTGGTGCCTCTGGGCAGGTCAGATCTGTGGGGTTGTCCCTGCTGTGGGAGTTGTTTTGGGGTGCAAGGAGAGCACACCTGTGTTGTAGAATAGAAATGCACTGGCTGTATCCTGACCCTGCTGGGCAGGACAGAGCTGAGCCATGTGCTGGCAGCTGGCAGAGCTCTCCTGGCCCTGTGTCCCTCCCTTTCCCCTCTCATCCTTCCACTCAGACCTGCTCCAGCCTCTCCAGAACTGGATTTCCCCCTGAACCCTGACTGTCTCAGAGGCTCTGGCCAGCTCCCAGCTCCCCCACAGCAGTGACTGTCCTGTGTCAGCTCATCCCATGCAGGAGCACGAGGTCATCACCATGAGTTGCCATTGCCATGCTGGGAGCAAGCACCTCTCCTGGGGTTTGGCACCAGGATGCTGCTGGAGCAAAGGCCAGGCTCAGGGAGGGGTTTCACACCAGCAGCTCTTTGGAGATGATCGTGATCTGAGTGTCCAGGGCTGCCCTGCAGCTCTGGAAGGAGGAGCTGTGCCCTGGTGTGGGCACTTTCCACCCTGCACTCCCAGAGATACGCTGCTCAATCTCAATTTTCCAGCTCCAGCATAACAATGCAGTAATTTTCCAATAAACAGCCTCATCTCCCTAGACCATTACCTCTGCAGGTGACACTTGGCACAGTGTCCTTGGCCAGTGACCTCTCTGTGGTGCCTGAACCTGCTCTGGGGCCTTATCCCTGGAGCTGGACCAGTCTTTTCTGCTTCCACATCTGTCCTTGGGCTTGGAGAAGAGGAAGAAGCCAAAGCTGAGCACCTCACCACACCTTGGTGAGGGTGGATATGGGCACAGGTGTCAGAGCAGGGATGTGGTCACTGCAGCACGGGGCACAGTCCCCACTGCCCAGCACACCTGTGGGGTGAGGGGTGTTAGTGCTGGTTCCTTTTTGGGAGCTCCCAGGGAGTTCTGTGCCATGGGGTGGGTGCTTGGCTGCACCCTCTGTGCACAGAGTATTCCCCTTCCTGGAGACTTGGACTCAGCAGGAGCCTGCATTTTCTTTAGAGTGCCTCAGAAACCAAACAAAAGTTCTCCCAAAAGAAAAACCCAAGGCTCCAATGATCTTTCTTTTGTTCCTCAGGGGCCTGAGTCCAGCAAATGACAGTGGAGCCAAAAAGAAGAAAAAGAAACCCAAACGGAAGAAAGAGAAAGGAGGAGGAGACCAGCCTGACCAGGCTCAGGACCAGCCAGTGAAGGTGACCAACCCCTTCCCGGAATCCTGGCCCCCCCACAACAGCCAGCCCCATCCCAAACCTCTCCAGTGTTGCTTAGGCCAAGGAAAGAGTTCCCAGCCCTGGTTTTAGGCACTTGTTTGCTCAAAACCCTTCAGATTTACAGTGATTTCCCAGCCTGGCTCCATGTGTGGGAATTCCTGTTGGTGCAGAAGGTGTTTGCAGAGCCCTCCAGGGATAATGCAGTCCTTGGCTGGATATCCCAGCCAGTTCCAGGGTCAGACTAACACCTCCAAGTTACTCTTCCCAGCCAGCAGCTGCCTGTCACAGGCAGGAGCTGCCACCTGCCAGCTCAGAGTCCTGCCCGCAGCAGCACGGGGGGGACATCTGGTGGTGTTGATTTTTGGCTTGATGATCCCAAGAACAGCAGCTGGGGAGAGCAATGTCTGTCTTATCCCTCTGGGCTTTGCCTGATCCTGTCCAGCAGCCAGTGATTGAGGAAGCAGCATGGGACACACAGGTTTGACCCTCCTGGCCCTCTTGTCCCCTCTGGTCCTGTGGCAGAGGAGACACATCAGCAGAGGCTGGTTTCTGTCTGATGCCAGCTCCTGTCCAAATATTTTGAATATTTTGTCCATCTGACATTGCAGAGGTTTAAGCTGGGGCTTTGTGTTTTTCAAACTAAAATCCTCAGGGATCAGAGAGGAGCTGGGGTTGGAAATTCAGTGCAGAGCCATCCACCCTGAGGAAGAGGAGGATGAAAGTGTCTTTCATCTTGACTCAACCTCTCTGCCTCGACCCAACCCCTGGTGTCCAGGGACTCCTCTGGAAGCTGCAGTTTGTGGGTACAGATCCAGCTTAGAGAGAGGAGGCTGAACAATGAGAGAAAAGCCACTGAAAGAATCTCAAGTGCTGGGTGTGGGTTGATCCATCTGCAGGATGTCAGGTGGGGAGGTTTGCTCCTGGGGCTCACAGCACCCACTTAACTGAAGTTTAAAGCATTTTCAGAAAATTCTTCCATCCCCTTTGTCCGGGGAGTGCCTAGAAGCCAGATCTAGGTGAGGGGCAGCTGGCTGGTGAGAGGGTTCATGCATCCTGTCAAGGACTGAGGATGGGAAGAGAGGTTCCTGCCTGCTCTCCCTTTCCTGGCAGCACCCAGGACAGGACCAGCTCCACATTGCCCTAATGAGGAGCCCACATACAGACCTGCTGGCTCAGCTTACTCATTTTGTCTTTCCACCCTCCTTCTGTGCCCTCAGGTGAACTCTTTACCTGCTGAGAGGATCCAGGAGATTCAAAAAGCCATCGAGCTCTTCTCTGTAGGTCAGGGACCTGCCAAAACCATGGAGGAAGCCAGCAAGAGGAGCTACCAGTTCTGGGACACACAGCCAGTGCCCAAGCTAGGTATGTGTAGCCCCTCAATGTCCTGTGGGCCCTGGGGGAGGCCTTGTGGTCCCCAGGCTGCTCCAGGAAGCCCCCAGAGAAGCCTGGAGGTGCTGATCTGTGGCCACCAGGTGGGTCCCTGCCTGGCCTAGGCTTCAAAGGCACCAAAACCACTTCTCCACAATTCAGCAACGTGAATGCAACTGACTAGGTGGATGGGGAGGGTCTGAAGAGCAGTGCAAGCACTTCAGGGGGTCCAGAGGGACATGGAACCCCTTCAGACATCTGACCTGATGCCTCCTGCGTTTGGATCCCTTAATCCCCATCCTTAGCCCTGGAGTTGGGTCTCCCCAGCCCTCTGTACCCAAGGTTTGTGTGTGGTGTTGCCACATCCTGAGCTGGGCTCAGAGCTGTCCAGATCTCTCCTTCCTGGAGGTTGAAGCTTCCCAGACAGAGATCCTTGGTGTGGGGTGAGCTGGGGCAGGGAGCAGCTCAGGGAAGCAGGTGCAGTGCTGAGCTGCCACATCCTTGTTCTGCTGGGCTCAATCCCTCAGCACAGGCAGGAGCTGCAGCTGAGCCAGGAGAGGGGGAGCACAAACATCAAAGCAGCTCCACCCCAAGCTGCCATGAGCATCTAAGGATGGGGAGCCCCATCTCTTGGTCCCCTGTAAACATCCCAGTTTGGGCCTTGCTCCAGCCCTTCCTCTTGCTCCTGACAGCCTGTGGCAGTGATCTGCCACTGACACTGTGGCAGGGCTCTCAGAGCAGACATGCCAGGAGAGATGCCTGTCTGGAAGGCTCATTCCCAGGCTGATTGGGGTGCCAGGGATAACTTTACGTTAGTCTCTCCTCATCTGCATCCCTCAGAGCTCAGGGAACTAGAGAGTGAGTCCAAGCCCACAATTTTCTAGATTTATCCAAAACTTGTCATGGCTTCAGACTTGCTGCTCTTCAGTATTTCCCTTCATGGGTTTGTGTAATTTTGCTGCAGATGCAGTGTTTGATTCTCATTCCATTTGTCCACAGCACTGTGAGGCTTTTTTGGGTCTCAAAACCTTTCCTGGGAGCAGCAATCTCAGCTTTAAGTTGGGAAAATCACAGTGAGGTGGCATGTGGTCATGTGAGACAGCAGAGTCTTGCATTTGCCCTTTTTTTTCCAAGGATACTGAGCATGGGAAACATCATTTCTGCTTGGGAAGACCCTGGGGAAAGGGTGGAGGGTGTCTCCTGGGGAGTGGGAGGCACAAAGCAGCTCGTTCCTCCCAGCACCAGTGGCTGTGCCTGGCTGCTGGCCACTCACTGTGTCCCAGCACTCCTCGTGGTCCTGGTGTGCTCTGGCTCATGCCATTATGGGCATGGGGCTATTTAGGGCTGGATAACAGAAGTGCTGTGGGATTTTTGAGGCCAGATCTCAAAACAGTTCAGCACCTGCTCAAAACAGAGAGGGCAGCCAGAGGTGAGTGTTTCTGGAAGCTGCCTGGGGTGGGTGTGATGGGGGAAGTTCTTGCTCTGGGCTTTCATCACCTCCCCATTGCTTGGAAACCTTTTCAATGCCTTTTTAAGGGAATTCCTAATTAGCACAACTTGCTTTTCCTGGCAGCACTGAAGTGATGCTGCTGGACTGACATCCCTGAGACAGCCAGAGCTCGAGCTGACATCTCCTGGCTGAATTAGGGCCTTTAGGAGTCAGTGGTTTTACAACAAAAGTTGTGTTGTTCACTGCAGCTCTCCTTTAGGCACAGTGAGCAGGAAACCCTGACACTTGCCAAGTGGCAGTGGCCAGAGCTGGCAGGAGATCACTGTCCCATGGAGGGCCTCACGGGAAAGTGCTGGCCCAGGCTGGGATTGTGGGGATGGGGGAGGATCAGGCATCACGTGTGGAGCTGGAGGATGCAGCTGTGGCTGTGTTTGGTCACCCAGTGGGCTCCAGCCTTGCCCTGGAAGTTTTGATTCCCTGCCCATTGTCACATCCCAAACTGGCTGGGTGAAGTGACAATCCCTGTGCCACTGCAGGGCTGGGAGACATGAGCTGAGGTGTTGTGGAGGCTTGGCCTCACACAGCAGAGAACTTCTTCATGCTCCCTGCTGTGTGTTCCAGGAGAAGTGGTGAACACCCACGGCCCGGTGGAGCCTGACAAGGACAATATCCGCCAGGAGCCCTACACCCTGCCCCAGGGCTTCACCTGGGACGCCCTGGACCTGGGGGATAGAGGTGTGGTGAGTACAGGCAGCTCAGCACACTCCTGTTGGAGTGTTTTGGGTGGCACTTCAATGCTTGGAATGTTGGAGGTGGTTTTGGGGATGGAAATGTGTCCTTTACCACAGCAGGTGACTGTGGCTCTGTCACACCTTGGGCTTGGATGGGTCTTTTTACCCATCCCACACTGAGCAGTTTGGCCTGTTTTTTTCAAGGGGATGTAAGGATGCCTGAAGCCTGGAGTTCTCCTGTGAGAACCCCCTTTAGAGCATGACCCACCTCCCTGGGAGATGACACAGGGCTTAGCTGTGTCCTGCTGCCCCCCCTGCTCTGTTGACACTGCTCCAGGACCCCGGAGCAGGGGCATGTGCCAGGAGTAGGGGCACGGCTGCACATGGTGCCCCAGTGCTGTGGCCACACATTAAGTGCTCAGGGTCCTGACTGAGAGCAGTTGATGGCTGAGTAAGCTCCTTAACCTGTGTGCTCTGTGCTGCAGCTGAAGGAGCTGTACACACTGCTCAACGAGAACTACGTGGAGGACGATGACAACATGTTCCGCTTCGATTACTCGCCCGAGTTCCTGCTGTGGTGAGTGGCACCAGGAGTGCAGAGCAGGGGTGTGGGATGCTGACAAGCCTGATCTTGGTGACAGGGCTGCAGCTGCCTTTGCTTATCCCATCTCCCTTCTTCCTGAAATGTTCCTTCCCCATCTGTCACTGTGTACAGTGTCCCAGGGACACGGTGAGAGGGGCTGTCACCCAGCCCTGCCTGCTTCTGGCTCCTTCAAGATATGGGAGCTTAAAGGTGGATTTTTCTCCTCTTTGGTTTGATCCCTCAAGTGTTTGTGAAAATCCCAGTAGCTGAGAGACTCCTCAGTGCCCTGGAGCTGTGGGATGAAGGCAGCTGCCAGCAATTACCCTTGGAGTCCTGTTGCAGCAGAACTGCTGTTTCCTCAGGGTGTTCCTGAATCCAGGAACAGATGTGTCCCTAGTGAGGACTGGCCGTGGGGGGCAGGTATTGCCCTGGATCCCAACAGTCCTTGCCACATCCCTGTCACTCTCATCCTCTTGCTGGCCAGCAGGACTCAGGGTGTCCCAGGGCAGGGTGGGAGGCAGGAGCAGACACACCAGGGACCTTGGGTGGGAGGTGACAGCTGAGGTGTGTCCCCTCCCCAGGGCGCTGCGTCCTCCAGGCTGGCTGCCCCAGTGGCACTGTGGGGTCCGAGTGGTCTCCAGCAAGAAGCTGGTGGGATTCATCAGCGCGATTCCAGCCACCATCCACATCTATGACACGTGAGTGCTGCTGCATTTCTCATCCTGCCCCTTGCTGGGGCTTTGGGAGAGCTCAGGGGGTCTGGCTCCACTGTCTTCCCCAGCACACAGCCAGACCTGCACCGTTCAGCTTTGGAGATGTTTTGCTGCTTGGAGGGGAAGGTGGGGTATATTTAAGGGTTGGCAGGGAGGTTCTGGGCAGGGACATCTCTTAGTTAACCATTACCAGATATTAAATAACCATCTGGTAATGGTAGTTAACTATTGTGAAGGCTGTTTTCTTCAACGAGGTGGGTTAACTTAGGGCTCTGGCTTACAGAAATCATCCATGGTTAGATGGAGATGTAGAATCATAGAATATCCTGAGCTGGAAGGGATCTCCAAGGATCATCCAGTCCAGATCCTATCCCTGCACAGGGCAGCCCAACAATTCACCCTGTCCCTGAGAGCATTGTCCAAACTCTCCTGCAGCTCTGGCAGCCTTGGGGCTGTGACCATTCCCTGGGCAGGAGATTCCCTGGGCAGTGCCCAGCACCCTCTGGGGCAGGAACCTTTCCCTAATTTGCAACCTGACCCTCCCCTGAGACAGATTCAGACCATTTTGCGTGGGAATCCCTGGGTAACAGCTTAAGGGGGGTTCTCCAAAAGCAGCCCCTGCCCCTTCTCTGAGGTGTTGACTCCTCATTCCCTTGAAGGGGTTTGGAGGTAGATTGCCCAGGGTGTTGGTCTGATCCTCCCAGGTCAGGACAGCCAAGCCTCATGCTCTGCATTGTTTCTTCCCCAAGAGAGAAGAAGATGGTGGAGATAAACTTCCTGTGTGTCCACAAAAAGCTGCGCTCCAAACGGGTGGCTCCGGTTCTGATCCGTGAGATCACACGGAGGGTGCATCTAGAGGGAATCTTCCAGGCTGTTTACACTGCAGGAGTGGTGCTGCCAAAGCCTGTGGGGACTTGCAGGTGAGTGTCTGTGGCTCTCCCAAGATCTCTGTCTGCAGACCTTCCCTTCCCGTGGTCCCCTCTGTGGCCTGTAGTGTGGCCAGTGTGGGATTCCCCGGGACAGGGGAGAGTGATCGCAGTCCAGGTCTCTCCTCCCACGCTGTCCTTCCAGGATTAAGCGCACTGGCTTTGCTCAAGCTGCTCATGTAACACAGGAGAGGAGGCTTTGGCAGCAGGATCACCTCAGAGCCGTGTTGCTCTCTGTGGGGAGCTGCTGGCCTGATGTTCTCACTTGCCCCTGCAGCCCCCCCGCTGCCCCAGGACGAGTCTCCCACTGCCACTGTGTTTCTGCAGGTATTGGCACCGCTCCCTGAATCCTCGGAAACTCATCGAGGTCAAGTTTTCCCACCTGAGCAGGAACATGACTATGCAACGAACCACGAAGCTGTACCGGCTGCCTGAGGTGGGTGCCAGCCAGAGCAGAGCTCAGGGCTTGCTCCTCCCTGGGCAAGAGACACAAAGGAGGTGGAGGTCAAGTCCTCTGCCTGGAGACCCAGGGTTTGTTCCACGTAGTAAATGACTCTGTCAAGCAGTTGTGCTTTATTTAATCTTTATGTATTTTTGCCTGGGTTACCTGCATTTTAAGGGCAAATTCTTGCAGTTAGAGGACCCTGTGAGCTTTTGTTTGCTGGTGAGTCATAGCCTGTCGTTCTGGTAAAACGAGCAGGCAGATGTGACAGCCTTCATCTGTCCAAACACAGCCTCAGTGTGACCTTGGATCGAGTTAGTCTCTCATTCTTCAGTCATACTGATCAGTTCTGGCACTGCAGTTATCCTGCTGGGGAAGTTCCCCAGCTGGAGATGGAAGAGAAAGAAGCAAACTGCATTAAAATTGCCACCACCTTTCCTGACCTTGTTGGCTCCTTTCTGTCACCCCTTTGGGGTGCAAAGTGCTGCTTTCATGCTGGGCAGCTCCCAGCTCCTGCCTCCCACAGCCACACAGACAGCAGTTGCTGGGCTGGAGCTACTGGTTTTTGCATAGAAACTCAGCCCCAGAGCAGATCTGGGCTTGCTGAGCCATCCCAACCCTAAATTAGTAATTGAGGCCAACTGGGAATAACATCTTGTGGAGCCTGGGACATGTCTCCCAGCCTGTGCCTGCTGTGAGTGGGAACAGGAACCTGCAGGGAAGCAGAGTTTGTGTTGTTAGTGGGTAGGAGCACTTCCAGTGGGACCTGACCTTGCACTTGGGGGTTTGGGACATGCTGTGCTCTCTGTGATCTTTGCCGTTGGTGTCACAGCAGATCACATCCATCCTTTGCTGGGCGCAGAGGGCTGGGGGGCTGAAAATGGGCTGATGTAAGCAGAGTGTCTCTGTGCTGCTCGTTGGAGAGCCCTTGGGTGATGAAAAGCACTGTGCAAGCCACAGAACAACTTGTCCCACTTTCTGCAGACTCCCAAGACTCCCGGCCTGCGGCCCATGGAGCACAAGGACATCCCTGCTGTGCACAAGCTCTTGACTGAGTACCTGAAGCAGTTCCACCTGACACCCGTGATGAGCAGAGAGGAGGTGGAGCACTGGTTCGTCCCTCAGGAGAACATCATCGACACCTTCGTGGTAGAGGTGAGGGGCAGGAGCAGGATGGGAGGGGTGTTTTCCTGGGCTTTTGCCTCTACTGGAGCTGTGTGAGCAATCAGGGAGGAGCTCCATGCCCCTCCAGGATGGGAATTTGCTGGAGGATGATGCTTCCATGCTGGGCCCTGCAGCTACCACTCCAACTGGGAGAGCCCCTCTGAGGCTCTGGCCAGGCTTTATCCCAGCCTGACATGTCATGATGTCCCTTCTGCCTTCCAGAGTGCCCCAGGAGAGGTGACAGACTTCCTGAGCTTTTACACCCTGCCCTCCACCATCATGAACCACCCAACTCACAAGAGCCTGAAAGCTGCTTATTCCTTCTACAACGTCCACACCAAGACGCCTCTCATCGACCTCATGAGCGACGCGCTCATCCTCGCCAAGTCGGTGAGTGCTGCACTCAGCCCTTTCCTGACCCAGACAAGGGGCAGCTGAGAGGTGTTTTAAAAAGCTTTTATTCCATTTTCAGTCTCATGTGAAGGGTGAGACAGTACGGATGTTATAATTCACGCCATCACAATCAGAAGCCAATTATTTCCTAATTACAATACGCTATAAGTGGATCTTGGCCTATCAGCTTTTGCTACACCATGCTGTAAATGCCTTAAAGCAAATAATCTCATATTACCCTTTGTGAGCCTTCTGTCAGGCTTTGAGAATTCTCTACAAATCCATTTCCCACAGGTAAGGGATACAGGGGGGGCTGGCACCGTGGGGCATTGGGCAGCTCACAGGAGCTCACCAGGAAAGTCACTGGGCAGCTCACTGCAGGCTGGCCACCCTCAGGTTTGTGGGAAGGGCTTGTTCCCAGGAACTGTAAAAATCCAAATCTAAAAGGATCTGCCACCCAGGGGAGGGATACTGGGGTACCTTGAACCTTCCAGCTTGTGGTGGTTACTCATGTCCTACAGCAACCTGAGCTCTTGCCTTTTTCTGGGATTCAAAGCCAGGCAGGAAAGGGGGCCAGGCTGCTCACAGGTGGGAGGAATGCCCCAGCACAAAAGCAGGAACTGATGGCTTCATGTCTCCCTGTGCAGAAAGGATTTGACGTCTTCAATGCACTGGATCTCATGGAAAACAAAACCTTCCTGGAGAAGCTGAAGTTTGGGATCGGGGATGGGAACCTGCAGTATTACCTGTACAATTGGAAGTGTCCCAGCATGGCACCAGAGAAGGTCAGTGCTGTGAGGAGGGGTCTCAGCCCCACAGCCCTGGGGACATGAGTTGGCTGTCACCCACAGCTCAGCACTCCAGCCCAGCTGGTGTCCTTGCAGTGTCCCACACGGTGAGGGTGGATCCCTCTGCCATCTCCTGTGCCTGCAGAGTGTGTCCCTGGGGAGAACCCTCCACACTCATCTTCCAAAGCTAATTTTACTCCTGGATTAGTGCAGGTTGAGTCCTTCCCCTCACACCAACTCCTTCCCTCTAAGGAAGGAGGCCAAGCACAGAGGAGACAGCAGAGGGCTGCAGGGTGACAGATGTGACACGGGGGGTTGTGACAGTCACCTGTGATCCCTCATGGGACATGGGTGTCACTGCACAGCCCTGGTTGTCAGTGTGTCCTGGTGGGGTGGGAGGAGCAGCCACTCCTCTGGAGAGAACAGGCAGGCTGGAGCAGGACCTGGGACAGAGGAGCTCTGCCACCACATGCAGGGGGCTGAGCCACAGGATCCCAGGATGTCATTTGTCCCCAGGGCCAGCAGCCTGTTCCCCACTGCTCCCAGAGCTGTGCAGGGTCCCCATCTGCCTGCCCTGGGCCATTCTGAGGCAGCACCTGGTTGCTACTGTCCCTCCACTCCAGAGAGGTGATTCAGCACCTGTCCAGTCCACAGCCACCGTGCAGAGGATGGTGCTTGAGAACCAGAATCTACCCGGCTACATTGCAGCTAATTAACAGCTAATTAATGCCTTGATGGCAGTCATAGGGCTTTGGTTCCCTGGTGTGAAGCCAGGTCTGTCTCTGGGCACAAGCCCTGTGCCCTAAACCAGCCTCACTTGCCTGCTGAGCCTCCTAGGAAGCCCCAGTAGGTTCCCAGGATGTGCCAGCAATTCCTTCTTTAACTGGGAGAACTGGAGTTGGGAGAGCCTGATGCTGGGAATGTTCCTGTGGTGGGGCTGCCTCGGGGTCCACTGGGTCAGAGTGCGTGACAGGCCAGCAGCACGTCCTGGAGGGTCCCCAGCAGTGCCAGCTGCCTGTGGAGGGACATGTCCAGGGACCAGGCTCTTGGGAAGCAGCTTCTCCCAAGTCACAGAATCATGAAATGGTTTGGGTTGGAAGGGACCTTAAGAGTACCCCACTTCCTAGCAGAGGTGTTCCATCCCTCTACTCATCATGAGCTGACAAACACCCTTGGCTCATGAATCAAGGCTGTCTCATAACCTGATGGGGTTTGTCACACACCAAACATTGGTCACCTCCCCAGATCAGAGCTGGGCATGGCCCCTGTGCCCACTCAGCCACAAACCCAGGGCTTTGCTGCTCTCAAATACCCCAAAACCAGTGGGGAAACCGACACAGACAGCACCGAGCCCTCCCAGCATGGCTGGGAACGGAGCAGAGGACACCTCCTGACCCCAATTTCTATCCTGATCCCTATTTCCAGGTTGGATTGGTGCTGCAGTAAGGGAGCCCTTGCCAGGAGAGCGTGGAGGAGCCGGGCCTGAGGAGGTGCTGCCCTCATCCTTTCTGCCAAAGCCGGAGCCACGCCGGGAGAGGGGCACCGGAGCCGCCCGCTGCTGTCAGCCACCTCCTTGTTTGATTCAACTGCATCCTCCTAAAGACATGATCAAGGGAATGTAACTGCTGAAACTAGATCATGATTGGCATATAATGGATTTAACGGGTGAATAATAAAAGTATATATTATATATATTTTAAATCTTTCCTGTTCCCCACTGCCATGAGTTACATTCGGCTGCTGAAGGTCATCACTGGGCTGCTGGACTGGGACTTTTCTCCGTGGGGACAGCTGAGGTTGATGCTGTGGCAACATGGTGGCTGCTGGCCAAACCCTCCTGCCTGCCCCGAGGGTGCTTCAGGCTCTCCCCTGCTCGGCTCTTTGTCCCCGGCTTGCTCCTGACTCAGTTAAACAGGGCCCGCCCCCGCGGGCTCGGGAGCACCTCGAGATTCGTTTCCAAGGGCTATTTGTGCAAGCGATGCCTTGTCCCACCTCCTGCCCAGCCACAGACTCCACCCTTCCTGCTGGACGCTGACCCGAGGGCCAGCAGTGCCCGAAGATCCGGGGGCTCAGCTCCAGGGCAGGCTGGCACACCCCGCTCTGCTCGGGCTCCTGGGGCTCCTTCCCCTCAGCCTTCCACGGGGATGGGGCACTGGGGGTGCTCCACTGCCACTGCCACACCACCAGCCTCTCTGCTCAGCTGCTTTTCTCCGGAAGCATGGAAATATGGACACTCCATCAGCATCACCCCGGGGCTTCAGCCTCCCAGGTGCCTCCACACCAGCTCCCGGTGTCACCTCGTGCTGTGGGATCCGCCGAGAGAAAGGAAATGTCACAGCAAACCTTCATCCCACCCAGGAGAGCCCGGACAGCCTCCTGCCACGTCACGAACCCAGAGCTCCAAGATGCTCCTGCCTGCCCAGCCAAAGGTTTCCAAAGCTGCACACCAAGGCCAAGACCCCGTCTATGCACTCTCACGCCTCCTGTCCTCGCGTGTCCCTGTCACCCACCCCCCGTGGCACCACGGACCCTGAGAGCCTGTGCCTGCTCAGCCTGGACCTGTGGGGCCTCAGTGGGGACCAGGAGCCCATCACATCCCCCTGGCAGTGCCATCACATCCCCCTGCTCGGGGTCCTGTGTCACCTATGCAAGTACCTCTGTGTCCCCTCCTGTGTCCCTGCTGTCCTGGGCTAGGAGAGGCTGGGTGTGGGTAGGGGACACCCCATGGGACCCTCCTCCTGTCCCCATGGCAGGTTTGAGGGCTCTCCAATGAATTCCCCCAGCTTCCATGGGTGCAGTACCCATGGGTGCCTGGCACCCCAGGGCACTGCTGACTTAGGGGTAGGCTCAGCCCTGATCCACCCACGATGGGCTCCGGAGGGTGACAGGAACACTGGGACAGGCTCTGTTAAAATAAAACCTTTATTCGACTGGCTTGATCCCGGGGTGTAAATCTGTGACTGTCGCTGGTGCCAGGGCAGAGGTTGGCAATGTGTCCCCACCCGGGCACAATGGAGTGTGTGGTGGCAGGGGCCCCTCAGGGACTCCAGGGTGATGATGGCACCATCCTTGCACCCAAAGAGGGGCTGGGATCAAGCATGGCCAAGACTGGTGAGATTTGGTGGTTGCTGTCACCCATGTCACCCCTGTGGGGCTGTGCTGGGCTGTCCTTGGCCCAATCAACCCATCCTGGTTGTCACAGCATCTCTGTCCCCTCAAGGACAGGAGTGGGGCACCAGCAGAGTGGGTGGCAGTGGGTAGGGGAGCCCCCAGCCCTTCAGGTCCTCCCAGCCCTGCTGTCACCACAGACAGCTGAGCAGTGTCCTCAGGCTGTCCCCACGCAGGGTGCCCACCCAAAGAGGAGCCTGCTGTCCCCCACACAGACACAATGTCCCCCCATGGGCACCTCGGGGACTGCAGGTTGTCCCTCCTGTGGACCCTCACAGGCTCTTGGATCGAACGTGCACGAAGAGCGTGGCGGGGGACAGGGACGCCCCGTCCTTGGAGAGCAGGTGGATGTGGCGGTACCCTGGGGACAGACGGGGGCTCAGCGGGTGCCAGGGGCTGTCCCCATCCCCGGGGGGCAGCGGGGTGGCACCGGCACCCACCTTGGCGCATGCTGGGCAGGGGCAGCGTGAACTGCCCCACGAAATCATTGCAGGAGGTGCTGTCGTAATCCTCCACCACGAAACGCACCAGGGCCAGCTCGGGCACCCGCACCTGGAACCGCAGCGTCTCCTCCCAGCGCGGGTTGAAACCTGCGGCACCGGCGTGGGGGTGGGGGTGGTCACCGGGGCCACCGGGGCCACGCAGGGAGCGGCAGGACCCCCGGGCACTGCCCCTGCCCCCACTGAGCTGCCGTCCTGCACTGGGGGATGTGGGGAGTGGGGTGATGCTGGGGCTGCAGTGGGGTGTACTGGGGAAAAGGGGGTCATACTGGGGCTGTGGTGGAGCATGCTGGGGGAATGGGGTCATGGTGGGGGACTGGGATCATGCTGGGGCCACCATGGGGTGTACTGGGGAAAAGGGGTTCTGATGTGGCTGCACTGGGGTATGGTGGGGGAACAGGGGCTGTACTGGGGAAATGGGGATCATACTGGAGACATGATGGGGTATACTGGGGAAAAGAGGGCCAAACTGGTACTGGACTGGGCTATATCGGGAGAATGGGGGTTGTGCAGTGACTGAGGTGCAGCATACTGGAGGGATGGGATCATGCTGGGACTCTGATGGGATATTCTGGGGGAATGGAGGTTATATTGGAGCTGCGCTGGACCATACTGGGAGAATGGGGTGACACTGGGGCCGTGGTGGGGTATACTGGGGGAGTGGGGGGTCGTACTGGGGAGAATGGGCATCACTCTGGGCTTGGTACTGGAGACCGTGAGGGAGCAGCACTGGGAGAACTGGGACATGATGGACCCTGCCACGGGTGGGGATCTGGCTGTGCTGGGGAGGGGACATTGTGGTGCAGGGGGTAATCTGGGATGTCCTGGGCACTGGGATGTCCTGGGCACTGGTTCAACTGGCAGTGAGTGGTACCCAAGGCACTGTCCCTCACAGGGATTAGAGTGCCCCTGGCATCAAGGTGTCCCTGGATCAGGGTGCCCTGGAGTGTCCCTGGGAACGAGGTGTCCTGAGGGTGTCCTGGAGCCCCTCTGGAGATCAGGTTCCATGGGGTGTCTGCAGGGATCAGGGTGCTCCAAGAGACCCTGGGTTGTCCTTGGGCATTCCTGGGATTCGGGCAGTAGTAGGGTTGTGAGAGGTAACTGGATGTCCCTGGGGGTCGGGGTGCCCTGGAGTGTCCCTGAGGGTGCCCAGTGGTGCCCAGGGGTGACCCCGGGGGTGCCCAGGTGGCAGCACTCACCGTTGTTGAGCTTGTGGTGGGTTTGCTGCTTGGCGCAGTCGGCCGGGGTCCCGTGGATCTCCACGCGCACGAAGGGATCCACGATGGAGCTGCCCTTGTCCCTGTTCAGCTTGGGCAGCTGCTGGGCCGTGATCACCTGTGGCACAGGGGACCAGGGCACAGTGGGGATGGGGGTGTGGGGAAAGCACTGGTGTCCCCAGAAGGGACGTGAGTGGCACTTGGCTGGGGCTGGGGACACGGTGAAAGGAGGGAGGTGGCTGATGCCACCCAGTGGCTGACACCAGCTGGATTTGGGGACAGGGTTGGTGTCACCCAGGAGATGTGTCATGGGTGGCACAGTCAGGAGAGTGGATGGGATGAGGAGGAGGGAGGTGGCTGGTGCCATCCAGGAGAAGGGACATGGTGGCACATGGCTGGGGACAAGGTGGTGTCCCCAGAAGGGGATGGCACCCAGCCAGGGGTGGGGATGGGGTGAAGAGGAGGGACATTGTTGGTACCAAGCAGGAGAAAGAACATGAGTGACATATTGCTGGGTCCCCAGGAGGAGGGATGTGGGTGGCACTTGGCTGGGATTGGGGATGTGTTGGGGAGGAAGGAGGTGGCTGATGCCATCTCCGAGAAGGGACATGGCTGATACCAGCTGGATTTGGGGACAGAGTTGGCATCATCTGGGAAAAGATGCAGGTACCACCTGACCAGACATCAGAATGTCATGGGTGCGACTCAGCAGGGACGTGGGTGGCACCCAGCCAGGCCTGGGGACAGGCTCGAGGGGTGTCCTCACCCTGATGTGCAGGGCCAGGCGCCGGGAGCCCTCCCCGGGGGGGCTGCGCAGGCAGAGGGGCTTCAGCACGTAGCCACAGCGGCCGTTGGGCAGGAAGCGCCCGGCGTTCAGGTCCATCTCGTAGCCCGGAGTCTGGAAGTTCAGCGCCACTGTGGGGACAGCAGGACGGGCTCTCAGGGGGGGTGACGGCTCCAGGGGTGGCTGCCAGGTCAGGGGGGCCTGGGGGTCTCACCCAGCTGGCAGCCAGCGTTCCACATCTCCTGGGGGTTGTAGTTGGCAGAGTTCATCTTGAGCCCCAGCGGGTACACGCGGCTCAGCTGGCGGGCGTTGTACCGGACCAGCGCCGGGCCTGCGGGGGGACACGGCTCAGGGGGCTGCTGCACCCTCCAGTGCTGCTGGGGGGCCCCAAGAGAGGCTGATGGGCCCCAGGACATGGACAGAGCCTGCCTTGAGCCTGACATGTGACCCTGAAACCAGACCCTGGAGTTCAGACCCCAAACCTGGACCTTGACCTTGGACCCCTGACCCCAAACCTCTGACCCTTGATCCTGATCTTTGTAACCCCACACTTTGACTTTATACCCCTGACCCTGGACCTTGACCATGGAACCCAGACCCTGACCCCACATCTTGACCCTGATCCCTGCACCTCAGACTCCAAACCAAGACCCCCAAGCCTATGCCCTGACCCAGATCATAATCCTTGAGTCCAGACACTGACCTTGGACTCCAGACACTGACCTTGGACCCCAGACCCTGAACACTGACTCAAATCTTAATCTCAGGCCCTGACCTCAGATTCTGACCCTGACCCCAGCCCCAGCCCTTGACCCCAGACCTCAATCCCTGGACTCTGACCCAGACTCTATTTCCAGCCCCAGTCCCTGGACCCAGATGCCACATCCTAAATCCTGATCCAGACCTTGATCCTGGTTGTGTGACCCTAACCCTGGCCTCTGGCCCCAGCCAGGCCCCAGGCAGACCCATCCAGGGCAGCCTGGGTGAGGCCAGCGTGACCCTGACCAGTCATGGAGCCACCCTGGAGTGGCTCAGCCCATCCTGCATCCCAGTGACTCAGGAGTGTGGACCTCCTGTCCCCATCCTGTCCTGGTGGCCCTCACCTGCCTCCTTGATGAGCTTCCGTGCCTTCCTCTCGCTGAAGGAGGACATCTGGCAGGGCTGGGGGTGGCGCAGGGCCTGGGCCAGCCCGGGGAAGGGGACAGCCTGGCAGTACACCACCAGTGCCGACAGCTCCGGGGACACCTGCGAAGCGTCCTTGGCCTGCGGGAGCCACCGTGGCATCAGGGACAAGCTGGCCCTGGTGGCACCTGCCAGTCCAAGGGTCTACAGACCCCCTCCCTGCTAGTGCTGAGTGCTGAGACCCCCAAGGCCATGGAGACCCTCAAAGCAGGGGAGCCCCAAGGTGGTGCAGAACCCGAGGCAATGGAATGATGGACCAGGGCCTGATGGGGAACCCAAGCAGGTTGAGAACCTGCAGCCATGGAGAACCCAACGGGATGGACAGCCTGAGATGTTACAGACCCCAGGATGAGGGAGACCGCAAAGTGCTGGAGAACCTGGGGTGATGGGCACCCCGAGATGATGGAATACCTGTGGTGACAGAGACCCCAAAGTGATGCCGACCCCAAAAGGTCACCCTGGATGTGATGCAGGCCCAACATGATGGAGAACTTGAGGTGACAGAGAAATCAAAGTGCTGGAAACCCCAGACACAGGCCAGCCAGCCCCAGAGGAAGAGGGAGGCACAGCTGAGGGGTCCCCAAGCTCTGTCCCCTCTTCCAGGCAGTGGCACCCACAGCAGCCGCCCTGTCAGCCCCCCCAGCTCCAGCCCATCACCCACCTGCAGAGGTTTGATCTCCTGCAGCGACTGCAGCGACTGAAAGAGGAGAGAGCAGGGCTGCAGAGGGATGGCAGAGCTGGCAGTGCTCAGCTGCGACAGTGCCAGGAGCCATGGTCCCCTGGTACCACCAGGATGCTCTGATCCATCAGGACCACCAGGATGCTGTGGTCCCCCAAAACCACATCCCGGGGAAGTCTCTTACCCGCCGGGGGCTTCTCTCCTGCCCCTTCTCCTCCTCTTCTTCCTCTTCTTCCTCTTCCTCCTCCTCGGGGTCCAGAAGGGAGGTGACACCCTGGGGCTCCTGCCACAGCTCTGGCAGCTTCTTGCCCTTCACCAGGATCTTTTCCTTCAGCTGCTACAGAGGGCAGGTCTGAGCTCAGAGTTCAGCGGGGACATGGGGACACTGCGGTGGCACGTAGGTGGCCTTACCTCTGGTGAGGGGAGATGGTGGGGGTCCTGCCCCTGCAGGGGCTGTGTCAGCAGCCTGTCCCCCAGGATGGCCTTCATGTGCCGGGCCATGGTGGCCTGCTGCTCCAGCCCGCAGTGGTTCTCCAGGGACAGGATGACGGGGTAGGGGGATTTCTGGGCACGGGGAGGGGCAGCGCTCAGCACCTGGCACCGGGCACCGAGCACCCCCAGGGCTGCCACCCCGTCTCACCTCGAAGGTGGAGTCGCGGATGCTCTCGATGACGTCGCGGAAGAGGATTTTGGAGGTGAGTGTGTGCCCGTGGTAGACCACAGGCTCCCCGTCCGAGCCCTCCCAGCAGTCCAGCTCCACGCAGCGGCACCCTGCCCTCAGCGCCCTGCCACCACAGCGGCACCAGGTCAGTCCCTGTCCCCCTGGAGCCACGGCACCTTCTGGGGCTCCATGGGGCTGGGGACACGCACCTGACGTAGGCCTCGGTGCTGCTGGTGCCGCCGATCTGGTTGCGGGTCAGGTAGGTGTTGTGGGAGGAGGAGATGAAGTAGTGGCTCAGGGGCTGGCTCATGTCCTGGTGCACCTTGGTGTGCTCCTGGTTGAGGATGTCACCAGCAGCCGACAGCAGGTACATCATGAAGCCGTCCAGCATCATCAGGTCCTGCTGCTTGGCTGCGGGGCACGGTGGCAGCTGTCACATGGTGCTGGCAGGGTGGCACCCTGAGGACCTTCCCCACTTGGAGGTGCCATGTTCATCCCTGACCTGGCACTGTGGCACCCAGGGCACGTGTAAGTTCCCTCAAGTGTCCCATTTCCATCCTGATGTCACCCATCCTGCTGGTGCCACATTCACTCTGGATGTGGCATGGTGACACCCATGAGGTGTGGAAGTTCCCTGTCCTAACCCTGATACTCTCTGTCCTCCCAGTGCCATGTCACCCCAGACCTGGCACTGTGGCACTCAGGGGAGGTCCCCTTTGTGTCCCATCTCCCATCTGATGTCCTCCATCCTCCTAGTGCCACATCTACGTTAAGGGTACTATTGTGACACGGAGGTCCTTCATCCCCACCATGATGTCCCCTCGTGCTGTGCTCACCCTGCACCTGCCATGGTGGGACCTGAGGAGGACAGAAGTCCCTCAGCAGTGTCACATTCGTACCAGAACTGGCATCACACCACCCATGAGACATGGAAGCCCACCTGCACGCCCTGTCCCCCTGGTGTCACATCCACCAGGTGCCAGCCAGGCCATGTGTTGGATGGCAAACACTGGGAATGGGCACCAGGACAGTAATAGAAGCCTTGGAGGACCCCATACCCGTTTGGAGGGTGATGCCACCAATCAGAGCCCCATCCCTCCACCCATCATCTCCCGTGGCTCCGGCAGTGCCCACCCCATGACCCCACACCCCCACCCTACCCTTGTCGTTGAGCTCGTAGGTGCGGATGATGGAGCGGGCCTGGCGCAGGCTGCAGTCCTCGCCCTGGTCCCTCAGGAAGTCCTGCAGCTCCTCGGCCGACAGGACCCGGTCCTCGCCCGAGTAGCGCCCGAAAAGCTCCTCCAGCTCCGGGCGCCGCAGCAGCCGCCGGCAGAACTCCTCCAGCTCCCGGCCCTCCAGCCGCTCGTTGCCCGAGTGGTCACACTCCTGGTGGCACAGCCCAGCCTCAGGGACTGTCCCCTCCCTGTGTTGATGGCGTACAGCCATCCCCTGCCTTGTTCTGCCTGTCCCCTGGGGTGGGCAGGGTGTGTGGGACGAGTTTGGGGAGCTCAGCTACTGCCCCCTCTGTTCCCCCAGCCAGAGCCCTCTGACCCTCCACTCTGGGGTGGAACAGAGCAGAGCTCCGTGCCTCAGTTTCCCTAGGTGGAAAGGGACTGTGGGAGACGCCCAGAGGAACAGTTCTCCATGGGGGAGAAATGTCCCAACTTGGGGACACACAGAACAGTGGCTGGGACAGCTCAGCCCACCTCACCCGTCCCCACCATGTGCTCCTGGTGGGACCCAACCCTTGGTGGCAGTGGGTGGCTTTGGTGTGAGGAGTTTGTCAGTTCTCTGTGCTGGGGAAGGCAGAGAAGGAGCCAGTGGATGGTGCAGCTCAGGACAGGTACCTTGAAGAGCTTGGAGGCGTAGACATCGTCCATGTCGATGTTGAGCATCCTCAGCATGCTCTTCACCTCCCGGAAGGACATCTTGTTGTCCTTGTTCCTGTCTGCTCGCTGCAGGACCCCATGGATCCAACTGCACCGGGCTAAGGAAACCTCCGGGTGTCACCTGCAGCCGTCCCCACCCTGTCCCCAAGCTCCCCTTGAAGGATACTGGTCGAGCTTCTCCATCTGGCTCATGGCCTGCAGCCGCCCCATCAGCTTGGTGAGCCCCTGCACCCAGTGCCGCGCGTCCTCCTCGCCGCGGGCGGCCAGGTCGAGGTTCTTGCGGCGGCCCTTGAAGGCGAGGGTGAAGCAGTGGCGCTCGGGGAAGGCGGCCCCGTGCTTGCGCAGCCCCTCCGACCGGCGACCGTCGCGCACCGCCTCGATGTGCGCCACCGAGACTGCGGGGACACGCGCGGGGTGGGGAGGGACCATGGACGTGCTCCCCCGGCGGGTCACCCACCCGCCAGCATCCTGCAAGACACCCTGGCTGCTGATGGACACCCGCGCGTCCCCGCGGCGCCCCCGGCACCGCGCTGGGCTCGGAGCCGCTGCCGGGCTGATCCCGCTAATCCCAGGCGGGACGGGAGCCGTGGCCGCTGTCCCTGCGGGGATGGGGACGGGGACGCTGGCAGGGGACGGAGCCGCCGTGCAGCGGTGCCAGCTCCAGGCACCCATCCCAGATGAGGGTGGAAAGAGGCGGGTGACGCCGAGGGGGGGGATGGAGTCTGGCTGGGATGGAGAGCGGACCTTGTGCTGACCCCGGGGGGATGGGGAAGGGCGGGGGCTCTTACAGCTACACACGGGCTGTACTGGGAGGCACTGGGAAGGGTTGGGAGGCTCTGGGAGCCACTCCATGAAGGGTGCTGGAGTTCAGGTATTGGGTGGGGGTCTACATCATAGCTCAGGTGAGGGTCTGGACCAAAGGCTTGGGGTGCAGGATTGGGGTTTGAGTGCTGGGTGGGAGTCTGTGTCCTCAACTGGGGTCCGAGTGAGGGGGATGTCAGGGTCCTGGGTGGGGATCAGGGTCCAGGTCACAGATGGGGAACCAGGCAGGGATCTGGGTCCCAGGGGCATCTGGGGCACTGGTGGGGTCTGGACTGTGGAGTTCCATGTCCCAGGATTGGGTCTGGTTCTCACTGGGGGGTCTGGGTCTTGGGCTGGGATCTGGGTCCTGGGTTGGGGTCTGAACTCAGGGGGGATCTGGGTTCTGAGTGGGGACCCAGGTCATGGGTGGGGGTCTGGGAACTGGGCTGTGGTCAGGATCCAGGTGGGGTTCTGGATGCTGGGAATGGATCTGGGTCCTGGGTGGGGGTGCAGGTCCTGGGGTAGGGTCTGGATTCCAGGTGGGGGTCCTGGGTTGGGGTCTGGGTCTCACATGGACATGTCCATATCTGGATTCTGTGTGGGAACCCAGACCAAGGTTGTGGCCTAGGTCCTGGATTGGCATTGGGGCTCCAGGTGGGGGTCTGGGTAAGGGTCAGGTCCTTGGTGGGGTCTAGGGGTGGGTCTGGGGCCCTGCCCAGCTCCTGGCCCTCCCTGCAGCGGAGGGCAGCGCAGGCTGTGTCTCGGTGTCCCCGAGCCCCGTGGGACAGTGCCAGCACTCACAGCTCTGGGGGGAGCGGGCGCCCCGGAAGCGTCCCTCGAAGCAGACGGTGACCCCGTCCTCCTGCAGGCGGAACAGCCGCGCCCTGGAGCCCCCCCTGGCCTTCACCTTCCACAGCAGGGACCCCTGGAGCATCCGCTGCACATCCTCATCCTCCGTCAGGCCTGCGGGGACAGCCCTGGGCTACCGAGGGCTCGGGGGGGTCAGGGGGCACGGGCTGGGGGGGGTTGGTGCACATCTGGGTGCACATCTGTATCCAATGGAATGGCATGGGACAAATGGGACAGGACGGATGGGATGGGATAGGATGGGATGGGATGGGATGGCATGGGATGGCATGGGGTGGGATGGGACAGGGTGAGATGGATAGGAGAGGCTGGTGGGGTGGGACGTGAATGACACAATGTGACAATGCAGATGAGACAAGATGGGACAAATAGGACTGGACAGGAGGGAGTCTGCCAGTCTAGGCAGACTGGACTAGATGGGACACAGTGGGCAGGACAGGATGGGACAGGTGAGCAGGGACAAGATGAGGCAGATGGGATGGAACAAACAGGTTGGGATGGGATGGAACAGGACAGGCAGGAGAGGACAGACAGGACAAGCCACTGCCCTGGGCCCCTTTGGAGCTGTTCACGGGGGACAGGACACAGCAGTGACACAGCTCAGCTGCTAAATCCCAGCAAAGCTGCCCAGATCCTGCATGGAGAGTGCCAGGACGGTGCCAGCAGCAGAGCTCAGGCTGGGAACAATGACAGGGTGGACTCAGGGGACTCGTGGGCCCACGCCTCAGCCGGGATTTTTCCATCTCTTCTCGGAGTGGTTATTTCCTCCCTTTATTGTTTCGGCAGCCATTCCTGGGATCTCCAGTGGCCACGTCCTGCTCTGGATGGAGATTCCACTCCTGGGCTGGGAAAGGGTGGCTTGGGGACTTCTGGGGACATCCTGAGCCACCATGGCCCTGGGCATGCAGCCACCAGCTGCCAGCACCTCCTGCATGGTCACATCCTGCCCAAGGTGCAGGATGGAGGGTATGGGGTGTGGGGACATGGCTGCAGGAGCATGGGGCTGCAGGGATCCAGGGACACATGGATACAGGTCCCTGGGCACAGGGATGGGCACATGGATACAGGTCCTTGGGCACAGGGATGGGCACATGGATACAGGTCCTTGGGCACATGGAATGTCAGGTCTGTAGGCACTGGTGTGTGGGTGCACAGACACCGGGGTGCAGTGTGCTCGTGGATGTACAGACACAAGGACACGTGGATGATGGATACAGAGATGCAGGGATGTGTGGGTACATGGATCTGCTGATGGAAGGACAGACAAACACAGGGACATTCAGGCAGGTGCATGTACACGTGCATGGATGCATGGACACAGGCACATCTGGGAGCAGGGACACAGCTGCTCTGTCACACAGAGTCACAGTGGACACAGGAATGAGCTGACAGAGTCATGGATGCAGGGATGCATGGATCCACAGGTGCATGGATGCACTGCTGCCAGGACACACGGACACGGGGGCACATGGGGGCATGAGCATTGGGATGCACGGACAGTCAGACACACGGACATGCATGGACATAGGGGTGGGTGCTCCCAGACACAGCCCAGGGGAGACATGGACACACAGGGGCTGGGGTGCAGGGACAGATGCACCTGTGGATGTAGAGATATAGAGGTACAGGGACAGATGGACACATGGATATAGAGGTACAAGGACAGATGGACACATGGATATAGAGGTACAAGGACAGATGGACACATGGATGTGTGGATGCAGAGGTGCAGGGACAGATGGGTGCAAGGACACAGAGCCACAGGGACACACAGACACACGACGTGGACACACGGAGCTGCAGCAGCTCCAGGCACACGGCCCCGTGTCCAAAGCTGGGGGCACAAGGCCAGACCCGGCCCCTCCCGCTGCTCCCACTGCGGGCTGGCCGCTCCCAGGGACACGCCCTGACCTTGCCGGGCACCCCGGCCCTGCCTGACTGGTGAGCCCCGTGTGCCCACTGCCAGGGCAGCAGCCTCGGCGGGGAAACTGAGGCAGGGTGTTGGGGAGGGTCCTGGGGAGTGGGACCTGAGCCTTGGGGACAATAAATGCCCTGAACAAGGGGGCTCCTGTCACCTGTGATGTGGCCAAACCCCGACCCCGCTGTTCCCCAAAGGCTGGGGTGATGCACAGCTATTTTGGGCGGGCCGCAGGGACCCCTCCCACCCCGGGGGACCCCTCCCTGCTGTGGGGGAACCCATCCACCTCGGGGACCCTCCCAGCCAGGGGCACCTTTCCGTCCCTGGGGACCCATCTCAGCCATGGGGGCCCCCCTGCCCTGGGGACCTGTTCCCGTCACAAGGGTCCCCCCCACTTCGGGGACCCTCCCGGGCACGGAGATCCCTCCCGGACCCCTCGGCCCAGCCCTGCGGGGTTTCTGCCCGGTTCCTGCCGAACTCACCCATTTTCTTCAGGGCTCTCCCGGGCCGGCGGGAGCCACCGGCGCCTTCAGACGGGGCGCGGAGCTGCTCGGCGGCGGGGCGCGCCTTCCTGCCGCAGATCATGACCGGGACCCCCGGCACCGCCGGTGCCGCCGCTATTCCCGGTGTTCCGGGACTCCGGTGCTCTCGGTGCTCCCGGTGCCCCGGCTGGTTCTGCTGCTCCCGGTACGCCGGTGCCCCCGGCCGGTGTAACCGGGCTGGGCGGTGGCGGAGGTCGGGGCTGGGGCTGGGCGGCCGGGCCGTGACCGGGGCCGGCTGCGGGGAGGGACCGGGAGGAGCCACACCGCAGCCCGGCCGCTGTTAACCGTTTGTGCCGGCCCGGGGCTGCCGGGGCTGACCGGGACGGGACCGAGCTGCGCCGGGCTCGTTCTGCTCCGCGGCTGCTTCGGCACCGGCACCGGGCCGGGTCCCGACGTGCCCCCCCGGGTGTTCGCTCTGTGCGGCGGTCCCGCTGTGTCCGAAGGGCCGGCGGGGACAGACCGGGGGTCCCCACTGCCCCCGTGGGTCCGCCTGCACCGGGCACCGGCCCCTGCCAGGGAGCCGGGCTCGGCCGGTCACCGGCGGGAGCCCCCTCTGCCCGGGGCCAGCGCCGCCCTGGCAGCGCCGGTGGGCACCCAGGGCATGCCCAGGGCACCGGGGACCCGGTCCTGCCGTGCCAGCCCTGTCCCCAGCTCATGGCCTGGGTGGCACCGGGCTGAGGGCCGCAGGCAGGGACTGGGACCTCCAGGTGACTGTCCCCACCGTGGGACACCCCGGGAGGGGCAGCAGCGTCAGCGGGGAGGTGCCAGTCCCAGAGCCCCGCGTGTGAGATTGTGAGGTGAGAGTGTGAGGTGAGAGTGTGTGTGTGTGTGAGTGTGTGTGTGTGTGTGTGTGTTTGTTTGTGAGTGTGGATGTGCAGCCACGCTCACACAGACCCCAGAAGGGTTTAGGGTGGGAAAGACCCCCGGGATCACCGAGTCCAGGCTGTGCCTGACCCCCCTTGTCACCAGCCCAGAGCTCAGAGTGCCACACCAATGGTTCTTGGGCACCTCCAGGGCTGGGCACTCCAAACCTCCCTGGGCAGCCCCTGCCGAGGCCTGATCCCCCTTTCCATGGGAAATTCCTGCTGGTGTCCACCCTGAGCCTGCCCTGGCCCAGCCTGAGGCCGTTTTCCCCCAGCCACCCCTGAGGGTGGTGGGGCAGGGAGGGATGAGTCACTTCAGGCTTTTCCAAAAATCCAGAGTGTCCAGGGGAGCAGGGAGGCCACCCCAGGCCTGGCTGGGCTGTGGGGACCAGGAGCTCCAGGACAGGAGGAGGAGATGACTTTCCCCAGTGCCAGGGCCACAGGGGTGCTGCCAGCCCCTGGCATCCAGGGGTGAGAGCGGGGCAGACTGGAGCAACATCTGGGCAACATCTGGGCAACATCTGGGCAACATCTGGGCATGGTGAGTAATACTGAGTGTCCTGGGGTGACATCTGGGCACTTAGGGCAGCATCTGGGTACCCTGGGGGATGGGGGAATACACTGAGGGAACATCTGGGCATCCTGGGTGTGTCCTGAGCAACATCTGAGCACCCAGAATAACATCTGGGGACTCCTGGGACCATCTCTGCTTATCCCAGAGCAACATCTGTACATTCAGGAAGACACCTGGGCAGCCTCTGAGCAGCCTGGGACAGAATTTTAGTGCTGTAGTTCAAGACCTGAGCAGCTCCTGCAACATCTGGGCAGCTGGAGACACATCTGTGCAGTCCCTGGGCTGTGTTTGGTGGGGATGAAGCTCTTCCTGAAGAGTTTGGGGACAGAGGGACACCGGAGCCACCCCAAAAATGCACTTGCAAGCCACATAACCGGGCTCTGCTCCAAGCTCTCTTCCTCCCATGGAAGCTGCATTCCCAGGAATTCAGCAGCAGATGCCTCGCCCGGGTGGAATGAGCAGGATAAACACCTCTGGCTGCAAAACCCGCGGCACAACAAATCCCTGCGCGGTTCCTCCCCTCCCGCGGCGTTGCTATTTTCTCCCGGCCGCCAGCGGGTTGGAAGGGATCCCGTGGAAAGCGGGATCGCATTCCCGGCCGCTTATAGCGCAGCACGTGTGCCGTGAATCAGCGCTCGGGATTCGCCGCCCTTCCCAGCAGGAATCCTGAGTCAGGGCTTGGAAATGGCCGGAGGTTTAAGAGATTTTACTGCTTGGATTTCATTTATTTATTAGTTTTTCATTCTTTATTTCATTTGTTTGCCTTCAATTGGCAAAGGAAATGTTTCCCCAGGCGATGTGGATGTGATTTAGGAGGGTTGGGAGGTGTTGACCCACTTGGATTTGGGGTTTGGAGGTGGGGTTAAGGTTGGAAAACCGGAGTGGGAGGCAAGGATGAAGGCAGCACAGGGATGCTGAAAGCTGCTCTGCATCCCAATCCCAGCATCCTGGGCCAGGCTGGATCCAGGTAGGCCCCGGGGCACCCCAGAACCTCTCACCCCGCCGGGGCACCTTGTTCTGCCAGGTCACACGTGTCCCCGTGTCCCCACAGCTCCCTGCCTCAAAGAAAGCCCTTGGAGCAGAGGGGCTTCACCCTGGGGGCTCAGGGACCCCAAATTCTGCCCCTTCCTTACTACCATATTTAATTAATTTGGATAATAATTAACAGTGGTTAAAAGTATACAGTGAATAAAAGAACAGGGGATAAAATTGGACAATAATTAACAATTGCTCTGCCTGACCCAGCTGTCCCCTCTCCTGCCCGGTGGCCCGGTGGCACTGTCCCAGTGCCATGTTCCAGATCCCAGTGCCGTGTCCAACATTCCCAGTGCAGTGTCCCAGTCTCCTGGTCCCTTCCCCTGGCACCTTTGGTACATGGCTCCATTGTCCCCGTCCCCATTGCACTGTCCTGGTGTCACACTGCATGGCCCCAGTATCCCCAAGCATGGCCCCAGGATCCTGGATGATTTATCACAGAATTCCAGGATGGTTTGGGTTGGAAGGGACCTCAAACCCACCCAGTGCCACCCCTGCCATGGCAGGGACACCTCCCACTGTCCCAGGCTGCTCCAAGCCTCGTCCAGCCTGGCCTGGGGCACTGCCAGGGATGCAGGGGCAGCCCCAGCTGCTCTGGGCACTCTGTGCCAGTGTCCCAAAGCATCCCAGCAGCGCTTCCTGCCTGCCGTGTCCTGCTGCACAGCCCAGGTGGCACCCCCAGCACTGTCCCTGTGCCTGCTGCAGTGTCACAGAGCTGTGCCACCGCCCCGTGGCGCTGTCCTCCTGCACAGGGTCCCTGTGCCAGGGCCGGGCACAGCCTCGCTGCTCCGGGGTGCTGGGCACTGTCCCTAGACACCGTCCCACTGTGCCCTGTCCCGGTGCAGTGTCCCCGGGCACTGTCCCCATGCCTGTCTGGGTGCACCCATCCTGATGCAGTTTCTCTGTCCCTGTGTCCTGTTTCACTGTCCTGGTGTGCTGTTCCTGTCCTGTCTCTCATTGTCCCACTGCCCTGTGCTGCTATGCCACTGTCCCTGGCTGGCTGTCCCTGTCCCACTGTGTCTGTCCCAGTCCTGCTGTGCCAGTCCCACAGTCCCTGTTCCAGTGTCCCTGTCCCAGTCACACTGTCCCTGTCCCTCTCTATCTGTCCCTGTCCCTATCCCTGTCCCTCTGTCCCTGTCCCTTTCCCTGTCTCCATCCCTGTCCCTCTGTCCCCGTCCCAGTCACACCATCCCCATCCCTATTCCTCTGTCCCTCTCTCCCTGACCCCATCCCTGTCCCCCTGTCCCGCTGTCCCTGTCCCTCTGTCCCTCTGTCCCTATCCCTCTGTCCCGCTGTCCCTGTCCCTCTGTCCCTCTGTCCCTCTGTCCCGCTGTCCCTCTGTCCCGCTGTCCCTGTCCCGCTGTCCCTCTGTCCCGCTGTCCCTCTGTCCCTCTGTCCCTCTGTCCCGCTGTCTCTGTCCCTCTGTCCCGCTGTCCCGCTGTCCCGCTGTCCCTCTGTCCCTCTGTCCCGCTGTCCCTGTCCCTGTCCCTCTGTCCCTCTGTCCCTCTGTCCCTCTGTCCCTCTGTCCCGCTGTCCCTGTCCCTGTCCCCAGCTCTGCAGTCCCTCCCGTCCCCGCCAGGCGGCGCCCTCCCCTCGCTCCGCGCTCTGCCCCGTCCGGCCGGCAGGGGGCGCGCGCGCCTCGCTGAGCGCCGGGAGCGCGGGGGAGGGAGGGGCCCGTTCAGGGAGCCGCGCGCTGATTGGGCGCGGCGCGGAGGGGGCCGATGTAAAACTCACGCTGATTGGGCGCGGCGCGGAGGGGCCGATGTTAGAAGATCGCTGATTGGCCGCGCGCCGTCGCCGCACGGAGAGGGAGCCGCGGCGGGCCGGGCCGGGCCGGTGCGGGGCCGGTCCCGCCATGGAGGAGCCGGGCTGCGGGGCGCAGTTCCGCGCCGCCGTGCAGGTGATCCAGGGGCTGCCGCGGAGCGGTGAGTAGGGGCCGGGAGCGGGGCCGGGCGGCCGCCGCGGGCCGGCCCCGCTGACCGTGTCCCGCAGGTGCGTACCGGCCCTCCTACGAGGAGATGCTGCGCTTCTACAGCTACTACAAGCAGGCGACGGCGGGGCGCTGCCAGGGCCCGCGGCCCGGCTTCTGGGACCCCATCGGCCGCTACAAGTGGTAAGGGGGGGGTCCCGGTCCCGCTCCGGTCCCGCTCCGGAGGGCCCGGCCCCGCTGACGGCCCCGGCCCCGCAGGGACGCCTGGCACAGCCTGGGCGGGATGTCCAAGGAGGAGGCGATGGCCGCGTACGTGGCGGAGATGAAGAAGGTGGCCCAGAAGGTAACGGGGCGGCGGCGGGGCCGGGCCGGCGCTGCCCGGTGCCCGTGCCCAGCCGCGGCCCTCCGCAGGTCATCGACACCGTGCCCATGGACGAGAGCACGGAGGAGATGTTCCGCTACTTCGAGCCGCTCTACGAGGTGATCCACGACATGCCGCGGCCCCCCGAGTCCTTCTTCAGGAGGAAAGGGGGTGAGTGCGGCCGCCGTGCCCCGGCCGTGCCCGGCCTCCCCTGCCCGCGGTGCTGCGCTCCCGCTGGCACCGGCTCCGGTTCGTCCCCGAGGGGACACGGGGTGGGCACATCCCAGCGACCCTGCCGGGCTGCTGCTGGGCTCTGTGGGAGACCGGTGTCCCCGTGTGTGACACTGGTGACCCTCTGTGTGACATTGGTGACCCTCTGTGTGACTCAGGTGTCACCTTGTGTGCCACCGCTGTCCCCTTGTGTGGCACCGCTGTCCCTTTGTGTGGCACCGCTGTCCCCCTGTGTGGCACCGCTGTCCCTGTGTGTGCCACCGCTGTTCCCTTGTGTGCCACCGCTGTCCCTGTGTGTGACACCGCTGTCCCCTTGTGTGGCACTGCTGTCCCCGTGTGTGACACCTGCTGGGCTCTCTGTCCCCAAGCTGCGAGCGATGACTGGAGCCCTGTCCCCGGTGGCCGCGGGCAGGGCAGGGCAGGGCAGGGCTCGGGGGCTGTGCTGCCCTTGGCACCGGCCCACACCGGGCAGGGCTCCGGGCCAGCTGCTGGAAACATCTGGACGGGCCGGGCAGCTCCTGCGTGGAGAGGAGCGGAGACACAGGGCTTGAGAAATGGGGTTATTTGCAGGGGTTTGTGCTGGAGCAGAGCCCTTCCTGGCCCTGTCCGTGCCTCTGCTGCCCGGAGGGGCTGGGGAGCTGTCCCCGTGCAGCGCTGGCCTGGCTGCCGGGGGGTCAGGGGGTCAGGGGGGCACCGCAGGGGCTTCCAGGGTGAAGCAGTCCGGGTGTGTGACCTGCCAGTGGTGCAGAGCCCTGGCAAACACACTCACACCCAGGCATCTGTGCTGAGCTGTCAGCCCTGCTTCCCACCAAAACCAAATGGGACTTTTTGGGGTGCCAAAACCAGTTGTGTGTAAAGCTGCTCCTTCCTCTGGTGCTCAGGTGCTTTGTTCTCCATTTTGATGCTGAATCCCTTGAAAAGGCAGACTTAGTTTTTCTCTGAAATTTAAAAGCTGTGTCTAACTGGTCATTATCCACTTGTGAGTGTCACTTACAGGTGACATTGTCACTTAAATCTAAACCTGGTGGAACAATGAGTCCGAGGTGGCTGGAGCTGAGGTGCAAAGCACTGAGCTCCTCAAGGTGTTGAGTCATTTGTGTTAAAGGCTCCCAAACTCGCCTTCAGACTCTACAATCACAGCTTTGGTTGCTCCTAACTGGAGCAGAAAGGAGATTTCAGAGTGTGGAGCATGGCAGGTGCCTCCAGCAGCTTTTGGGCACAGAGCTGGGGCTCTGGGCAGCTTTGGTTTTGTTTATTTACAAAGACAACACGTTATAAAGTGGCACTTGGAACCCAAATCATGCATGGATCCAGGTCTCCAGGGAGTGGGGCTTTCAGCAGGGTCTTGTGAGCGTGGTGGCTGGAGCTAGGTCTGTCCTGGTGCTCTGTGGGGTGACAGGAGCCACACTCTGTGGGTCACAGCACACCCTGAGGAGGATTTGGGAATGGGGAGGAGGATTTTGGGAATTTGAAGAGGATTTGTGAGGATCCCAGAGCAGGGCAGCCCTGGCAGTCCCCCTGTGTCAGTGCAGCTGCTTTGTCCCCTCAGTGGGTCCCCTGTGATGCCGAGGACAGGCTGGGGACAGCAGAGAGGTGAGGGAAGGAGCAGCAGGGCAGCATTGCCACACACCTGCCTGCCCAGGAGCAGGGAGCAAAGTCCTGGGGGCTGCTGGAAACCTGGCTGGGATTAACCCCGTGGGCTCCACAGGGTGCTGGGGAGGGCTGGGGCCTGTCAGGTCCTCTCAGGGTGCTGCTGGCCCAGGTCCTTGGGGTGCTGCTGGCCCAGGTCCTGGGGTGCTGCTGCCCACACAAGCCTCCTCCAGCCAGCACCTCTTGCCTTGGGCTCTGTCACCGTGGGTGTGCCCTGGGCTGTGGGCACTGCCAGGGGACAGCACTGTCACTGTCACTCACCATGCTGATCCCTCTGCCTGCTGCCCCAGGGGCTCAGGGACAGGGACACCCCAGGCAAGGTGAGCAAGGTGTTCTGCACAGGGTGAGCCCAGGTGGGTTCCTGGGCTGTCAACAAACAAACCTGGCTCCTCTGCTTCCCTGCCAGCTGCTGGCACCTCCAGAGGCTGCTGCTCCCTGGCTGCTCCCTGACATTCCCAGCTCTGCCCCAGCCACAGGGAGCCAGCACAGCCAGGACAGCAGGACTGGGCCCACAGAATGACCCAGCTCTGCCTTTCCCTCCGTGCAGAGAGCCAGGGGCAGCAGGATGGCCCCAGCCAGGATGGCACAGCGAGCAGCCCAGCTCCAGAGAGCCCCAGAGACTCCGGGCCCGGCCAGCAGCAGCACGGGCAGCACGTGCCAGGTCGGTGTCCCTGCTGTGGCCAGCACCTGGCAGAGCCCTTGGAGCAGCACGGGCTGGGGCTCCATCCCCCCACGGAGCTGTTGGCTCCAGGCACCTCTGCTCCAGCCCCGGCTGCTGCGGGCACTGCCCAGGTCACGGCTCCAGCTCTCACTGGGGTTTCCCTGGACTTGTGGGGTTGGCTCTGCCTCCCTCCTGCCTGTGCAAAGGGGCCACAATCTGCTGAACTGCAGGGACAAGGGGAGGCTGTTGCCCGTGGGCTGGGAAATATCACCCTGTGAGGGCTGTGATCCAGGAGGGGATGTTCTTCCGTGCCTCAAGACACGTTTGCTGCTTCCTTGGCACTGGGATTCACAGTGCCAAGCCCTGGCTTTTCTCTCACAGCCCCTTGTGCAGTCACCCCCTCCCTCCCTGTGCCCCCCTCGAGGGCCCCTGGCTGTGCCCCGGGGTGGGCAGGGTGCTGCAGGGAGGTTCCTCCTCCTGCTGCCACTCCAGCCTTCCCCCAGGAGCAAATATGGTCACGGAGCGAGTGCCAGTGTGCCAGCTGTGCCAGCCTCCAGTGCTGGCAGTGCCCAGGGAGCTGGGCAGTGTCCCTGCCTGTGTCACTGCTGCCCAGGGCCCATGGGTACTGTGCCAGTGGGACACCGTGGGCAGCAAAAGGGGGAGTTCAGTCCTTGCCGTGTTAACAGAGCTGCTTCTGCCCCCTCAGTGCCTCAGTTTCCCTCTCCAGCCTCGCCCTGGGCAGGCTCATCCCCTTTTCCCCCTGTGCCCTCGGACACAGCCGGGCACCCCTGCCCTGCCCAGGGCTCAGCCCTGTGCTTCCCTTCCAGGAGCTGGGCTGGCTCCTGCCCCCGAGGGGAGCCAGGTGACGAGTGACTCTGAGGGGGACACGTTCAGTGACACCCTGGAGCAGATGGAGCCGGAGAAGGTAACGGAGGAAGCGCTGGAGGCTTTGCCACCCCTGCCCTGCCCACTCTGCACAGCAGCACCAGCCTGGGAGCCTCATAAAACCTGCAGGGACACCCTCCTGCACCTCTCCGTGCGTCGTGTCACTCCTGGAGCCTGGTCCCTGTCACTGGGGGGATGCTGAGGAGCCTCCCCAGCCCCCCCATTCCTGTGGTGAGGCTCTGCTGGGGCACTGGGGGCTGGTGGGGCTGGGCAAGACCAGCAGCTCCGCACCGGTGCCACCATCTGGATTGTTCCCCTGCCACTTCTGGCACACGTTTGGCACTTGTGCCATGCTGAGGCCTGGTGGGTCTGGTGGAAGGAGGAAGGAAGGCCCCCATCTTTTGCCACCTTAGCTCTGGGCACCTCACTCCCCTCAGATGCTGGCTGGTGTCACCACTGGGATTCAGCCTCACTCAGTCCCCTCCACACCCAAAAATGCCACCACAAGAGAAGGACTGCACTGCTGCCCTGGCATTGCCCTCCCTGCCCTGGGAGGGGAGTGGGGGTCTCAGGGCCCTTCTCTCTCCTCTCACAGGCCGGGCAGGTGCAGGGGCTCACCCCAAAGGGGGCCCAGGCTGGGGCTGAGCCCCCAGAGCCCCAGAGTGCTGGGCAGGGCGAGCGGGGCGAAGGCAGAAGAGCCGAGGGGAGCAGCAGCAGCACAGACCTGCCAGCCCTGGGCTCCGACACAGGTGGGTGCAGAGCTTGTCCCTGCGCCCCTTCCTGTGGGCTGGGCTGGGCTGGGGGGTGGGCTGGGGGCTGCCACCACCCCCAGTTTGGCTCCAGCACCTGTGGTGGGGTCGTGAGGAGCTGAAGAAATCCACAAGTGTCTGCATCCCTTGGCCCCAAGCAGCTCAGCCCTTCCTTTGCCCATTTCCTGCCGTGATGCTGCATCGCCTGAGTTTGGAAGGTGCTCTGCTGGCCCTTCAGCAGCCAGGCAGGGGCTGCAGGGCCCTGGCTCCCCGTGCCCGGCTCCTGCCCCTGATCCAGCTACACCAGCAGTGCCTTCGGATGTGGGTGGTGCCACGGGTGAGCTCTGCCCAGCAGGGCAGGGGTGAAGCTAGGCCCTGTGCCCTGGAGGCCTTGGGGACAGCAGTGCCACTCACCTGATGCCACCCAGCACTGCTGCTGGTGTTTGGGGAGCACCAGGCCTTGAGCTGTGCCCAGACATTCTGGGCTACCCTGGGGTGGCATTGCCACCCTCACCCGTGGGACTGGTGCCATTGCCTCACCTGGGCACAGCCCACGTGTCTCAGCCTTTCCCCTGTTACTGTTCCCTTCCGGGCTGCCTGACCTTGGCAGTGAACTTGTCCCCAGGCCGGGCTGGGCTGTCCCCAGGGCTGGCAGCAAGTCCCTGCTCACTGCCTGGATTATCCAGGTGTTTGCCAGGCTGGTTTGGGGCCCTTGCTGGGCCCGGGGGCAGCCAGGGAGGAGCTGCCCTGGCCCTGGGTGTCCTGCCCGATGATGGCAGGTGTCACCAGATGTCACCAGGTGACCCACACGCACCGCAGCACCCACCCCGTTGGTGGGCTGGCCACCCACTGCCACCACCACGGCACTGGAGTGTCCCAGTGGTGCACGGCCCTGGGGACAGCCTCGCTGGGGCTGCCGGGCTGGGCTGGCAGCGGCTGCGGGGCAGGCAGCCCACGGCAGATGCCCCGCGGGAGTCGCTGCTCTCCGGTGGGTGACAGCACGGGGTGCGGGGGGCAGTGCCAGCCCCGGGGCTCCTCGGGCGGTGCTCAGCCTGCCCTGCCAGCCGTGTGCCCGTCGCTGTGCCCGCAGGTGTGCGGCCGGCCGGGGGGGACCCGGCGAGCGGCCCCGAGGCGGCCCCGGGGCCGGCGGAGCTGGAGGCGCACGTGGGCAGCGCGGTGCGGGCGCTGCAGGAGGAGCTGCGGCGGGTGCGGGAGCGGCTGAGCCGGCTGGAGACGCTCGGCATTTTCCAGGTACGGCCGGGGACAGCGCTGGGACCCCGCACCGGGACAGCAGGGCTCCGCTGCGGGCCCTGCGACACGGCTGGCCCCGGTGCGGGCACCCCCCGGCGCTTGGTGGTGACAGATCCTGGCGGGGCGAGGCTGGTGGCGCCTGATCCGGCCCACGGCGGCAGGAGCTGCTGCCCGTCGCTGCCACTGCCCCCTCATTCCCACTGACCCGCTCATTCCCTCTGCCCCCCTCGCTCCCACTGCTCCCCTCATTCCCACTGCCCGCCTCATACCCATTGCCCTGCTTAGTCCCACTGCCCCCCTTACTCCTGTTTCCCCCTCATTCCTGCCTCCTTCATTCCCACTGTCCCCCTCATTCCCACTGCCCCCCTCTTTCCCCCCGGGGTCCTGGCCCAGCTGCATCATCTGATCGCTGGCAGGAGCCCTGCACGGCCTCTCCAGGCCGTTCCCTCCCTCTCCCAGGGGCACAGGGGCTGGCAGGGGGGTGCCAGCCCCAACTGCACCCCAAACCCTCTCCTGTCTTGCAGGGGGAGGCAGTTGGGACAGAGCTCGGCCCGGCACTTGCTCCACAGGTGAGCTGGGGCTGGAGGAAGCGCTGTGGGGTGGCCCTGCTGTCCCCCTGCCCACCCCACAGCCCACGGGGGTGTGGGGACACAGCTGGGGGAGGTCAGGGGAGGGACCCCCAGGTGGGGAGCAGGTGACATCCATGGAGACACATCCCCTGTGACGGCGGTGTGATGCACCATCTCCAGAGGAGGAGGGACGTGGCCAGGACACCGAGCAGTGGCGGTGGTTCCTTTCAGCAGAGGGCTGGGGGGTGTTCATTGCGCTGGTGACGCCTTTGTCCCCTCGCCAGGCCGTGTCCCCGTGGCGCCTGAGCGCGTCCCCGCGCACGCTGCTCTTCCTGGCCACCTGGCCCTTCGTCACCCAGTGGCTGCTGCGCCACTGGCAGGGCAGGAAGAGGTGACCAGCACCGCGTCCCCGCCGCCACCGCCACCCTCCTCGCCCATCCCGCTTCGCACGGAGCCACGCGGGAATCGCCTCACCAGCCACGGGCTCTGCGGGCCGGGCCCGGCCAGCCCCAACTGCACCCCAAACCCTCTCCTGTCTTGCAGGGGGAGGCAGTTGGGACAGAGCTCGGCCCGGCACTTGCTCCACAGGTGAGCTGGGGCTGGAGGAAGCGCTGTGGGGTGGCCCTGCTGTCCCCCTGCCCACCCCACAGCCCACGGGGGTGTGGGGACACAGCTGGGGGAGGTCAGGGGAGGGACCCCCAGGTGGGGAGCAGGTGACATCCATGGAGACACATCCCCTGTGACGGCGGTGTGATGCACCATCTCCAGAGGAGGAGGGACGTGGCCAGGACACCGAGCAGTGGCGGTGGTTCCTTTCAGCAGAGGGCTGGGGGGTGTTCATTGCGCTGGTGACACCTTTGTCCCCTTCCCCTCGCCAGGCCGTGTCCCCGTGGCGCCTGAGCGCGTCCCCGCGCACGCTGCTCTTCCTGGCCACCTGGCCCTTCGTCACCCAGTGGCTGCTGCGCCACTGGCAGGGCAGGAAGAGGTGACCAGCACCGCGTCCCCGCCGCCACCGCCACCCTCCTCGCCCATCCCGCTTCGCACGGAGCCACGCGGGAATCGCCTCACCAGCCACGGGCTCTGCGGGCCGGGCCCGCCGGGACACCGGCACCGACACTCAGGGCCAGCACCGGCCCCGGGGCCGCCGCCACGCACAGCCGGAGCAGCAGCAGGACCAGCCGCGGCCCGCGGGGACAGCCCCGGGCCCGTCCCGGCCTCCGGGGGCTGGGACATCACCGAACCTGCCTCAATTAAAGTCGCCTTTTCGGTTCAGCCCCGCTGCCTGTGCCCTGCCAGGGGAGGGGACCAAACGCTCCGGCCCGGCCGCTGTGCCAGCCGGCCACCCCCTGTCCCGGCCGGTCACCTCCCGGGCTAGAGGTGGCCGTGGCCGCCCTGTCCCCCGTGCAGCAGTCTGTGCCCATGCCCACCCTGAGGGTCCCCCCCAGTGCCACCGGGCCGTGCCAGCGCCACCCTGTTCCGGAGGCGGCGGCGGGGAAGCCCCGGGACCCCCGGGCGCTCCGTGGGCCGGACTCCGGCGGTGCCCGTGCGAGGTGTGGGCTGGGCAGGGCGGGTTCCCCCGCTGGTGGCACAGCGGTGACACGGGCCCCTCGTTCCGCGGGCCGTGCCCCGCCCGGCCGTGAGGCCGCGGGTGCCCCTGGGGCCCTCCTGTGCTGCTCCCCCCTCACGCACGGAGCCCCCCCGGCCCGTCCATGGATCCCCCAGCCGTGTGTCCCTCAGGGGGCCCCCAAACCCCTCCAGCCACCTCAAGGCCGCGGGCCTCCCCCGCCCCCGAGCGTGGGGCCCGAGGGGGACATCGCCACCGTGCCGGGGGGTGGCAGGGGCAGGAATGGGATCCGCACCGGGACCTGCCCATCCCCCTCCTTCCCCATGCCCCTCCCCCCCGCACCCCTCAGGCTTCGGGAGCGCGGCCCCGCACCGCCCCTGCAAAAAGGGACGCGGCGCCTTTAAGAAAGAACTTCTTTCCGCTTCGGTTTGTTTACATCTCCCTCCGCCAACTGCAGCTCCTCCGCACTCCACACAGCGCCGGGATCCTTCCGCTCGCCCCCTTCCCCCAGGGCCCGCGCACCCCCGGAGCCCCTCCCGGCCCCCCCACGGCCTAGCCCGGCTCGGTCCGGCCCGGCCCGGGCCTGTACACCCCCCCGGTCCCGGGGTCGCAGCACCGCCGGCGGAACCTCCGCCGCGCGGGGCTCTTTTTCGGACCGTCCCCCCCCCCCCGGCGGGGGGGGGGGGGCGCGCGCGCTGCCCTCAGCGCGGGCCTGAAGGTCGCGGGGCGCGCGCGGCCCCGCACAGGGGGACTCCCCCGCCTCGTGGTACGGCCCGGTCCCGCCCTCGTCCCCTCGCGATTGGTGGCGGCGCTCAGGAGTGACGTCCATCCCGGCCAATGGCGGTCAGCTCCTGCAACGGTCAGGGGCGTGTCTCGGCGGGCCGGCCCGCCCCCCGCGCCCGCCGATTGGCCGCGAGGCGGGTGCAGTGCGCGCGGGGAGGCGGGCCCGGCGGCGTTAAACCTCCCCCGGGCCATGTCCCGGGCGGCCTGAGCGGGGCCAGCCCCATGCGGCGCCGGTAGCGCCCGTCAGCGAGCGTAGCCGAGCGCAGCGCTATGGCCGACGCGGCGCCCGCTGAACCGGGGCCGGAGCCCCAGTGCGAACCGGAGCTTCGCTCCGAGCCCGAGGCGCGGCCGGAGCCGCAGTCTGAGCCCGAGCCGCAGCCCGAGCCCGGAGAGGCGCCGACGGAGGACGGCGATGCCGGGCGGCTGCCGCCCCCCGGGGCGGAGGCGGCGGCGGGCGGCGCCGAGGGGCGCGAAAAAAGGGGCGGCCGCCGGCGGGTGGAGCGGGGCGTCCCGGCCTGGGCCCGCGGTACCGGGCCGTGGGACGCACCGAGGAGTGGCCGGTGAAGAAGAAGCACCGTCGGAGGCCGTCGAAGAAGAAGCGGCGCTGGAAGCCGTACTCGAAGCTGAGCTGGGAGGAGAAGCAGCAGTTCGACGAGCGGCAGAGCCTCCGCGCCTCCCGGCTGCGAGCGGAGATGTTCGCCAAGGGGCAGCCGGTGGCTCCCTACAACACCACGCAGTTCCTCATGGAGGACCATGACCAGGAGGAGCCCGACCTGAAAACCGGGCTGTACCCGCGGCGGGCGGCCGCCAAGTCGGACGACACGAGCGAGGAGGATTTCCTGGACGAGGCGGCGGACGAGGACGGGGGCAGCGACGGGATGGGGGGGGACGGCAGCGAGTTTCTGCAGAGGGACTTCTCGGAGACGTACGAGCGGTACCATGTGGAGAGCCTGCAGAACATGAGCAAGCAGGAGCTGGTGAAGGAGTACCTGGAGCTGGAGAAGTGCCTGTCGCGCATGGAGGAGGAGAACAACCGGCTGAGGATGGAGAGCAAAAAAGCCGGCGGGGAGGCGGCGGACCCGGCGCGGGTGCAGGCGCTGGAGCGGGAGGTGGACAGGCTGCGAGCCGAGAACCTGCGGCTGCTGCGGGAGCAGGAGCTGCCCCGGCAGGAAAAGGGCCCCTGCAAGCCGGGGGAGTGACACTGGGCAGGGGGCGCGGGGGGGTTTTTACAGTGCTGGGTGGAACATTCGGTCCTTGTACAGAGTCGCCGCGGACCCTTTTTATGGGCTGAACTGCAGCTGGGTGGGCCGAGGGCTCCCCCTTTTTTAGGTGGCTGTGACGGGGCGAGGGGGGGGTTGATGTATTGGTGATATCTGGTTTATGGTTTTTTTCTTTTTTTGTTGGTTTTTTGTTTTGTTATTGTGTTGGTTTTTTTTTTTTTGGGTCTAAACCAAAAAAAAAAAAATCCCCAGGAAAGCTGTAAATTGGCCAAAACTGACTATAAAAAAAATACAGAGGTCTAATAAATTTAATTACTTGTAACTGTAATAGTTTTGGTGTGATTTCTCGAAAATAATCAGAATGGCATTCCACCAGGGAATACATCCTGGATTATTTTCATCATGTTATAACTGTTGATTGATTAAACTTAGTTGCAATTCCCCACTTAACCCTATTTGTTCTTATTTTCCCCCATTTGTTTTCAATTTTAATTCTGCTTAATGAGCTGAAATAGTTAAAAGTACTTGGAAGGGGGGTAAAATGGTGTGTGATGGACACAGAGGGCACCTCAAGAGGAAGGAGTAGCCTCAAGTCTGTCTGTTTGCCTAAGGCTCACTTAAACTTGACTCTGTTTCCCCGCAGCTCTGCAGGAATCCAGGTAATTAACTGAAATCTGTGCAAAAATTGCCCCCAAAAAAATCTACTTCAAGCTACAAGTGAGAAGAAAAACCTTAAAGTTTTGGAGCAGCCCAAGGAAAAGTTTTGGTAGTCAGCACTTGGCCTCTGAAATGGCTGACGAGGGAGCAGGGAAAGGCGATGGCTCAACCTCCCTCCTGCTGCACCTGAGAGGGGGAGGAGAGGAGGAGGGAGAGCTCCGAGCGCTGGAGCTTTTTTGGGGGCGAACAGGTCCGTGAGGGGCTGAGGCTGCTCTGGCTGGGTGCAGCCAGGAGAGGGGACCGGTGATGAGAGCGGTACCTGGCGGGGCAGGAGCCGCGCTGGGCCGGGCAGCTGCCCAGCCCTGGGGGAATTGGGGTTTTTTACACAGCAGCAGAGGGGAGGGGGACGGGGCTGTCCCTGCGCTGCCGGGGCAGGTGCGGTGGGAGCGCATCGGGGCTGGAAAGATCCCACCAGGTTTAACCCCAGCCTGGCCAAACCCCTGCGGCTCGGCGGGGGAAAATCAGCCTTTATCAGGGAACAGAGCGTTCAGGGGAGTGGGGGGAGAGCACAGGGACGTGCCCAGCGCTACCACCGCAGGTGGGACAGTGGAAAATCGGGGGTTAAAGCGGCCGGGGGAGCCGCTGGAGGGGGGATCACACCGATTTCATCTTCCCCCCCGCCCCCATCCAGCTCTGGGGCACCGGCGGGGGGAAGGAAACGAGCCAGGGCCACTTGCTCAAGAGCCCGGGAGCCAGCGGCTCCTTCGCCGTGCCATGACATCACCGAGCGCCGGGGCTCCGGGATCCTGCGGGCTGGGATGGGCCGGGCCCCGGCGATGCTTCCCCGCCGTTCATTTCCCTGCAGAGCGATTCCCTCTCCGCGGTTCCCACAAGAGCCGTTTTGTCCCGGGGCAGGACGCGTGGCCGATGGCACGGACGGGGGTCCCGCACGGCCCCAGCTCTGTGAAATGCAGCTCCCGGCACCTGCTTCGTGGGAAAACCTCGATCCAAGGGGATATTCTCAGTCAGGTTTTGCCCTCATCCACTTACCCCACACCTGTCAGGCTCAAGTATCTGGAATAAATGTTTTCTCTGGAAATGCTTTAAAAAAAATACAACTTAGAAAAACCCAAAGCAAACAAAACAACTAAAGGACTACAACGATCAGCTCCCCAACCTCCTCTGCCCCCACCAGCTTCTCCTGCTTTGTTCCAAGCTGTTTTAACGCCTCTCCTAGGAACCAGGTTATCCTGATCCCAAGGGCTCAGTGCAGCTCCTGTGCCCAAAGCTCCTGCAGACACAGAGCAGGGACATTGGGGGACCTCTGAAACCTCCGAGTGGATCAGCAATGGACAGGGAGCGCGTCCCTGCTCCTCCCTGGCTGGGGGGAGAGCTCCCCATGCCAAGGCTTCCCACAGGCTCCAGAGGCAAGGAGCTGCTGCAGCTCCCCTGTGTGAGCAGGAGCCCCAGCAGCAGGGATCAGCACAGCTCGGCTTGGGGCTCAGAGCAGCAGTCGTGGAACGGTTTGGGTTGGACGGGACCTTAAACACCATCCAGTGCCCAGCTCTGCCATGGTGGGGAGGCCCTGGCAGAGGTGCCCAGAGCAGCTGTGGCTGCCCCAGGATCCCTGGAAGTGTCCAAGGCCAGGTTGGATGGGGCTTGGAGCAGCTGGTGTTGCTGCCGTGGCAGGGGTGGAATGAGATGGGCTTTAGGGTCTCTTCCCACCCAAACCATTCCGTGATTCTCTGGACAGGGATGCCACTGAGCCAGGCAGGAATCACTTCCCCAGGGCTCCATGGCCGTGGAAGTACAACAGCAACGCTGGATTTGGGGCACCTGGAAACACAGAGCATTGGGAGACCCTCTGGCAAAGGGCTCTCCCAGCTCTTCCCCTCCCAAGGGTTTTATTTTCAGAAGGGCTGAAATTCTGTCCTGGGGAGAGGCAGAAATTACAGCAACAACACAAAAAATGGACACTGCTCCATCCCATGTGCAGGAATGGCCTTTCCCTTGGACAGAAGCAGTGCAGAGACACAGCAGCTCCCTGGAAACACTGCAAATCCAAGATGGAAGTGCCTGTTGGGGTGAGGAGAGCCCCAAATCCTGCCCTGGGACACAGCAGCCCCTGGGAGTCTCTCCTGGTGCTCCTTTAGTGGCAGTGGCTCCCTGATCCCATGCCAGGGTTACAGCCAGGGACACGGCTCGGGCACCCCCCATGCCCTGCCACCACCTCACCTGCCCTAACTCCCCCTCCTGGCTCCACCTTCCCAGGACCCATTGGTGACTGGTGACTCTGGGTCACACAAGTGGCATTTTGGTGAAACATGAGGAGAATCTGCAGTTGGTGGGGTCACCACAAAAAACCTGCAGCTCTTTGTGCATCTGCCACAGAGCAAACCCTGGCTGGCAGCTCCAGCCCCTCGGGATTGCTCCCCACAAACCCTGGCACACCTGGGCAGGTGCAAAGCTCACAGCTCAAACCAAGTGTGACCCTCATGAGTTTGACAAAATCAGCTTGAAATTGCATTTTCAGCTGTCACAAACATCTGAAGACACACAATAAACCTCCCAGCCCTGGAAATGCAGCTGGGATATAAAATATCATGGAATCACAGAATGGATTGGGTTGGAGGAACATTAAAGATCAGTTCCACCCCACTGCCGTGAGCAGGGACACCTTCCACTATCCCAGGTTGCTCCAAGCCCTGTCCAACCTGGCCTTGGACACTTCCAGGCCTGGGGTAGCCATCACCTTTCGATATATTTTGGAATTCAGACCTTCCAGGCCTAGGGTAGCCATCACCTTTCGATATATTTTGGAATTCAGACCAGCTAAAGCACCATCCGCAGTCACAACAACAAATACAATTTTAAAAAAACCACCCCACCCACCAAGTGCCTAAATGTAAAATAATCTGGGTTTAACTGGCTGACCCACGTCTGACAGCACAATCTGCATTTAAGAGCAGAAGGCTCCCAAATCTCCCTGTTTTAAACCTAAACCCGGGCCCCACAAATACCAGGGGATGAGCTGCTGTTATCGGCCTTTGCCGAGGCAACAACGGGGCTGGCAAGTGGAGCTCCACTGAGGAGCCGTGGGGAGGCTGCGCCAGCTCAATCCCTCCCCAGCGCTGAGCACTCCCAAAAAAATGCCGTTTTTAGTTTGTAAAGAGCTGGGTTTTGACTTTGCACGGGGGAAACAACGCAGCAGGTGCTCTCCAGCCCCGGAGGGGCATCGCTCCCTCCGAGCCCGGGGTCGCTCGGGTTTGTTACCGCCCGAGAAGTTCCCCCGGGCCCTGGCAACAGCCGAACGCTTTTGTTTTTGAGTCTCGGAGCTCCCCGGCGGGGAGGCCATGTTAGCTGAGATCCAGTGGATCCGGCCGGGATCCCTCCGGGAACCCCGCGGGCTCTGGCTGAAACGTGTGAAACAAAGGATTAAATGGCAGGGATCAGCTCCCCGCAGCCAAGCGCGGTGCGTGAGGGACGGGACCCCGGCACATCCACCCAGCCTTCCTGACGGTGCTGCCCGGCCCCAACTGCCACAAAAACTGCGCCCTTCCTCCCTCCCTGCTCTTCACGGGGGTCAGGCAGGGCCAGCCCCGCACGAGATGGGGCTGCGGCCGTCGAGAATCGTTCAAATACCGTTTAACGCTAATTTTGATCGAAAAACAGCCCCAGCCCCCGCCCGGTAACGCAGGTGCAGCCGGAGCCCTCCGGGCCGGGCCGGGCTCCTCCACCCCATCGGCTCAGACCCCGGGGAGGACGCGCAGCTCCATGAGGCGCCGGGCAGCGCTGAGCTCCGGTCCCGGAGCGCTGACGGGGAAACGGCCGGTGGCGCCGCGGCACCGCCCCCCATTCGGGCCGGCTCGGGGCCCCACGCTCCGCTGGCGGGACAGAGCCCCGGCTGGGCCGCCCCGTGCCTCCGGCTCGGGGCCGCGGACGGGACTCCGGTCCGCGACGGGAATGGGCCCGGCCCGGCCCCTCACACACAAAATGGCGGCGGCGACACCGCTCCCGCTCCCGCTCCGCCCGCCCGGCCGCCATAGCCGCCGTCCCGGCTCCGCCGCTCCCCTGCCAATCAGAACCCGCCGTGCCGCTGCGTGACGGCCCGGCGGAGCCAATGGAAACGCGAACAGCAGAGGAAAAGGCTGTGCGTGTAACCACCGCGAGGCATTGTGGGGGTTGTAGTTCACCTACGCGATGCTGTGGAGGGGCCGGGGCGGCTGCGGACTCGCCGCCCCAGGACGCCCCGCGGCCCCACGTGGCGGGCGCTGTGTCACGGCGGTAGGCGGAGGAAGCGGGCCCGCTGCAGCGGCGGAACGGCGAACACCGAGGCCTCCCGCGGGCCCCGAGCCCCTCGGCGGGGCGGGCAGGGCCCGTGGGGCTCCGGGAGGACGGTTTTGGCCGGGATGGCGACACCGAAAGCCCTGAGGGCTGCTCGGCCGGGGCGGCCCCGGGGCCCAGGCCTTGCAAGGCGGGGAGGATCCAGCGGCGGGCCTGCATCGAGGCGGTGACCCCAGCGCCTCACGGGCGTGTTCGGCCCCAAGTGAGGCCTGGCTTTCTCTTCAGCCGTCTGAAGTTTAACTCTCTAATGCTCTGTCCTTCTCCAGAACCGCTCCAGCAGCAGACACAGATCAGGATCACAACGGGCACACACAGATCGCAATTAGATGGATCACAATTAACACACACAGACCACAATTAGCAGAGACGTGTCCCCTCAGCACGGTGTGCTCAGGGGGTGACGGTTCTCCCCCCAAATCACCCCTCTGCCCAATTCCAGCTCTGCCCAGGGCTCCTCCCAGGGTTATCTGGCCTCCATCTCAGATCTCAAGGAGAGAAGTGACCCAGAGGACAAAGTCCATGAGCTTTCCCAAGGGTTTCAAGGGGATTTTCCCCCTCTGGTTGTGCCCCTTGCTGGCTGAGCCCTGTGGGGTGTGGACAGGGAGTTCAGTCAGCAGGAATTTTAAGGGAATGTGTCCTTGAGGGATCAGGACACATAAAAGGCAAAAATAAACAATACTGTTTGTAAATAAAAGGAAAAAAACCACCAAAAATCCTCAAAAAACCCTCACTACAAACCTAAAAAGCCTCTCCCTTCGAGGTTGATCATCTTGAACTCCCATTTTCTGGGGCAGGCTGGGCCCAGGCTAAGTTCTGATGTTACAAAAAGACAAAGAGGTTTGCTGGGGGGGATTAGGTTTTTTGTGTTTGTTGTTGTTTTTTTGGTGGTTTTTTTTTGTTTGTTTGGGGTTTTTTTTTTTTTTTTTTTTTTTTTTGGTTTTTTTTTTTTTTTTTTTGTTTTTTGTTTTTGTTTTTGTTTGGTTTTTTTCCCCCGGGCTGATAAATCCCCAATCATAAATATAAATTCTTCTCCCCATGATGTGATTTTAATGAGTGAGCGTTAATTGTGCCAAACGTTTTCTGGCCAGAGGGTTGGTGTTGGATATGGCTGTTCCTAAGTGGGAAAGGAAATGGGGAGGTGTAAAATGGGCCAAATCTTGGGAACTGGGTGGGGAGGAAGGGGACAAATCCACTTCCCCCTGGGCTGTCTCAGTAGGGGCAGTAGTAAGGGGGACAGAATCCTTTTTGCAGAGCTTGGGGGTTGGTGACACTGGTGCCACATCCCAGGAAGGGGCTTCCAGGCATCACCCCGGCATGGGACCAGGTGCCCCCTGTCCCTGGGGGCTGTTCCTGTCCCCACAGGCCCAGGATGGGGGCGTTGGCCCTGCACAGCCCCTCCAGAGGGTTTGTCCCTGTCCCCCAGCCTGGTCTGTGGGGATGTCCCTGGGAGCCAGCAGAGGCAGAGCCAGGAGCTCTGGGGTGCTCCTGGGACAGGGGGGCTGCTCCTGGCACCCCCTGAGCTCTCAGGTGCTCTCCCTGTGCTGATCCATCCCCACAGGCCAGAAAACAGCCATTTCTGGGAATTTCTGTATCAGGAGCTGTGACATCAGTCCCCAGGTAGTGTAGGTGGGCTTGGGCTCCCAGTGTGTCCCAGTCCTGGGATTTTGTGCTCTCAGAGGGACAGAGCCTGATGACTGCCTCATCCATGAGATCCTCTGCTTGTTCCTGTCCTGCCCTGCCTGCTCCTACTTTTCCCTTCCCTTCCCTTCCCTTCCCTTCCCTTCCCAGCAGAGCACCAGGGGAGCACGCAGGGCTCTGCAGGCTCAGGAGCAGCCTGGGCTGCTGATAACCCGCACACCTCCGGGCGTTGGGCTTATCTCTGAGCCCAGCTCGGCCCCCCCGTCACTGCCCCGCCATGCCTTTAGCCACCCTGAGGCTCTCTGAGGTCCCCTGGGCCATTTTTTGTCACCCCGTGGGGTTGTTGTGAGGGTGCAGAGGCAATCCCCCTCCCTGGCCCTGGGAGCACCGTCAGTCCTGTCCCTGACTCACTGCACCTTCCAGGCTGAGGAGCAGGTCCAAGGTCCCGAGGCTTCCTGGAGGAGCTGGATCAGCCAACCCCACACAGGCACAGGCTGATTCCTGAGCTGGTGCCAGAGATACTGTGGTTTATAGATCCAGATTGATTTATTTTCCATGGTTTTGGGTCTTCTCCAGTCATATTTTAGCTCCTCCACACCCTGGTGTGTCTGGCTGAGCACGACCAGCCCTGAGTGCCACCCCTCGTGGCAATCCAAAGCCAGGCTGCCACAACCCTTTCCACACTGGCAGGAATAACTTTGGGGCAATGGATGTTTGCACAACCCTGATCCTGCAGAATGGGGTTTGACCCCAGCACTCAGCAACCAGGACCCAGCTGCCAGCAGCCACCATCCCAACCCCCTGTGCCCTACACCCAGCAGATCTCTAGCTCTGGCATCCATCTCCCGGCATCCCATCCCCCAGCATTCCATGTCCCGGCATCCTGCATCCATCCCCCAGCATCCATCCCCCAGCATTCCAGCATCCCCAGCTCCTGGATCCCAGTGCTCCCAGAATGCATCAGCCACAGCTCCCAGCGCTCCCACCGTGCATCAGCCATGACTTCCAGCACCCAGCTTCTCCGCTCATCTCCCAGCGCTCCCATTTCCACCCGCAGCCCGCAACCAGCTCCAGTGTTTCCAGTGCTCCTAGCAGGCATCAGCCATCACTCCCAGCACCCGCACGTTCCCAGTAATTCCAGCATTCCCAGCACTGATCTCCCAATGTTTCCAGTGCTCCCAGCACCAAGTTCCCCAGCGCACCCAGCTCTCCACATCCACCTCCCAGTGCTCCCACTCCTCCCATCTCCCAGCATCCAGCTCCCAGTGCTCCCATCTCCCAGCGTTCCCAGTGCTCCCAGCTCCCAGTTCCCGGCCGCTCCCCCACCCGCGAGCGCTGCGGGGCGCCAGAGCCGCACACGTGTGTTCTGTCTGGCCCCGCCCACCGCTCCTAATAAGGGCATGGCCACGCCCATCGCGTTGCGCAACGCACCGGCCTCGCCCAACCCGGAAGCCCCGCTCCGAATGTCCCCGCCCCCCACCGTAGCCCCGCCCCCAGCTCGTGCGCGGCAGGCCCCGCCCACCAGCGGCGCCTCCGGCGGTTGGCCCCGCCCCCCGTGTCCCCCCGTGTTCCCCAGGTGTCCCCAGACCTTGCCAGGTCCCTCCATCCGTGGTGCCCCTGCTGCCTCCACCGCTGGTGTGGCCCTGGAGTCCCCCTGTGTGCCCCATGTCCTCTGTGTCCCCGTGTTCCTCTGATGTCCCCGGTCCCCCGCATGTCTTCTGCATCCCTCCATCTGCTCCATGGCCTCTGTGGGCCCTGTGGGCCCTTGTGGCTCCCATGTCCCCCCTGTCCCCAGTGTCCCCTTCGTGTTCCCCTGGTCTCCCCAGGGCCTCTGAGTACCCCCCTGTGTCCCCATGCCATGGTGTCACCTCTGCTCATGTCCTTCGTGTGCCCCATGTTCTCCTTGTGCCCCTGTCCCCCCCCAAGTCCCCTGTGCCCTCCTTGTCCCCATGTCACCCATGTCCCCACACATGTCAGGCACGTGTGCTGAGTCTTTCATCCCGGGGAAATGGGGAGCAGGGAGCGTGTCCCCTTGGGTGATGGGAACAGGGACTGTGTCCCCTGGGGTAACCCGTGTCCCCCTGAGGTCACCGAGCCCTTCCCTCAGGCACAAGGGGCTCAAGGACAGACGGACACCCAGCACCCACTGATGTGACCCTGTCCCCGCTGCTGTCACTCAGCCCAAGGCCCACAGCTGAGCCCTGCGGTGACAGCGTTTGTTGCAGGACCTACCGAAAAGCAGAGGCAGCTGAACCTGCCCAGAGGGGTCTGACCCAGCCCAAAGTGGGGAGGGGCTGCACGGGGGGTCGGGGTGAACTGCGGGG
>NW_024498697.1:473983-719274 GCF_017590055.1 Onychostruthus taczanowskii
GGGGGGGTCTGGTGGGCACCCCGTGGGCAGCACGAGCGGTTTTGGGATTGGAGAATCACCTGGGAATCCCATCCTGGCCGTGCCACAGGATCCCCCGGGCAGATGGGGACACCTTGATTCCCAAGGCAGAACACATGGCTGCCTGGCTGTGACTACTAATGATTCATTAATTGGATTGATTCGTTCATTCTGTAAGGCACAAGGAGAGGGTGTCAAAGGCACAAGGGAGGGGACAGGTCCGAGGCCGGGAGCGGAGCGCTGTCGGTACCGCGCAGTCCCAGAGGCTGCATTGATCTCTGTCGATCCCCGCAGCCGGCTTTCCCTGCTGCTGCTGCTGTCTCCCGGCTGCGCTGCTCCACCGCCGGGAATGCGGCTCCCGAGGGATTCACCCTCCAGCCAGGCACATCCCGGCACATCCCGCCGCGCCGTGGGTGCTGCCAGCCCTCCACTGATCCCCCAGACCCCAAAATCTTTCTTTTTCTGCTCCTTTCTGCGCTGCCATCGGGACCAGGTCAGGCCAACACTGACATCCAGCGGCTGCCGGGATCGCTCGCGCTCCGGGGCTGTCTCCGGTGCCCGTGGGCCGGGAGCTGCCGGCCCCGCGCTGCCCCGGGAGCGCCGAGCGGCTCAGGCAGCGTGTCCCCGGCCGGGATGCGCCCAGCCGTGCTCCAGCTGCCTGTCCCCATCCCGGCCACCCCGTGTCCTGTCGTGTCCCCGCAGTCGATATCCCAGCGGGCTCCAGCCGAGCGCCGGCGGCACCGCCGAGCCCGGAGCACCCGCACATCCCTGATCCCCGGGACCCTGCCCGCGGCACCCCCGGGCCCGGCTCTGCCCCGCCGCTGGCGAGGTCGCGGTGACAAAGGCACAGCGAGGTCGTGGTGACCCCGCCATTGCCCTGGGGACATTTGTCCCCTACTCCCTGCCGGAGCCCGTGGACTTTGAGCCGAGCCTGGGAGCGGCGCTGGGACGCGTCTGGAGGCGCTGGCATCGCCCCAAATCTCCCCGAGAGCTGGCTGCGGACAGCAGGTAACCCCAGGTGACCCCCCCTCTGCCCCGGCTGCTGTGCCGCCCCTGTCCCCAGGGATTCCGTGTCCCCGCGCGGTGACACTGCCTGATCCCGGGTCTGGAGTCAGCTCCGGGAGGAAATCACGGTGTTCTTCCCATTTCAAATCTGGGCAAACCGGGCAAACGGCAGCACCGGGCGCCAGAGCGGCTGCACGCTCCTGCTTTTGGGGGATAAAAGCTGGGAAACACATTTTTCCTCCAAGCCACCTGCTTTGGAGGCCCGGAGGAGTTTTGTAACTCCCCATTCACCCTCACCCCGCTTCCCTGGAGCCGGAGCCGAGCTCTCCCGGGAAGCCGAAGCCCAGGGCTGGTGCTGGGTTCAGCGATGGGATATTGGCTGCAGGTGGAGCAGGGACGGGGGGGCAGGTGTGGGTGCTCAGCCCCCCTGCAGGAACCCACCCATGGGTGGGACGGGGGCGGGGGCTGGCCGGGGCTGGGTGGACTGTGGATTTAACCTGTGAGAGGCGCCAGATGCTGCACAAGGAGGGCAGAGCAGGGGGGTCTTTGCTGTGCGGTGAGGTGTGTCAGGCCCCTGTGGCCCTGCTACCCTGGGGTTCCTCTGCCTGAGCTCTGTGTTGCAGATCTGTGGCCCTGCACGGTGCCAAAGGGGGCGTTGGGGCATGGTCTGGGGACAGCTCCTGAGTGGTGGGGGTTGTTTGTCCCCCAAGTCCGGAAGCGCTCTGCTGGGAAGGAAAGGGAGGGGACAGCCAGGGCTGTTCCCAGCGCCGGAGTGGGAGGGATGCTCCCAGCTGTACCCCGAGATATCCCCATTTGTGTGGTTCAAGTTGTCCTGAACCTCCAGCATCACCCCTTCCTTCCCTCCCTCCCCAGCTGCCCGGTGGCTCTGCAGTGACTGGGACAGGGCAGCGAGCTGCAGCTGGCCTGGAGCAGGAGGGGCTGGACAGTAACAGGTCAGTGCTGTGGCTCCCAGGCTGGGTTTGGGTGCTGTTGCCTGACACCCCTGGGTGTCACTGTCTGTCCCCCCAGCCTTTCTGGGGACAGAGTGTGGAGGGGACGTGTAAGGAAACAGCTCCTTTGCCCTACAAGTGTGGTTTTCCTGGGGATTTCCTGGCTGATGTAAGACAGCGCATGGGAAAAACATCGGCTTGGAGGCTGGGAAAGTGTTGTCCCCATCCAAAAAAGGGGCTTCACTTTAATATCTGGTCCTTTTGGGTCCATCAGGAGGGACCCCACACGGGGGATGGGAGGTGTGGGTGCTGGTGGAGTGAAGCCAGTGGTCTCCTGTGGCAGGGAGGTGCAGAGCCCCAGGGAGCAGCTGGAGCAGAGACACAGCCATCGCCTGCCCCAGCACCCCTGTCCCAGCCTGGGGGACACATCCAGAACCTGCCCTGACCGTGCCAGCACCCTGTGAGGAGCCGGTGGCACCACCATGTCCCAGGCAGAAGGTACAGCAGAGCCCCAGGGAGGCACAGGAGACTCCAGCAATGGTGTGACCCTGTCCACCCCCCCTATCAGCACCAATCTCCATTCCATCCTGGCCCCATTTCTCTTGGATTTTTGATCCTAAAAGCACCTTTCACCCCAAATCTGACTTGCAGGGTGCTGGGCTGCCCCAGGAGCTCCTGTGCCCATGTTCTCCCCAGGTGCCATCCTCGCTGGGTGGGGAGGGTGGTTGGTCCCAGATGGAACAGGGGGGACACAGAAATTAGCACTGGAGGGGAAGACAGGCCCCTGGTCCCCAAAGCAGGGGGGATCCCTGCATGGCCCACCTTAATCCATCCCCCAGGAGCTGAGGAGGCCTTTGAACACCGTGACGTGGTCATCAACAGCCAGGACAAGTTTTCGGATGTGTACACACAGCTGGAGAAGCTGGGAGAGTGAGTGGGGGTGCCGTGTCCCCACCCTGGGCATGGCCCTGGCCGTCCATGCACGGCCCTGGTGGGATACAGGTGGGTGGCGGTGACTCCTCCATCCCTCATCCTCCTCTGTCCCAGGGGGAAATTCGGGACTGTGTACAGGCTGCAGGAAAAGGCCACGGGCAGAATCCGGGCTGGGAAGTATTTCCGGACGCGCACGGCGAAGGAGAGGCAGGCGGCGTGGGCCGAGGTGGAGCTGATGAACCTCCTGCACCACCCGCGCCTCGTGCAGTGCCTCGACGCCTTCCAGGGCCCCGCCGAGCTGGTGATGGTGATGGAGTAGTGAGTGAGGGGCAGGCAGGTGTGGAGGGGTGGGGCAGTGCTGGGCTCTGCCAGGGGAGCACTGCAGGTGGGGAGGGGTCCCTGTGCTGTGGGATGGATGGATGGATGGATGGATGGATGGATGGATGGAGAACCTGGTGACTCAAGAGTTGTGAGTGGTGAGGTCCTCCCAGAGTGCTGAGTCTGGGTTCTCTGCTGGGCTTCCCCTCCTCAGGGCTGGTAGATCCCAAAGGGGTCCCCTGCACCTGGCTGTCCCCAGTGTGGAGGGTCCCCAGCACCTTTTTGTCCCCACAGTGGCAGGTGGGGAGGGGTCCCTGTGCCATGGGGTGCTGGTGTGGGATGGATGGGGAACCCGCAGCTCCTGGAGATAAGGGTGGTGAGATGCTCCCAGGGTGCTGAGTCTGGGTTCTCTGCTGGGCTTCCCCTCCTCGGGGCTGATGAGACCCCAAAGTGTCCCCAGCACCTGGCTGTCCCCAGTGTGGCAGGCGGGGAGCTCTTTGAGCGCATCGTGGACGACGACTTCGAGCACACGGAGCCCAGCAGCGCCCAGTACGTGCGGCAGATCCTGGAGGGGCTGCACTTCATGCACGGCCAGGCCATCGTCCACCTGGACCTCAAACCCGAGAACATCGTCTGCGTCAGCCCCGGCAGCCACCGGGTCAAGATCATCGACTTTGGCTTGGCACGGAGGCTGGGTGAGCACCAAGGGGCTCCTGGGGTGCAGGGCAGGGACTGGCACTGCCACAGGGACAGATCTGGCCTGGCACAGCAGCGAGGAGCTTGGTGTCCTCCTGCCTGGGCCCTTCCTGACAGCCCCAGTGCTCTGGGCAAAGCTGGGTGTCCCCAGTGCTGCTGCAGAGGTGGAGACCCCCAGGACCCCCGTGCCCATGGGGGGGTGGCACACAGAGATGCTCTTGGAGAGCACCAAGAGCTGCAATAGCCTTGGAGGGTGGCAGCTCCAGCTGGGCTGTGTTGGTGTGTCCTCTGCCCCAGGGCCATCCCAACTGGCCTCCTGCCTCCTCTCTGCAGCTCCAGACACCCCTGTGAAGGTGCTGCACGGCACCCCCGAATTCATGGCTCCAGAAGTGGTCGCCTTTGAGCCCGTGAGCTTCTCCACAGACATGTGGAGCGTTGGTGTCATCTGCTACATCCTGTGAGTGCCCTCCTGGGGGGCAGGCGGGGCTGGAGGGGGCTGAGCTCTCACTGATGCCCTGGTCACCTCTTCAGGCTGAGCGGGGAGTCACCCTTCCAGGGGGACACTGACATGGAGACCCTGAGCAACGTCACAGCTGCCCAGTGGGACTTTGAGGAGGAGACCTTCTCGGAGATCTCCCAGCAAGCCAAGGACTTCATCAGCCAACTGCTGCAGAAGGACCCCTGGTAGGGCCTGGGGGTGGCTGTGGGCTGCTCAGCTGGAGCTGGGCTGGATTTTGGAGTGCTGAGGGGGTGCGTGAGGGAAAGCTCTGCCTGTTTGGTGGAGGGGACCCTCCAGGTGAGGGTCTGAGGGTGGAGGAGCCCCCCATGACCCTCTCTGTGTGCTGCAGCCGACGGCTCCCCAGTGCAGGGGCTCTGCTGCACCCCTGGCTGCAGCACCCCCAGCCCAGCAGCCCCAAGGTGCTGTCCAAGGAGAGGATCAGGCAGTTCCTGGCACGGAGGAAGTGGCAGGTACCTGGTGGGGTGATGGGAACATGGGGGTGGCTCTGCTGAGGGGCTCAGTGCCCCTGGTGGGGTGATGGGGACAGGGGGTGGCTCTGCTGAGGGGCTCAGTGCCCCTGGTAGGGTGATGGGGACAGGGGGTGGCTCTGCTGAAGGGGTCAGTGCCCCTGGTGGTTTGATGGGGACAGGGGGTGGCTCTGCTGAGGGGCTCAGTGCCCCTGGTGGGGTGATGGGGACAGGGGGTTCCTCTGCTGAAGGGCTCAGTGCCCGTTCTCCTCCCTCCAGAAAACAGGGAAAGCCCTGCTGGCTCTGAAGAGGCTGACCCTGCTGTCCCAGAGCCTCGAGGGGAAGGCTTCAGAGGCTCAGGATGAAGAAGGTGATGGCCTCTGAGGCACCATTCCCTATTTCCACCCCCCAGACCATTCTCTCTGCTTTTCCATCTCCACTTGTGCTCCTGGGCAGCCTCCTCCTCTTTTCACTCCACCCTGGCTGCCCCTAAACTCCCAGGCATTGCCCCACAGTGCCATTTCTGCTCCAGGGCCCTCCATCCCCATTCCTGTTGGGGGGGTCTCTGATGCAGCCCTGGACAGGCTCATCCCCCTCTGTGTGACCACAGCTGATCCCCACGGGTGCCTCCTGCACAGGGGAGAGGTTGGATCCAGCCAGCTCCTCACCATTCCCTTTGCTCATCTCCTGCAGGCCTGGGCTGCAGCCTGGAGAAGGAACAGCCCCCCGGAGCTCTGCCCCAACGAGGTGCCAACCCCTTGGAGCTGCTGCCAGACCAGAAGGATGAGGATGAGGATGGTGGGAGCACGGCAGCCTCAGGGCAGTGACAGCGTGGTCCGGTCACCCCCATCCTGGAGCACCTAGAGATGGGGATGGTGCCCCCTCCAGCAGCTCCCACCGTGGCCTGGCCAGCCTAGGGCAGAGCCAGACCCCCCTGGGGCTGAGCTCTGGGGTCCCTGTGCTGCTGTCCCTGCCAGGCACCTGCCACCAATAAAGCACTGACAATCTCTGCACTCCCTGTGCTGCTCCTGTTCCCCCAGCCTCACTGGGACAGGTAGGAAAGAGCTGCTCAGGCTGTGCCCACCCCTGGGGAGCTGGCATCAGCCTCTTGCCCACCTGGGCCACCAGCCCTGTCATCTCTAGGAGTGATGGGCACAGAGCCATGGGTATTCCTTGCTCAGAAGAGAATTCCTTCCTTATCAGAGGGGTTGTCATCATGTCCTGAGCTCACATGAGCCAGGATCAGCCCTGAGGCCTCTTCTCTGTCCATTTCTGGTACTGCTGGGGCTGGAAATGGCTGTGGGACCTCCAGCCTTGGCCTGAGGGGCAGAACTTGGTGTTTGGGAGCCCTGGGGAAGAACCCAGGCACACAGTGAGGGACACCCAGCTGGGACAGAGACTGGGCTGGGGTCCTGTTGGGCACTGGGGTGGGCACTGCCCCTCAGTGTGCCCTCGGTAGAAGGTGCTGAAAGCACCCTGGGCTGCAGGAGGAGGGAGGGATCATTCCCAAAGCCATGAGCCCACCCTGCAGGGCTGTGCTGTGTGCTGGGGGCCCCACTGCAGCAGTGGCATGGACACACAGGACAGTTTGATGAAAGATGAGGGAGAAACTGGAGCTCCTCATCCATGAGGAATGTCTGGGGCAGCTGGGGTTGTCTGGGCAAGAGAAGCTCAGAGGTACCTGCTCACCTCACATCAATGCCTGAAGGAAGGGCTTCAGGCTCTTCTCAGCAGAGCCCAAAGCCATGGGCACCACCTGAAACACCATGGGAACCTCAGGAAAACGCGTTTGTACTGCTGGTGCAGCGCTGGCACAGGTTGCCCAGGGAGGCTGTGTGCTCTTCATCCTTGCAGATTTTAAAATTGTCTGGGCAGTCCTGGAGCAGAGATGGGGACCGGGTGCCCTCCAGAGGCTCCTTCCAGCATTAACCACGGTGTGACTCCATGAAAACCTCCTCCTGCTGGATCAGGGCTGGGTGCTGCTCTCCTCCAGCGCCTGCTCACGCCAGAGGCCTCCTGGAGGTGCCCTGGGTGGAGCAGCCCTGAGCTGTGCCCGGTGCCAGGCTCCAGCTGTGCCAAATAATGCACGGCTTCCACCCTTCCTCCCCCTCTGCCTGGAGCAGGGGCCAGGAGGAAAGTGCTTTTTTATTCCCTTGGGCTCCTGGGGAGGGATGTGTCACCTCCCTGTCCCCTCCTTGTGGGACAGACTCTGCAGCTGCCAGGGCCTTACCAGTGCCCAGGCCTGAGTTGAATTTTTGTGGCAAAAGCCTGTTCCTGCTGCTCATGGCTGTGGCTGCTGGGTCCTTGTGACCACGGAGGGCACTGGGGGGTGGCAGATTGTCACCTGCCCAGGGCTGGGTGCTCTTGTCTCTTGTTGGAAATGGAGGATGGAATTTCAGAAGGAGCTTTATTTGGAAACTGGTGTATGGACCTGCTGCTGGCAAAGGGGGAGCCCTTTTGGAAATCCCCGAAGTTCCCTGGAGCAAAGGAGGCTCAGGGGGCCCTTGTGGCTCTGCACAGCTCCTGACAGGAGGGGACAGCCGGGGGGTCGGGCTGTGCTCCAGGGAACAGGGACAGGAGGAGAGGGAACGGCCTCAGGCTGGGCCAGGGCAGGCTGGATTGGAGATCAGGGAAAATTTCTTCCCCCAAAGGGTTCTCCAGCCCTGACATGGCTGCCTGGGGCAGGGGTGGGGTTTAAAAGCCCTGTGGATGTGGCACTTGGGCACAGGGGTCAGTGGTGGCCTTGGCAGGGCTGGGAATGGCTGGATCTCAGAGAGTTTTTCCAACCGGAGTGACTCCTGGCTCCTCGCAGGGTGCAGCAGCTGGGATAGACACCCTGACAGAACTCACCTGCTTCCTCTTCTTCCCCTGCTCTCAGCAGGAGCCACGGATTCCCTGCTCCTAGTTAGAGAAGAAACTCCTTAGAAACAAATAAACAAACAAAAATATTCCATATTCTGTGCCCAGCATTTCCCATGCCAGAGCAGCAGAGGGAGGCTGAGGAGCCCCTTTCCCACACATCACATCCCAGTTTTTACCCTCCATCTATTCTGTGTTTTCCTTGTTACCCACATTCCAACCCCATCCCTGGGGAACACACTGAATGTGCTCAAGCTGCAGATGATAAGCAAACACCAAGTTGCTATAATCAATCCCTTGATGAGCTATTTACCATGTGACATCACCAAAATATTTCTGGTTGGGAATGATGTTTATCTTCCTCTGCCTTCCAAACTCCTCGTAGCCCTGAAAATCCAAGTCCCAGGACTCCAGGCATGAACTTTTTCTCTCTTAACCTATATTTATACTGTAAAAATCTGATTTACCTACAGGAGAAGCTTGTTTACTGACAGAAGACACGTGCTCCTTCTGCTGCTTGCCATGGCTTCACACATTAAAGTCTGTAATTCAGGAAGGAATGGAGAGTGAATTATACCTGCAACTCATTACAGCCACCGAGAAATTCAGCAGTGCTGAAAATAGAATTCTAATCTCAGGATCTCAGAGCAAAGGAATTAAGATCTTGTCCTTCCACCAAGACAGATTCTTGGGTTGACCTTCACTTCAGCCACACAACCCCAGAGAATGTCCTCAAATCCTCAGGGGTGCTCCATGGGGGCAGAAAGGATGGGTGATGTCACGTGGGGAATCTTGAGAAGGGGCTCCCACCTTATCTCAGGTGTCTTATCTCAGGTATTTCAGGTACCCCCAGCTCTGGCTCTTTGAGGAACATGAGGTGGGCTCAGCTGTCCAAACACCCTCGAGTTTCTGGAGCTTTGTCCTTCAGTGCCAGGGGATCAAGTAACCTCAGGCTGCACAATCTAAACTGGGAATTCTTGTTTGGATGAGGGAATATTGCCTGGGTAGCTCTACTGTCAAGAAATAGGGGGGTTTTGTGGACCTGCTAATTCAGGGGGACCTGCTAATTCCTGCTCATGTTTTCCAGGGAATTGAAGTTAAGAAAACAAACTACAGTGTTTGAAATCACCTTTAATGTAAGAAATGTAGCCCTGAAGCACATACTGAAGATGATTATTTGAATGTGTCGTTTCTAGGATGGTTTTTTAAGGACTTTTATCACAGGAATTGACCAGCCCTGGGTTAACTGGAGTTGTCGGGTAGACACCCTCATGTACCAAACACCAGGAAAGCAGAGAGAGGAGAGAAAACACGGGACAACGAGGACAGGGTGGTGACAAGGATGTTGTGCAAGGGACCAGATCCATGTCCCCATGGACAGGCCAGAGGTGAGGGTGGCTCGATGGAGAGAGAAGCTGAGTGTGCTGGAGGAACTTCAGGAACAACTGAGCTGGGATGCACTCACCTCCCAGCAAAGCTCCTCAGGTGAAGAGGATGCCCGGGGGGGGTCTCCTCACTTCCCAAAGGTTTCCGCCACGTTCTGAGGGGTCAGGAGGCTCTTGGAGGTCACAGCAGCTCAAGAACCATCACCCTGGAGAACAGCAGTGAATCCCCCACCACCCACGGGCAGTCTGGGGGGTTTCCCTCCTCCAGAGACATCCCAGTGCCCGGGGCAGGGATGAGGGTGGGCAGGGATGAGGATGGGCAGGATGCTCCTCCAGCTCATCTTCCAGCTGGTGTGAGGACTGCCCTGCCCCAGCTGCACCAAACACCTCCAGCAGCCCACAGTCCAGCCTGGCTCCATGTTTCCAGCTCGGTTCCATGCCGGTGGGACTCAGGAGGATCCAGACCCCTCACAGAACCCCTGCCCCTGCCTTGTCACAGCCGGCTTCCCCAGCGCTGCCCCTCGCAGCCCTCCCCGCGGCCAGGAGATGGAACTGTTGGCCTGGCCCTGCTTCTGCTGGGGCTGCAGAGCCTCGTGTCCTCGCAGCCTTTCCCAGCCGAGCTCAGGGAGGAGCTGCCTGGTGCTCCCACAGCTCTGGGGTCTCATGCCCGGAGCAGCTGTGGCTGCCCCACCCTGGAGTGTCCAAGGACAGGGCTTGGAGCAGCCTGGTCTGGTGGAAGGTGTCCCTGCCCGTGGCAGGGGTGGCACTGGGTGCTGTTTGAGGCCCATTCCAAACCAAACCATTCCATGATTCCATGATCCCGGCATGCAGCAAGGTGCTCATGGAGGTCCCAGACCTTGGAGTGCCCACAGTGCCCTGTCCCCAGTGTGTCATGTCCCATACATGCTCCAGGGGACAATATTCTCCTCTGGGACCACTCAGGATGTCCCTGTGCCCGCAGAGGACTGCAATGCCTTCCCTTAAAAACCTGGATCAGGAAATGAAATGTAAAATATTTAACGAGCAGCTGAAATATTTAACAGCAGAGATTCTGACTGCAGAATTCAGCCTTGGGATAGCAGAACAACCCCAAACATGGGTGACCCAAATTTTGGTGCTGCTGAGCTGTCCCTGAGTCCTCTCCCAGCTCCCAAATCCCCACGGACGACGGGATGGAAACGCTGTCCTGGCGTGTCCCCTGCCCTGAATTTGGGGTTTGCAGAGGGTGGGGGCAGAACAGGCTCGGCGCGTCCGCCCGGTCCCCGCGGCGCCGTGGTGGCACCTGGTGACACCTGCAGGTCCTGCCGGGCCGGAGGCGCGGATGTGGCAGCTCCGGGGCTGGGCAGGGGGTTGGGATCCCCCGGGGCTGCCGGGATCCCCTCTGGATCCGTCCCCATCCCTCGGCTCGTCTCCCCTCGAACCTCAGGGTTCAGCACCAAAACTCGGGGAATCCACCGAGTGCCGCCCAGTCCTGGTGAACCTCACTGAACAGCACGGAATCTCATCACATCTCATCACATCTCATCACATCTCACCAAATCTCGCTAAATTTTGGTGAATCTCAAAAAATATCACCAAATTTTGGTGAATCTCAAAAAATATCACCAAATTTTGGTGAATCTCAAAAAATCTCACCAAATTTTGGTGAATCTCACCAAATCTTGCCAAATATCACCAAATAGCACCAAATCTCACCAAATTTTTTTTAAATCTCACTGAATCTCACAGAATCTCACTGAATCTCACCGAATTTTGGTGAATCTCGTAAAGTCTTACCAAATCTCACCAAATTTTGGTGAATTTCACCCAATCTCACTAAATTTTGATGAATCTCACCAACTGTCACCCGCTCTGTGCCGTCTCTGCTGCCCTGGCAGCTCACAGCAGGATCCCGGCAGTGAAGCCGGTGCCACAGCCCAGTCCCTGTGCCCAGGGTGCCCTGCCCGGCTCGGGGGCACCATGGCCCCTCTGGGACAGCTGGGGGACACTGTGGGTGCCAGCCAGACCTGTCCCCTGTCCCTGTGACCCCCAGCCTCTGGCAGGGCAGGAGAATCCCAAACTGCTGGGCTTTGGCCCAAAAATCAGAGTAAATAGAAATAAATGTATTATTATTTAATTATAAATTAAATTTTATTATTAAATAAAATAAAACTATAAAATTAACTAAAAATAATTTATATAAAACACTAATAAATTGCTGTAAGGTAAAAGGAAAGTCAAACAAAAAGCTTAAATTAAAAATGTAAGTAAATGGAAATTTTAAAATAAAATAAATAATAGAATGAAATAAATGGAAATAAAATAGTTAAATAAAATGTAATTAAATAATGCATACATAGAACATAAAAATGAAAGCAAAAATTGAATAGATAAATAGAATGAAAGTAAATTTAAAAATAAGAATAGAATTAAATGAAATAAATAAGACAGGATAAAATAAGGGGGAAACAGGAATAAAAATAAAATAAAGGAAAATAAGAAAATAAAAAACTTAAGAACAATATTTTAGAAATAAATAAAATAAAATAAAATATAAAATAAAATAAAAATAGAAAAGACATTTCATTTTGTATAATATAAATTATTAATAATTAAATTTTATTTAATATAATATAAAAAGCAAGTCTAAAATAAAGTTTAAAAAATAATAAAATAAAATAAATAAAAAAGTAAAAATAAAATAAAAAATAAAATAGAATAAATAAAAATAAAATTTCAAAAATAAAGATGAAATAAAATGCCGCGTCCTGGTGAGCGGGGACGGGACCGCAGGGGACCGGGCAGGACAGGGGGGTCCGGCGGGGAGGGGGCCCGACTCACCGGGGGGACAGGGGGAGCCGCTGGGTGGGGGTCTCTCAGCATCCCTACCGGTATCAGCATCGTTAGCAGCGTTACCACCGTTATCATCATTCTAATGATCGTATTGCTACTATTCCGTCGTTCTATCAATTATTTGATTTATTATTTAATTGATGTTCTTATTCATAATGATGACTGCCCCGCTGTCACCTCGTTTCCCCGGGGACGCTCAGCCCTGCCCCGGGATGACCCCCAGCCGCTCCCTGCCCTCATCGCTCTCACCTTGGGAGGGATCCAGCCCCCAAATTCTTGGGGTGACCCCGAGTCCCGGAGCCCGGGCAGGCTCCGCCATGGCGGGATCGGCGGCAGGGCCGGAGCGCGCCGCAAGCAGCCGGTGCTGCGGATGGCGATGCTTCGCTCACCTCCTCTTCCTCCTCTTCCTCCTCCCCGGAGCAGGGGAAGCCCCCGCCGGTGGGCAGCGGCGATGCGGAGCGCGTTCCCGTGGCACGGATGGATGGATGGATGGATGGCAGCCCGGGAGCCGCTCTCCCGCAGCTCCCGCGGCTCCCGCTCGCTCCGTCCTTGAGCGGCCCGGGCCGGCCGTGACCTTCCCGCCGGGAGGGCCGGGTCCCGCCGCCGCGCCACCCGCTCCAGCCCTGCCCACGCCCTCCCCAAAAATGCTCCGAGGAAAAGGAATCGCTGCTTTAATCCCCCCGCGGGAGATGGAGCCGTTTGGCCGATCCCGTGCCGGGCGCAGCTTCCACAATGCCGGCACACCGGGATGCGCTCGGTTGGACCTGCCGGGATCGGCTCGGAGGGGTGCCCCATCCCAGCCCCGAGCACAAATTCCTTGGGAGCTTTTTGATCTCGTGGAGTTTACGGGATTATTTGAGATGAGCGTCGCAGCGGGAGCGATCCCCGCGGCTGCAGGGGGAGATGCCGCGGGACCCCCGCGGGACCCCCGGGGAGGGTTTGCCGGGGGACACCCGGGCTGGCAGGTGGCTGGGTGGGGTGGCGGTGCCTCTGATGGCTCCGGCTGTCACAGCAGCGGCGGCAGGAAGAGACTCGGGGTGTTTCCGCTGTGAGGCCCCAGGAAGCAGCACTTTCAGCGGGCTGGGCCCAGCAGGTTGGAAATCCTAAACCAAAAAATGATCAGAGAAGGGGAAAGCGCTGCTCCAGGCCCTCAGCACCACCTTCTCTGCCCTCATCCAGAGGGAAAGGCCTTTTCCAGGAGAAGGGGCACCCAGGGGCTGGACACGGCCCGACGGGAAGCGGGTGTCTTGTGAAAGCGGCTGTCCCAATTCTGCTTCCTCCTTTCACAGTCCCTTCCCCATTCTCGTGGCTGTGGGGGCAGCAGAACCCCGGGGGGATGGGGACAGGGGGTCCCTCTGCCCTCACCCAGCACTAACACATTCCCTGACTCTGCCTTCAACTTTTCTACCTCCTTAGCTCAGTGATGGAGCAGGTGGTGATGAGCTGGGAATCTCCTGGTGGGCCACGATCCAGATCTCACACGTTGCCATGGTTGCAGTGATGCCATGAGAGCTCAGTGCAAATCAGTTTTGGGCTGGACATCCCAAGCTGGGAGAGCTGGTGGTGCAAAGCCTTGGCAGAAAAGCCCAGGGAGGAGCATAGGGGATCCAAATTGCTGCCAGGAAGGGGATACACCCACTCTGTGCCAAGAAATGGGAATTTAGTTTTCCCAAAACTTCATTCTCAAAAATTGGCTTCTTCCCAGCTGGGGCACTGTGGCAGATGCTGCTTTGGCAGAGCAATGGGAGGGTTGTCCCGTGCCAAGTAGTTTGGGATATGACCAGGTGGATTTTTGGGATGGAGCAGAGGAAAAGCATCTTTGCTGCTGGGATACGGATGCCCAGATACTCCTGCTAGAAGCAAGCAGGATTTCCCTCCCTTTGCATGTCAAGGGGCATTAATTGGAAATATATAAATGGAATAGTGAGTTGAGGTGTGGTGGAGTCAAAATCAAGCAGTGGCTGGCGGGGACAGGGGCTGCTCCAGCCAGGAGCTTTGCCTGGTGGGGCTTTGCTGCCTCTTCCCTCAGGAGCTGGGGGAGTGCAAGGCCAACATCACCATTGCAGATGTTTGCAGATGTTTGCAGATGTGCTGTTGGCCCCAGCAGCAGGACGGGTCACCAGCGAGTCCTGGCCACAGTGTCAGCCTTGCTCAACCAGGAAACAAAGCTGGTCCTCAGCTTCCTGCTGGATCCATCTCCAGCACGGTGGCCAAGGCTGCCTGGGGGATGTGGGGCTGCACCAGGGTGTCCCCAAGGGGAACCTGTGTCCTGGGTGGGACATTGCCTGTGAGCCACCAGCTGCTGGATCAGGGCCTGGAGAGTGTCCTGGTGCAGGAGCCCTCCTGTGCTGCTGGATCCAGCCCCGGCTGAACCAGGGGGACATCCCAGTGCAGGGTGGGCAGGCAGGTCCCCAGCAGGGATGAGGGCACACTGGTGGGATCAGGCTCCTCTCCCCGTTTCGAGCTACAGCAGCTCCTGCTTGTTCTTAAAATAGAGCTGGAGCTGCAGGCAGCAGCGGCCGCCCGGCCCAGCCCGGCCCGGCCCAGCCCAGCCCAGCCCGGCCCAGCCCTGCCCACCCCCCCCGGCCATCCTGGGGACAGTCTGTCTCCTCCTGCTCCGGCTGTCCCTGCCTACACTGGGTGGGTTTGGGTCTGGCTGGATCCAGGGAGTCCCTGATGGGATGAACTGGTCCTGGCAGTGTCCTCAGCGCAGTTTGCTGCATCCAGGAGGTCAGGGAGCCCTGGGTGGGCCTGGTCCTGCTCCGTGCCTTGCACTGAGCCCTGGGAAAGAGGCAGGAGAACAAGTCCAGTGGCAGTCAGGGGCACTGGAGGGGGCACCGTGGGACAGCTGGCACTTCAGGACTGGGCATGTCCAAACCAGCTCAGGGGCGCTCTGTGGCCCGGAGGGATGGAGCATCCCAGGAGTGGCACGGTCCCTTGGGCACCCGGGCACCTGGAGGTGCTGGCCCTTCCTGCAGCTGGGGACAGCCCCTGAGCTGCCATCTGGGGCAGTTCCCTGCCCTGTCCCCCTCCTTGTGGCAGGATTTTGTGCCTGGAGCTGGCTGAGATGTTGTCCCATCCCGCTGCCAAGGCTTTCCCTGCCCTCTCTGTGCACACATCCTCGTGCCCCGGTGACAGCACTGCCAGGGCTCAGCGCGGCTCACGCTCAGCCCGCCGGGCTGTGCAGCACAAACCCTTCCCCAGGGGCTGCCAGAACATTCTGTGCCAGCCTTGGTGCAGAGCTCGGCTCAGCCCGGCGCTGCCCGCTCACATGTGGAACAAAAAGAGGTGTCTGACACCCAAAATAGCTCCGTCCCTGCCAGCCACGACAGCAAAAGGTTGTTTTGTACCAGAAAATTATGTTGGTGCCGCTTCACCTCCCCTGGCCTTGTTTTCAGTGGAGGGCAAAGCCTGGCTCAACCCACGGCTGGTGCTGGGTCCCAGCCAGGCTCATCCTGGTGCTGGGCATGGCTGGGATGGCCCTGCAGGCTCTGTGGCACTTTGTGTCACAGCAGCGCTGTTGGGGGTCATTTGGTGGCACCCACTCAGTGACGTGGTGGGCTGTGAGGCTGCTGGGAAACCCCGGGCAGGGGCGGGATGAGGGTGCTGGATGACGGCAGGTGGATGTGGCTGCTGGGGGCAAGTCACTGTGGCTCCTCATCCTTGTCCCCAAAGGAGGAAGAGGAGGAGGACCAAGTCCTTCCTCTGACGCCTATGGGGTGCTTGGCTGCTGCCCTGCCCCACATCACCCACCCAGCCCCACATCACCCACTGCCCCACATCACCCACCCAGCCCCACATCACCCACCCTGACCCACATCACCCACCTTGCCCCACATCACCCACCTAGCCCCACATCACCCACTGCCCCACATCACCCACCCTGCCCCACATCACCCACTGCCCCACATCACCCACTCTGTGCCACACCTCCCGCAGCCGCGGTCCCCCCTCCCCGGCAGGAAATGAGAACCGGTTTCTTTGTGCTGTTGGCTGAGGCTTCTCGGCGGAGTCGCTTCCTCCCCGGCACCACAAGCCCACCCGGGTGGCAGCCACCACCCAGTTTGTACCGACCTGTGCCACATCCTGCCCGCAAGGGAGGGGCCGCGGGGCTCGGGGCACAGCCACCTCCACGGGGACAGCCCTGCCCCACCCTCGTGCCTGGTCCTGCCCCACCCTCATGCCTGGTCCTGTCCCACCCAAGGTCCTGCTTGGTCCAGGTCCCACATGTGATGGTTTAAAGCTGGTCCGTGTGGCAGGTGCCACCATCCCCTCTGTGCCAAGGGCACCCAGCAGAGTGCCCTTGTCCCACAGAGTGGGACGTGTGTCCCACAGAGGTGCCACGGGTGTGGCTGAGCCCTGGCTGAGGTGTCTGGGTGTGTGGTCCCTCTTGGCACAGCTCTGTCCCTCGGTCTGACCCTCAGCCATCCCAAGGATGGCAGCTTGGGACCAACAGTGGTGACAGCCAGGTGCTGCTGTCACCTTGCCTGTTCCAGAACCCAGCAGCTCCAGTGGCTTCACAGTGAGGCCATTTCTGACCCTGCAGCCCGATTGTCCCCCTGCCCAGCTCTTCGTGCCAGCCAGCCCCAGCCCAACCCAGCTCCTCCCCACCCACAGCTCCTCATTTTGGCTTCTTGTGAGAGCAGCTTGACAGGTCCTCCCTGGAGGAGGTAGAGAGGTTTCTGTTCCTGCCCACCACAGTGGGACCTCTCCCCTTGGACCTGCTCTTCTGTGGGTAACCAAAGCCCTGGGAGATGCCTTCCTCCAAGGATGTGGTTATTCCAGCATGGCATGCACCCCACATCCCCATGCTCCTCCTCAGGGAACCCCAAGACTGGGATTTAGGGGTGGCCTGGTGCATTGCTCCACATGCCATCGTGCCAGCCTGCAGGTGCTCTCCAGCTGAGCTGGAGCACCAAAAACTGTCTTTTAGTGAAATAAATCACCTGTGAGCCCAGCTGGGCTGCAGCCTGGCCCAGGCCATGGTGGGTGTCCCATGAAGGTTCCCCATGGTGTCCCTCAGCAGAGCAGCCCAGGGGCAGGAGCTGTGTCCTGCCTGTGGCGGGGGCGGTTTCGGCAGCGCCCGGTGCCGAGTGGAAACCACGTCACGTCCTGTGGTGGCCGTGGGGGCTGGGGCTGTGCAAGGGTGGCAAGGAGGGACGTGGGGATGAGCCAGGCCCTGCCATCGCTGTCTCTCAATAAACACTGGTTTCCCCAGGCGGGCTCATCACACACCTGTGGTGGGGGGACTCAGGGGTGACCCCCAAGCACAGCCCAGGCTGCTGGGTCCCTCAGTTGTCACCAGTCATGTCCCTGTCCCTCACTCAGTGTGGCCGTGCTGGGACTGGGCTGGCTGAGGCTGGGCACATGGGGCACTCAGGACTCAGTTCTTCCTCCTGTCCCTCACCCCTCCCCTTGGGGACCCTCAGGTGGGGACATTACTGATGGGTCCATGGGATGCTCACATCCTGGGAATAGTGGTGTTCCCAACCTCCCAGTGTTGTCCCCATCATCCCACCAATGTCCCCATCCTGAGAATGCTGCTTTCATTTTTCCACCGTGATCCCATCCTCCCACCACTGTCCCCATTGTTCCATCACTGTCCCTGTTGTTCCACTAGTATCCCCATCTTCTGGAATCTTCATGTCCCACCAGTGTCCCCATCCTCCCACGGGTATCCCCATCTCCCAGTGCTCACTGAGCAGGGGGTGCTGCATCCCATGGGGGTTTTTGGGGTGACCCCCAGCGCTGACATCCTTCACCCACAGAATTCCATGAACCTGCCCCCGGACAAGATGAAGCTGCTTAACCAGTACGACAACGAGAAGAAGTGGGAGCTGATCTGTGACCAGGTGAGGTCCAAGCTCAGAGTGTCCCCAGTGCCATCCCTGTCCCCAGGTGCCACTCATGGCACGGTTTGGGTATCAGTCTGGCTGTACCAAGCACTGACATCCATCTCACTACTGACACAGCACCTCATTAACCTCATTAAGCATTGATGCGCCTGGGGTGGGGACAGGGACACTGTGGCTGCTGTGGGGACAGTGGCATGTCCCCGTGCCAAAGCGGGTGGCCCAGTTTCAGCCTCTCTCTGGGGCTTGTAGGAGCGTTTCCAGGTGAAGAACCCTCCATCCGCCTACATCCAGAAGCTGAAGAGCTACTTGGACACGGGTGGTGTCAGCAGGAAGGTGAGGGGTCCCCGTTACACCCCGGTCCCCTGGGCCCAGTGCCAGGCTGGGCACAGGGATGGTGCCAATGGCTGTCCCCATCCCACAGTTCAAGAGGCGAGTGCAGGAGTCCACACAGGTGCTCCGGGAGCTGGAGATCTCCCTGAGGACCAACTACATCGGGTAAGGGTGGGGTGGCATTGTCACCCAGCTGCTGCCAGCGTCGCTGGGATGGGGATGGACGTGTGCTGGCTCTGGCTAGGGGGTGACAGCAGGATGTGGAGGCTGTGGCCTCATCCTGCCCCCTAAGGAGGGTTCTGATGGGAAGCTGAGGGTCCTGGGGGGTCTGAACCTCATTATGGCTCTCTGGCACCCCCAGGGTGCCAGGAGGGACCCTGCCCCTCACACTGGCTGTCCTGACCCTTTGTGGGGTGGTGGGTGCCTACTGTCCCCAGGGCCAGGCTGTCCTGTCGTGGCAGTGGTGGCAGTGGTGGCAGGGGAGCCCTTGGGCTGTGTCCCCATACATCAGGTTCACCATGGCACTCACCTGGCCTCAGAGAAATGCCAGCTCATGGTGCCACCTCATGTCCCCAGCATGTTCCACCATTGCTGGGGACCTCTGAGCAGGAGTGGCTCTGCTGAGTGTGTGGGCACAGGGGGAGAGAGGATGTGGGGGTTGGCAGAGCCCACTAACCCTCTGCACCCTCCAGCTGGGTCCAGGAGTTCCTCAACGAGGAGAACAAGGGACTGGACGTGCTGCTGGAGTACCTCGCCTTTGCCCAGTGCTCTGTCGCGTACGTCCCCACCGGGTCCCCTGTCCCCAAGGCTGGGATCAGCCTCCCCTGGGGCTCAGCAGGGCTGGGGTGGTCCCTGGGGGTGCCCTCCCTTGTCATCAGGGCAGTGCTCCATGGCTGGGGCTGAGCAGAACATCCCCAACGTCCCTGAGGGGCACCTGCCCATATTGGGGTGCCACGTCTCACCCGTCCCCATGTCCCCACGGGCCACCAGGTATGACATGGAGAGCGCAGAGAACAGCCCCGGCTCTGACAAGGGCAAGGAGCGGTCGCTGGAGGATCTGAACAAAAGCACCTCCTCGTCCCCCACCCAGGGCTCCTCCAAGCCGCGGCCCCTCACTGTAAGGTAACGTGTGGTGCCGTCCCCAACTGTCCCCGTGTCCCTGTGCCGTGTCCCCCGCTCTCGCCTCGCTGCACCCCGGCCGCACCGCGCTTGGAGAGGGGCTTGGCAGGGAGACGCAGGCTCGGCCCTAAAAATGGGCGCCCATTGCTGATTTGAGGGTGGGGACAAAGCCACATCCCCCTGTGTGTCCCCAGGGGCTAAGCTCCGCCTGGGGCTGGGCTGGAGCCGTGTCCCCCCCCCGGCACTGCCGCCGTGCTGGGGTGCTCTGACTAAATCCCAGGAACACACAAAAATTGGGGGTGTTGGAGATTGTGGGGGAGCAAATCGCAGCCCCCTGGGTTAAACCCGGGGCGGAGGGACGGGCCTGTGTCCCCCAAGCCGGTCCCCGTGGCTGGTGGCTCTCGCTTGGTGCCGCTCGCCCGCAGCCCCGTCTAACCCCGCTCTTCTCTTGCACGCTGCCGGGGACGCGCTGACGGTAGGTGACGGGGCACTGGCGGGACGGGGACACCCCACGGGACCCCGCTGCTGGTCACCGGCATTGGGGACAGGGCCTGCGGGGCACCCCCGATGGGCGGGGGGGTCCCAGGGACACCCACCGCGGTCACCCCACGAGCTGTAACGTGGCACCCCGGGGCCCGCGCGGGTCCCTCGCCGCCCGCCAGCAGCTCTGGAGGAGCCGGGGTGTCCCTCCCAGCCTCAGGGACAGGTCAGGAGGGACGTGGCACCCGCAGGGGGTCCCATCCCTTGTCCCCGAGCCCGGGTGTCCCCGGGGCGGCGCGGGAGCCCCGTTTCTCCCTCCTGTCCTGCAGGCTCTAACGCGCCTCCAGCTGCTGCCTCTCGAACCAGCACATCCACACCCTCCTCCGCCACGTCCACCCCAGCGTCCCCTGCGGTGCCCCGGGCAGCGATGGGGACAGTGCCCCCAGGTCACCCGGCAGCTCCTGCCCGCCCCGGTGAGCCTCCGAGACCACCCGTGTGCACGAGGGGGCCCAAAACCCATCCCACCCCACATCACCCCCCGCTCCCAGGGCTTCTAGATGGGCACGGACACGAGGGTCTCTCCCGTGGGGTGCAGCCGCCCGGGTGTCCCGGTGTCCCCGCGCCCCGCTGCCACCCCCTTGCGCTGTCCCGTCCCCGCTTTGCGCTGTGCCCGCGGCTGCCCCGGGCCCCGCTCAGCCGCGCTCTCCCCGGCCAGGCTGAACCCCTCGCACAGCAGGAAGACGCTGCGCAACTCGCGGCTCGTCAGCCAGAAGGACGATGTCCATGTGTGCATCATGTGCCTCCGCGCCATCATGAACTACCAGGTGCGAGTGGGCGGCATCCGCGGGGATCCGCCTGGGGCTCCCCGGCATCCCCCGCGCCCGCGGGGGCAGCTCCGGGGTGGGATCGGCTCTGCATCCCCTGGCTCTGAGGTGTCCTCACTCAGCCTCCTGCCTGGTGGGGACCGTGTCCCTCGGTACTCGAGTGCCTCCAGGGGGACACACGACCCCATGAATGCTCCTTTCCCCTCCCCAGTCTGGCTTCAGCCTGGTGATGAACCACCCAGCCTGTGTCAACGAGATCACCCTGAGCCTCAACAACAAGAGCGCCAGGTAGGAGCTGCCCTGCCCCCTGTTGTCCCTTGTCCCCCCTGTCCCCTTGCCCACCCCGCGGCCCCAGCCCCCTCACACCGTGTGTCTCTGCAGGACCAAGGCTCTGGTGCTGGAGCTGCTGGCTGCTGTCTGCCTGGTCCGAGGTGGCCACGACATCATCCTGGCTGCCTTTGACAACTTCAAGGAGGTGAGTCTCCATCCCCCAAGATGGAGAGATGGAGGGACACCCAGTCCCCAGCAGGGACACCCAGTCCCCACATGAACATCTGTGCTTCAGCTGGATTTGTGCCTTAAAAAAAAAGGCACAAACCCTGTGTATGGCAGAGCCCTGCACCACCCTCAAACCTCTGGTTTGCTTAGGGATGTTCCACTCACTGGGTTTGATGTCCCCATGCCACCACATGTCCCCAGGGCCATGTCCCAGCAGGGCCAGGTGCCTGGCAGCACCAGTCAGAGTTGGAATGGTGTCACCAATAGATACCTCCTGTCCTGTCACTCTTCTGGGTGTCCCCTGGCCATGTCCTCGCTGGCCGTCAGCCCCCTGCTTCCCCCCCAGGTCTGCGGGGAGAAGAACCGCTTCGAGAAGCTGATGGAATATTTCCGAAATGAGGACACCAACATTGACTTCATGGTGAGTGGCTGCTGGGGGCCATGCTCTGCTGTCCCCAAGGCTGCTGCACTGTCCCCAGGCCATTATGCCCCAAGAGCTCCTAAGCACCACACTGTCCCTATGGCATCATGTCCCAAAGGATGCTGAATGACCAAATCTCCCCAGGCCACCATGTCCTCAGGGGCTGCTGAGCCACCGTGCTGTCCTGGGGGTGGCATGTCCCAAGGATTGCCATGTCCCAAGGACTGTTCTGCTGTCCCCAAAGGCTTCTAAGCCACTACACTGTGCCCATGGCATCATGTCCCCAAGGGCTTCTAAGCCACCAAACTGTCCTCAGGCCATCATGTCCCCAAGACCACTGTGCTGTCCCACGGGTACCACCTCCCCAGGACTGTGTCAACCCCCATGCACTCCCCGGGGGCACCATGTCCCCGAGGGCCACCAACGCCCCATGCAGCCCCTGGGGCAACATCCCCACGAGCCACCCTGGCCCCGTGCTGAGCCGTGTCTGCGCAGGTGGCCTGCATGCAGTTCATCAACATCGTGGTGCACTCGGTGGAGAACATGAACTTCCGCGTGTTCCTGCAGTACGAGTTCACCCACCTGGGGCTGGACCAGTACCTGGAGGTGGGTGATCCCGGGAGTGGGTGATCCCAGGGGTGGGTGATCCCGAGGGTGGGGGGTCCCGAGGGTGGGGGTGCCGCTGGCACCGATGGTGACACCAGCTGTCCCTCCGCAGACTCTGCGCCTCACTGAGAGCGACAAGCTGCAGGTGCAGATCCAAGCCTACCTGGACAATGTCTTCGACGTGGGGGCCATGCTGGAGGACTCGGAGACCAAGACGGCGGTGCTGGAGCACATGGAGGAGCTGCAGGAGCACGTCAGCCAGGTGGGCCGTGGGCGCGTGGGCAGAGCCGCTGACGCAAGCCCCGAGGGAGGGATGAGGACGGGGCTGAGCGGCGGCGCCTCGTCCCCCACAGTTGACAGAGAAGCTGCAGGATGCGGAGAACGACTCCATGGCCAAGATAGCGGAGCTGGAGAAGCAGCTGAGCCAGGCGCGGCGGGAGCTGGAGGCGCTGCGGGTGAGCCGGGGGTGCCGCGGTGCCGAGGGCAGGCTGGGGCTCAGGGACCGGCTCTTAGGGGTGCACAGGGACACCAGTGACCTGCCGGGGGTTGTCACCTCTCCAGGAGCAGCTGAGCCCCCCGCGGCCGCCCAGCCCGCCGTCCCCGCAGCCCCAGGAGTGCTACCGGCTGGCGCTGGAGCGGCGGCTGGCGGAGCTCGAGGAGAAGGGGCTGGTGCAGATTCTGCGTGGGCCCGACGGAGACGTCGCCATCGAAATTGTCCCCGTTGTCATAGAAACCCCCGCAACCCCCGAGGCCGCTGCCACCACCGACACCACCGCCACCTGCACAGGTACCATGGGTGCGAGGGGATGTCCCCTTCCCGGCGGGGGCACCTGGCACCTGGGAGGGGTGGCAGCGAGTCTCTGGGCACAGAAAGTGAGGCGGGGGTGTGGGGATGTGCCAGGGGACTCAGGGTAATGCGGTGGCAGAGAGAGCATGGTGGTGGCACCGTGCCCTGCTGTGTCACTGTCTCACCCACCTCTTCTTTCCCTTGCAGATGCTCCGGCTCTGGCTCCAGCCCCACCTCCCCCACCAGCACCTGCTGCCANNTCCCCCACCGCCTGCACCCCCTCTGCCCACAGGCACTGTCCCCCCACCAGCTCCCCCCCTCCCGGGTGCCCCAGTGCCACCACCCCCCCCACCGCTCCCGGGGGGTCCAGAGGGCCTCGTGCCTCCCCCTCCACCACCCCCACCCCTCTGTGGGGAGCCCCCAGCCGGGCCGGGTGCCCCCCCCACTGCCAACAGTTCAGGTGAGTGTGGCCCAGGGGTGGTGGAGATGCTCCCCAGGAGGGGTCTGGGGGCACCCTGGGGTGGGCGTGACGTGCCCCCCTCCCTGTGACCCTCAGTGAAGGTGAAGAAGCCGATCCAGACCAAGTTCCGCATGCCCGTCTTCAACTGGGTGGCCCTGAAGCCGAGCCAGATCGACGGCACCGTCTTCACCGAGCTCAATGATGAGAAGGTGCTGCAGGTGAGCCCAGGGGACGAGGGGCCAGGCACAGCGGGGCTCAGTGCCCCGGGCCATGCTGAGGTTGGCTGGTGCCCCCCCTGCCCCCACCCGCGGTGTCCAGGGCTGCAGGAGGAGCTGGAGGTCAGGCAAAGTCCTTAGCACCATGGAGAGGGACACGGGATCAGGCGTGCTGCTCCTCTCGCCCTGTCCTTGTCCCTTTGCCCCATCTGCACCTTCACAACCTGTCCATTTTGTCCTCCTCATCTCCATCCTCTGGTCCCTCCACCCCCTCCTCACCTCTCCCTGTCCCCTTGCTTGTCCCTGTACTTGTCCCCTTGTTCCATCCTCATCCCTTTGCTTCATCTTGATCCTCACTCTTCACCCTTATCCTGGTCCTCTGGCCCTGTCGTCACCCCAGATGTCCTGTGCCACCTCCCTGCCGTGTCCACAGCCCTGTGTCCCCGCAGGAGCTGGACATGAGTGACTTTGAGGAGCAGTTCAAGACCAAGGCGCAGGGCCCCGCCCTGGACATCAGTGCCCTCAAGGCCAAGGCCACGCAGAAGGCCCCCAGCAAGGTGACCCTGATGGAGTCCAACCGGGCCAAGAACTTGGCCATCACCCTGCGCAAGGGTGGCCGCAGCGTCCAGGACATCTGCACGGCCATCGAGACGTGAGTGCCCCCCTGGGCTGGGCAGGGTGGGATAAGGTCAGGCACAACCCAGCAGGGACATGGGGTTGGGATGGTGGAGGGTGTGATGGGATGGAGGGATTGGTATGGGGATATGGGCGTGCAGGGACAAGACACAGAGAGATGGAGGGTGAAGGGATCAGAGATGGAGAGATGGAAGGATCAGATGTGGAGAGATGGAGGAATGGAAGGATCAGATACAGTCAGATGGAAGGTGGAAGGATCGGATCTGGAGAGATAGAAGGATGTGAGCTGTGGGGATGGAGAGATGCAGGGATGAGATCTGAGACAAAGGGCTGGGAGGTCCAGGCACAGACAGACAGATGCAGAGAGCAGTTGTGGGGATGGAGGGATGCAGGAACCAGACAGGAAAGGAAGGGATGTGGGGACCAAAGACAGAGAGATGGAGGGATCCATATGGAGAGGTAGAGAGATGCAGGGTCCAGGTACAGAAAGATGGAGGGATGCAGGAACCAGCTGTGGGGACAGAAGGATGATGGGACCAGCCGAGGGTGACAAAGGGGCTTCGGGACCTGCGGCAGGGCCTGACAGTGCCAGGGGTGTCCCCTCCCCGCAGGTATGACCAGCAAGCCCTGAGCCTCGACTTCCTGGAGCTGCTGCTGCGCTTCCTGCCCACCGAGTACGAGCGGACCCTGATCGGGAAGTTCGAGCGGGACCAGCAGCCGCCGGAGGAGCTCTCGGACGAGGACCAGTTCATGATCCGCTTCAGCAAGATCCCGCGCCTGGCCGAGCGCATGAACGTCATGATCTTCCTGGGCAGCTTCGGCGACACGGCCCAGCTGCTGATGCCGGTGTGCGCCGGGGCCGGGCGGGCTGCGCGGGGGCGGCTCCTGCGGCCGCACTCACACCCTTCCCTCCCTTCCTCCCTCCCACAGCAACTCAACGCCATCATCGCCGCCTCCATGTCCCTCAAATCCTCCAGCAAACTGCGCCACATCCTCGAGGTGAGGGCTCTGGGGGGAGGTGGCCCCGCTGGGTGCACAGTGTCTGTGGGCACTGTGCCCTGCTGGCCCCGTGTCCCCAAGCCGTGGTGTCCCTGCAGATTGTCCTGGCCTTCGGGAACTACATGAACAGCAGCAAGCGTGGAGCTGCCTACGGCTTCCGGCTGCAGAGCCTTGATGCGGTAGGGCCGGCGTGGGTTCCCTGGTGTGGGGGTGATGGGGGCACTGCCACTGCCAGGGACCCGCCCTGGGGACACAGGGACACAAGGAGCAGCTGCAGAGATGGAAGGACACAGGAACCTGCTGTGGGGGATGCAAGCACCAGCAGTAGGGATGGAGGGATGTGAGGTTTAGCTTTGGGGACAGAGGGATGAAGAGACTGTTGGGATGGAGGAGGCAAAGAGATGGAGATACACAGGAATGGGGTAGGAAGGATGGAGACCTGGTATGGAGAGGTTAAAGGATTCAAGGACCTTAATGGAGGAAGATGAGATGAAGGAAGATGGGGACCAGCTCTGGGGATAGAGGGAGGAAGGTCACATATGGAAATGTAGGGATGAAGAGCCAGCTGCAGGGACAGAGCGATGCAGAGCCAGCCACGGGGATGGAGAAAGACGGGAATCAGCCATGGGAGTGGAGGGATGCAGATCCAGCTGTGGAGTGGAGGGATGGATACAGACCCAGCCACATGGACAAAGGGCCACCCGAGGCAGCCCTGAGCAGGGTGAGGGGGTGGTGGCTGCGGGTCGGGGCTGACTCTGCCCTGCCCCAGCTCCTCGAGATGAAGTCCACAGACCGCAAGCAGACGCTGCTGCATTACCTGGTGCGGGTGATCATGGAGAAGTACCCAGAGCTCACCGGCTTCCACACCGAGCTGCACTTCCTTGACAAGGCAGGCACAGGTAGTGCCCACGGGCCCCGGGCTGGGGTTGGGGCAGCCCCTGGCACCCCGAGCCTGCCCTGACCCCGCACTGCTGACCTCCTGCAGTGTCCCTGGATGGTGTCCTGCAAGACGTGCGAAGCCTGCAGCAGGGCATGGAGCTGACCCGCAGGGAGTTCATGAGACAGGACGACAGCCCCGTGCTCAAGGACTTCCTCAAGGTCAACTCCGAGGTGATGGAGAAGCTGCAGGCTGACAGCAAAACCGCCAAGGTGGGTGCTGGGGTGGGGTGGGGTCATGGGGGCAGTCCCCTGCATGGGGACACCCTGGGGTAGCCTCTCTCCCACCTCTGCTCCATGGGAGAGGCTCCTGCTTGGGATGTGGCTGCAGCGGGACAGGCAGGAGGGAACGGGGCAGGATGGGGAGGTGGGAGAGGCGGGAAGGAGGTGGTGGGCGATGGGCACCACTGCCCAGCCCCCAGATCAGGTGTCTCTGCCCACAGGAAGCGTATGAGTCAGCTGTGGAGTATTTCGGGGAGAACCCCAAGACCAGTCCCCCCACCACCTTCTTCCCCATGTTCATGCGCTTCATCAAAGCCTACAAGGTAGGAGGGGGCATGGGGTTCTCTGTTTCTGTGGGCTGGGAGGAGATCTGGGGCACCTGACTCCACTTTGGAGCAATCAGCAGAAGTCACAGGCAAGGCTGGGGCTCAGGAATGCCCTTGGGATGGTCAGAGATTTTGGAGCTGGCTTGGGGTGAGCTGGGGGCTGTGGGGTGAAGAAGGAAGGGGGCTGCAGTCCTGGGTTCCCTGGCTCAGCACACCCTTCCTGCCCCTCTCCCAAGAAAGCAGAGCAGGACATCGAGCTGTGGAAGAAGCAAGAGGCCGCAGCCAAAGAGGCGGAATCTGGCTCCCCTGGCAGTGAGCAGCAGCCCGAGGTGAAGGTGCCCCCATGTCTGTGTCCTGGTGGGGTCCCAGCTACCAGCCCTGGCTGGGCTGAGTGCTGGGGAAGGACTAAACAGGTCCTGGGGAGGGAGAGCTGGGGGGGAGGTGAAGGGGAGGGTTCCCCACCTCCTCTGGGGTGTGATCGCACCACTCAAGCACCCTGTCCCCTCCCAGCTGCCTGTCCAGAAGGCCAGGAGGCAGCAGATGGACATGATAGCTGAGCTGAAGAAGAGGCAGATGGTGAAGGAGCCACTCATCTACGAAGGAAAAGATGGGGCCATTGAGGATATAATTTCAGGTGAGCAGCCAGGTGTCCCCACATCACAGACCCAGTGCTGGGGGCTGCAGGGGCTGTCACAGGAGCTGGGGGGGTCACCAAGCCCTGTCACGGGGACCAAACCTACCTGCAAGCACCTTCACACCCCACATGGCAAAGCTGCCGAGTGCTCCTTCCTCTGTCTCATATCTCTTCCTCCTCTTCTGCTTCTTCCTCCTCTCTCCTCCTCCTGCTCCTCCTCGCTGTCTCTGGATCGCTCTGCTCAGCTCTCAAAACTGTCCCTTTCACGGCCCGGACGGGCAAACGCTCGTCCCGGCTCTTCTGCGACGTGAGCTTCAACGAGGAGAGTCCTCTGTAGGTAACGTGGGGCGGCGCAGGGGGGCGGGCGCTGCCGGGCTTCCCCCCCGCCCCGCCGGCATTCCTGCAGGTGTGCGGCTGCGTTTGTGCACCCTGAATCCCAGCCCGGGACACCCGGGTCAGCCCCGGGACAGCAGCTGGGGCTGCCCCTCGGTGCTGGGCTCCCAGAGCCGACGGTCGGGGTCCGACGGTCGGGGTCCCACGGGCTGATTGTTGATTCCTGCTGCTCCTCCCCGTGCTGCGTTCGGCCCTTGGCTCCTCCTGGGTGTCCTCATACCCAGAGGGGCGAGTCCCGGGCAGAGACAGGACAGGAGGCAGGGGTTTTAAATGAACAAAAGAGAGTTTTACGTTGAAAGCTCGGAAAAAAATTCATTCCTGGGGGGGTGAACCCTGGCACAGGGTGCCCAGAGCAGCTGGGGCTGCCCCTGGATCCCTGGCAGTGCCCAAGGCCAGGCTGGACACTGGGGCTTGGAGCAGCCTGGGACAGTGGGAGGTGTCCCTGCCGTGGCAGGGGTGGCACTGGGTGGGCGTTGCGGTCCCTCCACCACAAAGCATTCCATGTTAACGCGGTGGGTGCGGGACCCCGGCCGTGCCGGGTGGGCGGTGAAGCTCATCCGGCCCCGCGCTTCCCCCGGTGCAGATCTGCGGAACAACCCGTACCGCCGGGGGGACAAGGCCCGCGGCAGCGCCAAGAAACGGGCGGCGGGGCAGAGCCTGCAGGCGACGCCGGACATCGCGCTGTGACCGGCGCCGTCCCTGCGGCTGCAGCACCGGGGCAGGACCATCCTCCCGACGCAGATGGGACCGCAGGATGGCAGTCCCTCGGCCCGGGGCTCGGCGGGGCGGAGGGACAGAGCCCGCTCCGAGCTGCTCCAGCCGCTTAACGTGCCAGCTCCGCCTTGCCTGCCTGGGCCGGGCACCGGCACCCCCGGCGCTTGCTTGGCCGTGTTCCTGAGCTCCTCCCTCCAGGCTGGCAGGGCTGGGGGGCCCTCCTGGCTAAGGACAGGGAGGGGGAAGCACAGAAAAGGCCCCAGCTTGTCCTGGAAGGAAAAGAAGGGCTGTCCCATCCCTACCCTGGCGCTGCTCCCTGGCTCGCCGGCCGCGGGGCCAGCCCAGTGTCCCGTGTCCCACCCTCCGCTTGCTGGTGCCTTTGATTGCCGCTGCGGGAGGGCAGGGCTGTCAGCCAGGGACACAACGCTGCGCGCACATCTCCCCCGCACATCTCCCCGGCCCGCAGAGCCCCGAGCCCCGCGTTCTCCTGCGCTGCGGAGCCAGCGAGGAGCTGCTGCAAAGCTCCCACCCCGGGCACCTCCCGGAGCCAGGGGCTGGCAGCGGTGCTATTTTACATGATTTTATAAGTCTTCCTTCAAATTTCTCTGTGCTGCGGCAGCAGGGATTGGAACACCCCCACACAGGGTGTCCCCAAGGCGAGCAGCGCTGGGCTCTTCCTCGCGCAGGGGAGGCTCCGTAGCTGCGACAATCAGCAGCAGGGACAAGTTTCTCTGCGAGGTGGTGGAACCTCCGCCCGCCTGCATCCCCAGCATCCGCCTGCACTGTCGGGCTGCAGCCTCTGGGATGAACCGGGACTGTCAGCCCTGCGGGGCTCCCCGTTTTCTCGGGTGGGACACGCAGGAGATGCCGGCAGCCCCCAGCCCCGCGATCCCAAAGGCTGCGGGGTCCCTGCTGCCCCAGAGCCGCACGAACCTCTCGGTACCGGACCGGACCCGGCTGTCGCTCCCTCCCCTGCCCCGCTGCTGCTGCTGCTGAGTAACCCCGAGCCCGCAGTGCCGCAATTAAACCTCTCCTGCTGCATTTACTCCGGCAAGCTGCCCCCGCTCGTTCCGATGCGAGGACGCTCCTCCCTCCTCCCGTCATTTCTCGCTCGTCCCAGCTTTAGCCAGAGCAGCCGCTGCTTCCTGCTGTATTTTAGCTGCTTCAGCGCCGGCTCCGCGTCCGGGGAGGGATGGGAAATGAATGTGTAACTTATAAATGCCTTTAAGCCAGAAATGTAAACCATTAACTGCTCATTTGTATACATTATTTTTATATACTGAAGGCCTGTTTAATCTAAAGCAGAACTGGTAATAAAACGTCTCAGAGGATAAAGGACTTGTCTGGGAAAAGAATTTGCATGGGGAGGCGATGCTGTCATGAAGAGAGGGAGGGAGAAAAGGAAGGAAAGATGGAGTGAGGGAAGGATGGGAGGGAGGAAGAGAGGGAAGGAGGGAGATGAATGGAGGGATGGAAAGATGGAGGGAGTGGCTGTGGCTGCCCCAGCCCCAGGTCGGACGGGGCTTGGAGCCACCTGGGATAGTGGGAGGTGAGAGGATGTAACGAGATGATCTTTAGGGTCCCTTCTAACACAATCTAGTCTGGAATTCTAGCAACAAACCACCCACCTTTTTTTTTTTTTTTTTTTTTTGAGGACAACAGCTCTGAGGTCTGTTCACAGCACAGACATGTGGGTGCATGCCAGCACAAAAAATGTGTTTCAGGATAACTGTCCTCACTGAGCAGCCTGGCCACAGCCCCCCCAGCCTGCTGGGCTCGTTTACCAGAAGGATTCAGCTCCGTGCAGACAAACAGCTCCTGCAGCAGCAGCAGCAGAGGGGCTGCAGCACTGGGAGCTGTGGGGGGATCCCCAGAGCTCTGCCTGCCTCACCCCTGCGCCTCCCAAGGCAAGACTGAGCAGCTCCCAGTGCAGCAAATCCCCTACAACGGGACAGAGGGAGGACAAGGGACTGTCTGCTTGGAAGGAGAGAGATGCCAGGCTGTTCAGCAAAGCCTGGGATCCGTCCAAGTTAGTGCTGCCTCTTCAGCCCCAGAAATCACACAATCCTAGAATATCCTGGGCTGGAAGGGACCCCCAAGGATCATCCAGTCCAAGCCCTGACCCTGCCCAGACACCCCAGCAATCCCACCCTGGGCATCCCTGGCAGCGCTGTTCAAACCCTCCTGGAGCTCTGGCAGCCTCGGGGCTGGGACCATTCCCTGGGGAGCCTGGGCAGTGCCCAAGCCTCGCCCCTGACTTCTCCTGAATCTCCCAAACCCAAGTTATACAGCAGAGTGTAATCAGACCAGGCTCCTCTTCCTGGAAAATGTCTCATTCCGCATCACCATCTTGTTCTCTGGGATAACACATCAAACCACCAGCAACGACAACAAACAAATCTTTTTTTTCAGTTTTATTTTTTTCCTGTGAAAATGCAGGTCAAAAACATTAACTTCAAGAAATCACAGTTTTATAAAGTGTCATTCATTCCATCGAAACTCCTCGTTCCAGCACCTTCCCCCACTGCCCAACGAGATCCTCAGCTCCACCTCGCCTCACCAGCAGCGATTTTTCCAGACTTCCGGAAGGAGCTGCACCACAAGAGCCATCTGTGTTTATCACTCCTACTTGTCCTCCCCACCCTGAGCTGGGGTTCTGTCCTAAACACTCGTTATGAAACCTGACAGTTCCAGCCAAATTTGAACAAGGATAATGCAAATCTTCCCCGACTTTCTGCTGTCAGTATTGCCTTCATCTGGAAGCCGGGTTGTTTGTGCCTGTCACAGCAAAGTGACAAGCCAAGGGAAGAGGAAAGTGTCCTGGCAGCAGGAGAGAGCCAGGGAGAGCTCAGGCTGGCTGGCAGCACAGCCTGGAGATCGTCCCAGGGGAGAACCCCAGCTCAGGGACTGGGAAGGCACCCATGGTTTGTGGGGCTGCCGAGGTGTCTGTCCCCAGGCAGGGACTGTGACACCACTTCCCACCCTGAGAGCAGTGACACGGCCAAGCTGCCTGGGCTGGGAACCTGCAGCCTCACTTGGGCACTTGTGGTGGCAGCAAAACAGGACTGAAGGCTTTGGACAAACCAAAGAGGGCGAATCCTGGCTAATGCTGCTATGAGGGTTCTGGGGAACACAGATGTCTCCATGGGCCCTGGGAGCACAGACATCTCCATGGGCCCTGGGAGGACATCCCAGGCCTGGGAGGGCTCCCTGTCCTGGTGCAGGTGGCCTGAGTTCAGGTTAATGCTGCAGATGCAGAGCCCAGGAGTCCTGCAGACAGTCCTGCTGCTCCCTGCCTGCTCCAGGGCTCAATCCCAGTGCCTAGGCATGGAACTGGATACCAGCACACTGGAGCATCGCCCAGGTGACAGAGGCACAAGGTGCAGCCTTTGGGATGGAACCCACAATGCTTTGGGATTGACACATCATCACACACTCACAAAAACAACCAAGTTTTCCTCCTGTCCCCTTGGAGGAAGATCAGGAAAGGAGCCAGGTAGGCACTGAACCTGTGCTTGGGAGCTCCTGGGAACCCTGGAAGAGGCACTTTGATCCCTCCTGCTCCAGAGCTTAAACTCTTAGTAGTTTATGGCATCTGAAAAAAGAAATTGAGCCAACCTCCCCCTTTCCCCACTCCCTCCTGGAAGACATGTGCATAATGTGTTAATTATTTACTAAAAAGACTCTGAATGTGGCATTGTAGATATAATTAGGTGCCTATTTTGGACAATGTATTAAGTGCTTTAGAACAAAAAGTGCTATAAAAACTATACCCAAAGTGGTGACAGGTTTCATTTTTCTTCATGAGTTCCACTTTCCTATTACATCATTCTTATTACAAACTTGAGTTTTCTGATCAGGGATGTCACTGTCTGGTGGAGCAAAACCAGCCCATGTTCTGGGAGACCAAAGGGAAAGAGCATCCATTATTTAAGGACTGCTGCTCCTCAAAAAGGGAGGCTCAGAGTTCAGCTTTTCCCAGCTATTTTCTAAGTGAACTTCCATTGGGAAGACTGCCAGCACTGCTGCCCCATTGTGTCTCCCAGACCAGCACAGATCTGGCAGAGCCCACCTTGGCTTTTGGGAGCTGCTGCTCTGCCCAGGCTGGATGCAGAGCTCCTGCTCAGCTGCAGCCTCAGAGCTCTGGGAGAGCCACAGCCACAGGGAGGGACTGTGATTCCCAGGTGTGCCAGGCCTGGCAGCAGCCCTGAGCAAGCACACTCGGAGCTCACACCTCCCTCGGGATCTGCTCTGGGATGGAGAAGGAAGAACAACACCCACCCACCTGAACTTGACCTGTGAGGTTTCAGTATGTTCCAAACATTCACAAATCAGTAAAAAAAAACTGTTTGAAGCTTAAGGCATTCCAGGCCTAGCTGCTCATCCCACTCAGTGAACCCAGTCTGAAGTGAGGGGAGGAGTGGGAAGCCTTGTGAGGCCAGGCTGAGCTCACAGAACTGGGGCACTGGGTTGGACTGGGAGCTGGGACAGAGATTTTTATAAACTCTGCAATAAAATTCAGCCCTGCCACAGCTGACAGAGCTGATGTCCCTTATTCCTCCAAGGATGGGACAGTGCACCTTAACTCCCACATCAGAGGTGGGAACAGGACAGAGGAACAACCCCTCCACCCTCCCACCATGGAATTCTGTACCCTTCTCCTGCCCTGCCTGCCAGGGACACCAGAGAGAGCACCAGCTCCTCTGAGATGTGCAGGTGGGAGCTGCAAGCAAAGATCTTTCTGGGAACAAAGTTCTTTTCTCATTTAAGAATGAAGCAACTGCGAGGAAGGGTGGGAGGTGAAACCAAGAGCCAGCCAGTGACTGCTGTGGATTCTCCCCATGCAAAAGGCTTGAGGTGGAGATGATGCTCCCCAGAGCCTACAGAAATGTTTTTTCCTCCAGCTGGAAAGAAGTCAGCCAGTTCCCCTTGGCACAACTAACCCCAGCTACACTGAGGGCACCCAACCTCCTCCTCTGGGCAAGCCCAGCAACGACCAACCTCACCTTGGAGCAAGAGCAAGAGTTCTCACCCAATGGTTCTGCTCTCCTGAAAAGCATGACCTCCTTCCTCTGAAAAACCAGGAATTTCCACCTACCATTCTCAAGCTCTAACACACCCAAAACAAGCAGTTCCCACTGTCCTGGGGAATATCTAAGCTCAGGACATGTCTTGGAAGTGAATCAGAGCAGCCAACAGAAGCGAGGCCCGAGGGCAGCGAGCTGTGATCCTGCTGCAGCACAAACACCAGCCACTGCACTTGGTGCTCCATGGCAGGGGAGGTCAGAAGCTTTTGCAATTCCTCCTTTCACAAGGTGCAAACCTCCAAAGCAGGCGGGGCCTCAGGGCCTGTTCTCCAGCTGGCCGTGCTTGACGCGCCAGGCCCAGCTGACGCTGCAGTCGGGGGCCAGGGTGCACTGCAGCTCGATGCCAGAGTCAGGCACCTCCATGTTGTAGTGCACGGGCTGCCCCTCCTTGGTCACCAGGCTGAAGGCAGGCACGGGGATCTGGGGAGCAGAACACACACAGAGCTCAGTGACACTTCCAGTCTCCTCCAGAACATCACACCCCTCTGTTCCACCCGGCTTCCCAAGGCAAGAACAGCTCCCAGGGAGGGGCTCGTGCTTGGCAGGAACATCCTGAACTCCTCTCATAAAGAAATGCCTCGGAACTGGACTGGGCAGTGCCCACCCTGATGCCAAAGTGCCTCCCCGAGCTCTAGGCCATGGCTGGGGGGTCCTGAGCTCCCAGTGTTTGGGCACCTGAGCTCCTCTCCAGGTATTTTGCTTTGTGATGTCCACAAGAACAGAGTCTAGAGAGAACCAGCACCACTGGAACATTTTCTGGACTGGTGCAACATCTTTTAGAGACAATCCCATTTTACACTGAGATGAGTCACAGTCCCACAGACACTCCAGAGTTTTTTTCAGGAACAACCAAAGCAGCCTACTGTGAGGTTCACAAGAGTGCTTCAACATCTCCAACAGAACAAGTTGGAAGCACCCCAGCCAAACACAGCTCAATTCCCTGAGCTGATGCTACTCCTCATGATGAAAAAGCTATATAATGATTCTTCAGGGAGAGGGGAAAGAGTTTATAATTGAGGGGAAGGATTTTTTTAAGCTGCAGCACAGAATATCTATATTCTAAGATATAGATCCCGGCGGTCACTCTGAAAATTGGCACTGGCTTACAATTCAGCTTTGGTACTAGGTTTAGGCTGGATATTAGGGAAAATTTCTTCACTGCAAGAATGGATAAGCATTGGAACAGGCTGCCCAGGGCAGTGGTGAAATCACCATCCCTGAAAAGGTTCAAAAAATGAGTAGATGTGGCACTTGGAAATATGGTTTAGTGGGCCTGGTGGGATTTGGTCAAAGGTTGGACTTGATGATCTTGGAGGTCTTCTCCAACCTCAATGATTTTGTGAATGATCCAGAAAACATTGTCTGGTACCACACTCACAATAGCAGCACTGAGGTTCTGCTCCTAAAGGTGTCCTAAGGATCCCTGAACCACTCCTGGGTCTCTCTGGCATTCAGGGGTTATGAGGGTGCAGTAGGGAAGAAATTATTCCTCAAATGATGCACTGAACTCCAGTCTGTGTCTCACCTGGCTGCTTATCCCTGTGGCAATGTCTCCCACCTTTGTCCTGTGGAAATCCCTGATGTGCAAATTTTCTCCACTTAGCAACTGGATCTGGATTTTCACTCCTGGAATGCACAAGAGATTCTTTAACTTCTGCTGAGCCACAAGGACCTCACAGTCCACAGCAGAACTGACTGACAAGGCACACACATGGGGAAAAGCTCATTTTTGTCATTAAGGATTTAATTTATGTAGGTCTTTTGCTGAGCATGGAGCTTGCTGCAGACAGCAATGACTCACAGAGCAGAGCTGCATTTAGCAAGAAAGCAGCAGAAGGGATGTATTAATTTGCACAATATGCCCTCAAAATTCTGGGTAGATGTTTGTGGTTATAAAACATTCCTTGCATATGGAAGCTGCATGAAGCAGGGCACACAGGCTCTGTGTGTTCAGAAACTTCCCTGGATTTTACTGTACAGACCCATCTGTGACTGGGGTGGACTGGGCCTCCTCATAACCCATCTTTAGGTGGGGTCTGTGCTGGCACAGCAACTGAAGGACAAAAGGAGTTCAAAAACTCCATATCCAGCTTGTCTAGACAGTGAGAAAGTGATTGCTGGCCATTTCTCCCAGCCGAGGGGATGCAGACCCACCGTTGAAGCAGCTGGGGGTGTCCGTGGGCCGGCTGCGGCTCAGCAGGTTGTTCCAGCTGCAGCTCTGCCCCTCTGCCTGGCTGTTCCAGGAATGGATCCCAGAGCTCATGGTGTCCCTCAAGCTGTGAGAAGCCTTCATGGAGTTCTGCAGGAATAAGCACAGGTTTGTCTAAGGTTCTGAAAGAAAATGAGCTGGCAGGAGATGAGCATTAAAATAAGGTCAGGAGGAAAAAGGTGGAAATCTACAGGGATTTAAGGCTGGGCCTTAGTCAACATTTATGGGCCATCTGGGAAAGGGAATGGATAGCAGTGCAACAGTGTGCAGACATTATCAGTATCCTCAATAGTTAAATCAATAATGAGCTGAAAAGCTGGGTGAGAAAAGAGGGGTTGTACTGACTGGCAGGAGAATTAAGCATCAGTTAAAATATTTGTCACTTACTGACCTTAGAAACACCCAGGAAAAACAATTAACTGTACAAAATCAACCATAGACCCTATGCTGCTGCACTGTTGGGAAGGGTCTCTATTGTCCCAGTCAATCTGACACCAGCAGATGTCTGAACCAGTCAAAACTAAGTTAAAGGTATGGCGTAGGTGTTAGTGGGAAAAACCAAGCAGAGTCAGATCCCACACTGCACACTGTGTGTGTCAACAGCTGAGCTGAGCAGAACTCCCTCAGTCCTCCTCAAAAAGCACTGGAAGACTGAGAAGAGAGAGGGAAATAGGACACAAAGCTGCTCCCAATCAGAACCGACTCCTGCAGATGCCAGGATGCACAAACTGGGGACTCAATGTCTTTGAAAACTGTGATTGAAGGGCTTTTGTCCTTCCCTGGTCCAACAAGGCCTAGTCAGTGTTCCTCACTGGTATTCCCTACCTTAGGAACACCAGAGAGAGCAAATCAATCTAACTGAAATTAGTAAATGACTAGGACTATGTATTCATTACTATCAATGGGTTAAAATAAGTTCATGGAGAATAGATCTATAGGCAGAGAATGAATATCCAAGATTTGGGTCTCTGTTTTCCTGTCCTACTCTCCTGGTCTTTCCCCAAACTTCTCACTGGTGGCCATGGCCAGGAAGAAGACCCTGCACAGCTGCTTGGTGCAGCTCCTATTTCCATCACTGCTTCCCCAGCTCCCTTCTCCTGCACAGACAGGGTTGAGGCTGCTGAGATTCTCTGTATCCACACACTTGAAGCTTCTGGTGAGGAAACAGCACAGGAGAGCCTCTGGAGGAAAGGATCCATGCTGGACAGGGAACCAAAGCACAGCTACAACCCTCAACACCCCACTGGGCATGAGCAAAGCTTTCTTCCCAAGGTGCTCCCCAGCAAACTGGGTGTCAGCAAAGGTGAGAAACTCCAGATTTTAGCTGGTCACAGCTTGCAGTTTTCGCGAGGGGACCAGCCAGCCACCCCTCACCCATCCCCACTCACCTTCTCACTGGCATCTGACACAAAGGGGCTGTCAATGCTGAGGCATGAAAGCATTTGCTCTTGCTCTTCCAGAGAGTAAGGCTGGGAAAGGCTGTTCAGAAACAGTTCTGCAGCAAAAGGAAGAGAAGGGAGACATTTCCAGTGTTTTCCTCCATGCCTTCCTGCTCTATTCACAGCTCTGCAATTAATACCCAAAGCTTCTTCAGCAATATTTAATGAACATTCATATTGGTGCCAGCAGAGCCCAACACATAACTCTGCCATGCAGAGGCCACAGGGCACTGTGACACAGGGAAACTGAGCCAAGTGGGGATGGATTGTACAACAACATGAAAAATAGCACCCAAAATTTACCAGTTCTTGCCCATTATGTCTCCTGTGAGATGTCACTTTAGATCTATCCACATTATCAGGGAAAGCACAAACTCATGTACTCAGCTCTCATAAGTATCTGGAGGTTTGTACTCCCTTATCTGGACACAAGTACTTACAAATACTGCAAATACTCCTGATAATAGCCAGATATCCCATACATAATCAGCTCTTACAGCGCTGCTAAGACCCAAAGCTATTTGAGAAAGAAGCTGCCCATCAGCAACACCTAAAATTCCTCATTTTTCTGACACAGTTACAATTCAAACCACTCTCTTCCTAATTTCTTTCAATTCACTCAAAAAGACTAGAAAATATGGGAGAAAAAAAAAAGTGAAATGTAGAGTTATACTGGGGCAGTGGAACTGGACAAATCACTGATTTCCACACTGAATTTACTGCTGGTTTTCAAACTCTGGATTGCTGTTGTAACCAAATTCTTTGGCTGATGGCTGTAGGTCTTCCATTGCCCAGGACCAAACAGTTGCAGGCTGATTTTAACTGCACTGCTTTGCTTGACATCTGCCATTCCTTTATTTTTATCCTGGCTTAGCCTCAATTTAAAAAAACCAAACGTTTGAACCTAAAATTGCAGATGAAGTTGGAATTCTGACACTGTTTACACAGTGCAAACAAGCACTGAAAGAGGCTGCTTTCCAAGAGGTTCCTGCACCTCTCTCAGAAGGTTCCCCCCTGTTCAGGAGGAAGGAAATTCTGTTCACTCCCTTTGTGGCACATTTAATTGGTTAAGAACTATTAGTTTTGGTAGTTTGAAGGAAGTTTGAGCAATTTGTGTAACGAGAAAGGAACTATGAGCAAAATGACATCCAAGCTAAAAACCCAAAAATAACTGTCAACAAGCCAAGAGAAAGCAGCTGTATTTTTATCCTGCTCTCAAGCAAAAAGAGCTGAATTCCTCCCCCAGCTCAGTGCTCACCAATTTCCAGCTGCTGAAGTTCTTGCTCTGAAATGGTTGTGGCTCTCTCCACGTGGCTGCAGCTCTTCAGGGGCAGAGGAGTTGAGGAGAGGGGTGGGGGATCACAGGTCTCAGGTAACTCCTTGCCCTCATTCCAGTGGGGTCCCTCAACCTCCTCTGTTTGCTCCAGAGATGGAGGTGGTAGGACTGGGCTGCCACAGGAAACTTTGACTGACAGTTTTGGGTCAGAACCAGTCTCAGAAACTGGGCTCACTGTGGGGGACAGGGATGTCTGGGCACTGTTTTCCTTGTTCAAAGATAAATGTCTGGGCTCTCTGTATTCACCTTTCCAGGGGCTTCTCACACCTCCCACTACAAGAAAACAAAACAAAACAAAAACAAAACAAAAACAAAAAAAAGGGATACAAACATTATCAAATAAAGCAATAAAAGAGGGAAAAGCTTTCCTTTGCTGTAAGAATTTTTGAAGTGCATTTGCTGCAAAATTTCCAGCTTCTTCAAAAGATAAAACCAGACCACCTCCACAAATTCTTGCTGTATTACAGAACCACTCAGCAGGATTAAGTTGAAATGAATTAGTGATGTGTCAGGGGCAAGACTGAACCACAAGTATGAGTTACAGCTAAGGATGCAATAAACCCCTGCTTGCAGTTGTGCTGCACACCAGGTTCTCCAGATGCAGCTGATGCTTCAGCTGACAGGAGGCCTGGCACAGCACCTGAGCAAACCCACGGAGAACTCACCTCCTTCAGCAGAGAAGGAAAAAGAGCATGTAGCAGCACACAGGAAATTATAATTTATTTGGGTGACAAACACTCGGCTGCAGGCAGAAGCCATCAACTCAAAATATGCATCAATGCTGTGAAAATGATATACTGGACAATAAAATAGACTGGCCCTTCCAAAAGGAACAGCACCAGCAGCTCTCCCAGTGGGAATATGAAGGTACAGCCACATCACTTATATCAGGACATTTCTACCTTCCTCGAGTGCCACGCTGGTCTTAGTTTTGAGCTCTGATGCAGATGCCCTCTGCAGAGGCTCCTTCTCCAGCCCCAGCTTAATAATCTCAGCAGTGAGAGGGTTGCAGGAAGGTGGAATTTCCCTCACAGGAGGCGGCTCTTTAGCGATCTGTGTAACAAACAGGAAGTGAAAGAGGTTAGACCAGAGAGGCTTAATTTGATTTCAGGAAGGTTCTTCCCACCCCAACAGCGTTTCCAACTGAAATGAAAGCATTAAGTGAGACCTGAACAGTAATTTTACTGCAGCTGAATGGCCCAAAAATCACACCCAAGTCATGAGCAGGGCATGGAAGAACAGCCCAAGCAGAGCAAGCACAGGGAATGCTCAGCTCCTGTCAGATGCCCAGCTGGCTCCCAGCCATCCACCCCGAGGTGAGTGCTCCCTGGCCAGCAGTAACAAGCTCTGGCAGCTCACTGCAGAGAGGCTGGGTCACTCACCTTCAGGCAGAGAGGGTGGTTGTAGTACTGGGTCCAGGGGTGGCAGCCATTGAGCATGTGCAGCATCATACAGCAGCTGCTCCACACGTCCACCTTGGAGTCACAGCGCTTCCCCATCACCACCTCCGGGGCCATGTGGGTCTCTGTGCCAGGCACGTAGTTCCCTAAAACCATCCAGGAGAAAAGTCACTGCATGCAGGCAAGGGAACTGCTCCAGTGCCACTGGTAGGAGGCCTAAGGCAGAATCCCTCTCTTTTCATCTAAAGTGAGACATGTCAACTTCGTAGGATGGAGTGGTTTGGGTGGGAAGGGACCTCAAAGTTCATTCAGTGCCACCTCTTGCCATGGGCAGGGACACCTTCCACTGTCCCAGGCTGCTCCAAGCCCCAGTGTCCAACCTGGCCTTGGGCACTGCCAGGGATGCAGGGGCAGCCACAGCTGCTCTGGGCACCCTGTGCCAGGGCCTGCCCACCCTCCCAGGGAAGAACTTCTTCCCAGTATCCCATCTGACTCTGACTTCTGGCAGTGGGAAGCCATTCCTCTTGCCCTGTCCTTCCAGGCCATTGTCCTAAGTCCCTCTCCAGCTCTCCTGGGACCCCTTTAGGCATCGGAAGGGGCTCTGAGGTCTCCTCTGAGCCTTCTCTTCTCCAGGCTGAAGAATCTGAGCTCTCTCAGCTTTTCTCCATAGTGGAAGGGCTCCACCTTAACCCAAAAAGCAGTATTGTGTGCTCTCAGCAGCTGTTCCCTCTCAGACCCATCCCCTATACAGAGAATAAGGGTAAAACTTCCCTTTCAAGCAAATCTGGGAGGCAAAACGTGAGCTTGACTTTAAAAAACCTACCTTCTCTTTCCACAGCTGCATGAAGAAGCATGGTTAAGTTTAATTGTCAAAAAAAAAAAAAAAGAAGGAATTTTGCTTTAGTGGAGATCAGGACTCTTCCCCGCTATTTAGTGAAGTTACACAACAAGTCTGAGTAGGATTTTAAAGTTACAGTGTGGTTTCTTGCAGGGACAAAATACTGAATGCAGCATGCTGATATAATCTTACAAAAACCCTTCTAGCCTGGGAGAGAAGGACCATCACCTCCCAAATTTCAGGTCATTTTGTGGGATGCTGTCAGTGGGATGCCTCACAGTAATACCAATAAATAAGACACCCCAAGCAGTTGCTTGCAAATCAGCCACATGTAAATGTTCATGACAGAGAATGAGTCAGAAGGGCAATTCCTCAGAAGAGCAGCAGCAAAACCTCACCTGTGACCAAGCACTTTCCCAGCCCATCTGGGTGCAGGTGAGCAGAGTGGCCAAAGTCACACAGGAGGGCCCTGCTCCCATCGGCCGACAGCAGCACGTTCTCCGCTGCCAACGAGAAGGGTTCCATTAGTCTCCTCTGCATCAGGAGATGGGAAAAACACTCAAAAGCACACACAACTACAGTTTTCTAAGCCCAAAGGACTTATATCTCCTGTCACTGGCTTAAGCAAGTACAGAGCTGTAATTATCTCTTATAAACTACCAGTTGCCTCCCCTGGAGATTCTTGTAGCCCAGTGGTGGGCCAGCCTGGGCAAACAGCTTGGCAGACCCATGGGGTGACAAGGAGAAGTGACAAATATGATACTCCCAGCAGTCTAGAATCATGGGAAACTAATTTCAAACATAGATCTGAAAATCTAGTAAGTAGATCCCATAACTTAAGTAAGTAATCCCATAATTTAATCTCCAAGCAGTTTTCCTCTTCTAAGAAAAGGGAAGAACAAGGTACTTCAAACACTTTCCTACCTTTGACATCTCCATGGAGAATGTTTTGAGCATGAAGATACTCCAGACCCTCTAACACCTGGCCCAGGTAGCTGAGGGCTCTGTCCTCTGGCAGGCAGCCACTCTGTTTAATGAGCTGCCCTAATGAGCCACCTAGGAAGGAATCCAGGGAGTTCATGTTATCTTATTTTTAAATTTTCCCCAGCATCATTAGCATTCCTGGTTGTTTCCATTGAAAAAATGAGATTTTCCAGGTCTGACAGCACTTATCTTCCACACATGGCTCTGTTCCTTTTGTTTATTGAGTTTTTGCTGCCCACAAAAACAGGCCTTGTTCATATGGTTTTTTGCTTAGTGTCAGTTTGACAGTGCTGCTTTGGAGCAAAAGCAAGTGCTCTGTGATCAGAACAGGCAATTCTCGGTGTTACTGACCACCACTCATTCTTCACAGCCTGTTTTCCATGGTTCTGGCCAGAAAAAGACGACCAGGCAATGGAATCATCGAGGTTTGCTTAGACAGCCAGGGCAATGAGCCCCACTGGTGGCCTGCAAACCACCAGGAAGCACAAACCAGCCCCAGATATGTTTTACTGTGAAAAAGACACACCTTGAACTGGAATAACGCAGGGCTGGGAATCACTCCCCCCACAGCAAACCCACTGCAGGGATTACCCACACCCATCCCAACCCACTCGGGAATTCACACCAGGAATATCCTGGATGCACTGAGGAACTAACAGATTCATACTGGGGCAGGAGGAAAAGGAGGTCAATGTGCACTGGACAGTGGCAGCAGTGCTTCCACGGTCCCCTGCTCACCCTCCATCAGCTTCATGAAGATGGTGACCCAGGGACCCTCCTTGACGGCGCCGTACAGGGGCACCACGCTGGGGCTCGTCACAGCCGCGCACGTCGTCAGCTCCTCGGCACGGAAGTGTTCCACCTGCACCTACAGGAACAGGGAGAACTGAGCCAGTGCTGGCATGGATCCTCACACAACTGTCCCTCCCTGTGGCTGTGTGACAGCAGAGATGGGTTAATTTGGCTTGATGGTCTTGGAGGTCTCCTCCAAACTTAATTCTGTGATCTTCCCGAATAGAATTCAGGGAGTGCAGCCAGAAGTGGGAACGCTCGGGATGATAAACCCTCATTGTCTAAGAGAAGTGAAAATTCATCACAGGAGATGCCAGCTTGCAGTAACTCCAGATTACAGCTGAGGACAGGTACCCCTCAGGAGGAAGGTAATTTCTGTCTCAGTAAAAAGATAATATTGACAACTGAACATTCTGCTTTTATGAAAGAGAGGGAAAAAACACCTGGGGATGGTACAAAACTTGGCAAAAATTCAACTCCCCCAAAACAGGAGGGAATACAAAATATGTCCACCAGCAGTGATCTGTATGATCACATTGTGAGATGGTGCTCATCCTGCAAATGGTTAAAGAAAAACTTTATTTGCTAAGTTCAGCCAAACTAAATAAAACAAGAATTTGCTGAAGTCCAGAAGGAAAACATGAGTCATGAAGATTCTGGTGGGAAAAAGATGCATCATGTTTCTTCTCTGTCAGCAATCCAGCTATAGCTGGTTTCCTTTCACCTCAAGAATTTGGAGAGCAGGTGCTTCCAGCACCAAGTCTGGCGAGAGAAGGTGAGGTAGTGGCCTCCTGTCACAGGGAGGCAGCAGGAACTGGAGATAGCTACTCATGGAAAATTAATGGAGCACAGAAAAGTGTCCAATTTGCATATTAGAACTCTCTGCTTTCAGAGTGTGATCTAAGAAGATGCTTTTCTGATGTAAAGAAGGATAATTTATCCTTCAGTAATTAAGGGGGGAAATGACATTTTGAAAGATTTCAGCTTCTCCTACTTTCATGTTTCCCTTTTCAGCACAACCATCTTCCTTCCTGAAAATACACCCCACAAGGAACAGCTATTTCTCCCAAGACTGTGGATTTGTCAAATGGATAATAGATTTAAATAACTACACACTGACAGGAAACAAGCTGGTTGTGTCACCACAAGATTTCACACCTGAACTGACAGGATGCAGAACAGGAATTAATTTTCTACATGCTTGAGAGATGTTTGTTTCTATAGCTGACAACTGAATTGTTATGAAATGGTTAAATAAATACACACACTGGCTTGTCTTGCCTCTTACATGTTTCCACAGGGAGCACAGCAAGCTGGGCCCAGTGTGAATGGGGGGAAAATGAAAATTTTAAACTGGAAAATGAAAGTTACAGGTTTTTTTGCACATAATATTTTTGTACTCAAGGCAAACACTTCCCACACAAAGTTTTCTAGTGAAGTAATGTGAGAAACATCAGTTCACAGAGGTGATGAAAGTATTCAATGTAAGTTCAAATAAAATAGTTTACATTTTCCTCATCTCCTTGTCTGCATCCCTGTCTGCATCCCTGAGGCCCCCACAGCAGCCCACAAATCAATGCCCTGATCCAAGTTATATTCCACACACTTCCTACATCATGTGACAATGGCATATCCTGGAGTACAACAGATTATAGTGCCAGCTTCTGGAAAAACACACATCCCTTGCTGCATCTGGAACAGCATCACCTCAGAACAATGTGCCAGCATTGCAGCTGACACTGAGGAGATGAAAGCTCTGTTTTCAGATCCTACTGACTGCCTTGGGTTTTTCCTACTTTATTCCTTTTTCAACAATGAAATAAATACCTGCCATGTAACCACTTACAGCAGACATGGTTTCAGATAAGAATAGTCAGATAACAGACAACCCACGCAGCTGTTGCTGCCCTGCAGTCACTCACAATCATTCAGAAAGCTCTACTCTTGCCTCAGCACCCAGGATCCCTTTCAGCACACTTTAAAGCCAAATGAGCTTTTTTCTGGCTGCTGAGCTTGGCCCCTGTGCACATACAAGTCCTACATCTGCTTCTCCGCCTGCTGCCGCCCGAGTTTTTCTTTGGACACAACAGCAGCACTTCACTGTGACAGTACAAGGTCCTAAAGAGAGATTTCTCTCTATGTGCTGTCTTGTGTCCTTCTCTCACACAGAATTACCTTCTTGGCAGCACACTGAAATCCTGTCTGCTTGTCCTCTATTTTGTACACCTCCCCAAAAGAGCCAATGCCCAAGGAACCGTGGCACTTGGTCCAGTGAACCTCTTCTCGGTACTCGTAATCCACCGCCTTCAGCTTCTGGAAGTCCAAACAGAAAACAAGATGAAGCAAGGAAAGAGACAATTAAATTTTGAGCTGCACAGACAGGGATCAACACTCTCAGAAGCAGCACAAGGACAGATACACAGCACCTCCCCAGAAATCTCAGTACAAGATTACTTCTGTCACAGGCTTGGGATACAGGATCAACCTACTTGATTTCTGTGGGCTCTGTTGGATCTAACTGAATGCACCCCACTGTAGTAAATAAAGAAAGGCCACCAGGATTTGGATGGCTTTGGAGCTGTGTTCCTTCCTTCTCACACAGGACATAACTACAAAGCTGAATCTACAACTAATCCACATTCCTGTGACTAAATGCAGACACTGTGTGAAAGCTTTTCTGCAGTCAGTAGATGGAGACTGCCTTCGGTGTCAGTGTGAACACATTCAGGCAGGTAAGGGACACCTTGAACTCCACAGACTACACTGACAGGGTCACACTGACCCCAGGGAAGTCCTCCAGGAGGACTTTAAGCTGTTGAGAGAGAACTGAATTCAGAAGAAGTGAATCATGTCCCTAGGATTCAAATGCATTTCTGTGCCCAGGCCCTGTGGGATGCTGCAGGAGCTGCTGGTCCCAGCAGAGGCACAGACTGGCCTCCTGCACCTCCCCTTCTGCCCAGCCATGGTTTCTGTCACACTCCAGCTCCTTCAGAGCCAATAAATATTGCAGCCTGGCTGAACAGATTAGGCTCTTCCCCAGCAAACAGAGGACATGGTTGAAGACTGACTAAGCACAGAACCACTGCTCAGAGACAGGCCTGCATGTCTGGTGACTGAGCACAGCATGGAGCCAGCAGTCTGAGACAGGCAGGGCTTTAATTCCTGCAGAAAACAGAGCAGCTTCAACCAGATCCAGAACCATTCAGAAATTACAGTTTTAGAAGCAAGCACATGGATTCAGATTATCCCTCTCCCAAAGCCCAGGAGAAACTCTGCCTCCCACACCCCAGAGTGGCTCAGATCACCTCGTTCAGCAGCACGCCTTCATTTTCACTTGCTTCATGGAATTGTTCCTTCAGCTCCAGCGCACCTCCTCTCCACGTCTTGGCCAGGCTGGCTAAATTTTGTGGTTCACCAAAACTCACGCTCCCCTTCAAGGCATCTACCAAATATTCTTCCACAGAAAGCTTGTCTGAACTGGTTTGCACAGACTGGTTGATGCATTTGGTGAAATTATATTCTAAGTTTAGGCCAGATAAGTGACTGTCTTGATAGTTGAGGTCACCATGGAAGTATGTGTCCAGAGCATTCTGCTTCATGGCATGGAGAGGAGTGTCCACATGTGGGAAATGGGGGGGAAGGATGTTGTAGGGAAAAGGATGGAGAGTCTCAGGCTGGGGAACAGTGTCCCTCTGTTTCCAAACGTGATTAAGGCACTGAATGGGGCTGATCAGCTTGTGCAGTTCAGTTTTGTACTGGCTCCTTGGGGAATGGAGTTTGCCCATGGACAAAGGGGCATGGGCAGGCTTCTCAAAAGACAGTGGATCATAGCCCAAGTCCTTGTTAAATTCAGGAACCCAAAAACTGTTTCTGTAAAGATTACTTTGGTGGGATTCATCCTCCTAGAAAACAAAACCAAACAGCTGAGCAGGAACCTCAGTACAGACACCAAAATTCACCCAAGAGCAGTTAGGAGTTTGCAGGGACAGTACAAAAGGAAGATTCTCACCTGAACAGGAATTGGGGTGCAGCTCTCCTGTTCTGGAGTTCTTGGACTTCTCCTGCCAGCAGCCACAGGTTGTCCTTTCAGCTTGGATCTTTTCTTGTGCCGTTTCTTCCTGGCCCTGCCCCGGTGCCTCCCTCTCCAGGTGGGTGCCATCCTGCCCTCCGTGGCATGGGCCACATTGTTGGGGATGTGCTCGAGGCTGTCCGAGCGGCTGCTGGGAAGCAGAACACAGCAGGGCTCTGAGATGGGGCAGTGCCAGCACAGCTCACATGGCATCTCCAAGCCACAGAAGGAATATTAGAAACTCTGCTAACTTAACAGAGAACTAAAGCACAACTTCTTGCCTTCCAACAGGATAAGTTCAAGGTCCAGGCCCAGCAGCACCTCTGGCATTGTATAAAAAGAAATGTCAGGGTGTGGGGGAAGCAAAACATTGAAGTATCCCCAGGATTTACAAATTCTGGAAGAACTAGACTGGAATGTAGAGTCACAGAATGGTTTGGGAGGGAAGGGACCTTAAAGCCCACCCAGAGCCACCCCTGCCATGGCAGGGACACCTTCCACTGTCCCAGCCTGCTCCAAGCCCCAATGTCCAACCTGGCCTTGGGCACTGCCAGGGATCCAGGGGCAGCCACAGCTGCTCTGGGCACCCTGTGCCAGGGCCTGCCCACCTGCCAGGGAACAATTCCTAATTCCCAATATCCCACCTAACCCTGTTCTCTGGCAGAGGGAAGCCATTCCTCTTGTCCTGTCACTCCAGCCCCTTTGTCCAAGTCCCTCTCCAGCTTTCTTTTATGTCTCTTTTTTGAACATAGCAAAGTAGAGGGGAAAGCACTGCATGTCTCTAGGCAGCTCTGAGACAGTTTGTGTTTGATTTCTAGTGAACACAGAGATGATGGATAAATGCAGTCTATTTTAAAAAATATTCAAATTAATAAATGTTTTCATAATAACAATGCCTGCTCTAAGTTGAAGGAAAAGAGCTTTGCACAGAGAAGAGAGATGACTAAGAGCACTCAAATAAAACAGCTTCAAAAAGCCAAAATGTGCTGGCTTGTAAAGTCCAATACTACAACATGATTTCTAAGAATGAGTACAGATATACACAACACTCCAGCTAGGACAGAGAGATGAACTCTCAAGAGGGATATTTGCCTGCAGTTACTGAGGGTCAGAAAGAAATAGTCCCTAAGATTCTTTTCAACCCAAACCATTCTGTGAGTCTATGATTCAATACCAATCATAGCAGTTAGATTTTTTAAAATTAAGTTCCAAGAGAAAACAATTTGATCTTCAAATGAAGCAACTGTTCCATTAACTTGGAAAGTTCTGACACATTTCTCTGCCTTTCCTGATCAGCGATGCAGGGCACATCCACTCTCTCCATCTTTTCCTGATGTCTTAATGCTAAAAGATGCCATAAGTAGAGCTCTTGCTGATGACATCAGCACAGTGCCTTGAGTCTGAATACACAGCTGGTGTGCATCCCAGAAAAACCCAGATCCCACATAAAATCCCTCAGAAATGGGTCACTTTGCAATTCTTCAGATGGTTCATGGAATCACATCATAAAGCCACTGGGCAGTGTCAAACCACACACCCCACAAGGGGTCTGAAACCACCAGGAAACAGGCAGCTCCGAATTCTGTACCCCAGTCACCCATTTCAGGGTGCTGGGGCTGCCTGACAGGGCTCCAGTGCATAAGAAAGCTCCAGGATGAGCCCCAACAGGAAGATATTCTTCATGAAGAACAAGCAGCTCATTCCCAGCTGACTCCAGAAAAGCAATTCCCAGGCCTCCACTTGTCCATCACAAGTGTCACTGTCCCTTTTACCATTTCCAGCTTCTCTGTGTTCACAACTTCTGTTGTTGATGCTGTCATTAAGCAAAGGCTCTCTCATCCCCTTTTATCCTTCCAAGAAATTAAGCTGTTCCCTTTTCTGAGGACTCCTTCTAGCAGCAGCCCAGGTTTCAAACACACAGCTTTTCAGCAGATGGTGTAACAGTTTCAAAAGCATCAACACAGTTCAGTTAAAAAAGATAGAAAATTTCTCCTTGGATCCTTCTACGTCAAGCCTTTGAACCTTAAAAAAACCCCAGTCATTTCAAAACAAATTTGACCATCCAGAAACAGCCAGAAGGCTACAAGGGCAGTAAATCTGCAGGCATTGCCAATAAGACAATGCAAGGTGCTTCAAGTGGTTTGTGCCTAAACTTGTATTTTTTCCTGATAGGAAGATGTTTTGGGAGAGACACATTCTTACCAGGCCTCAGAATGAAGAGCTAATTCCAACAGGAGTGCTTTTGGAAAAATATTTTAAGTGCAGAGAGCCAGGGTGATTTGGAACAAGGACAAGTAAGAAAACAGCAGTAAAGAGGGGTGTTTGTATTAAGAGGTCTCTCACCTGTAACGTTTACTGTGGGCAATGAAGGATCTCTCTGATAAAGTGGGGCTGAACTCCTGACTGTTTTCACCTGTGGGAAAAAAAACCCAGGATCATCACTTGTCTTAAACCAGGCAAAGTCTCTCCTAGTAACAACTGGACTCAAACAGCTCTAGCACTGTGCTAAGTGAGTGATCCAGACAATCACTGCACAGTCATGTCACACCACCCACACTGCATTCTTCCTCCCCCACAATTAGGAGGCTTCCCAGCTATCTCCTGATCCCCCAGCTCTTTCCCAGATGACAGCTTTACTTTGGTTTCCTCCTCTTTATCCCCTCTTTTAAACCCCTTTCAGAAGTCAGCTAAGAACAGGTGACCCACAGGACACAGATCTGGTCGAGGTGCACAGGCCTCATGCTGGTCTGTTATTTATGCTTTATTCAGTGGATGCTGCCACATTATTAGGAGATTTCATGAGCTTCCTAAATAGAGTCTGGGATGTGTCATCAGCTCCACCCCACATGGGATTACAAATAGATGTGGCCTCAGCTCTCCAGGAGCGCCGAGGGAGTGAAATCTCATCCCTCTTTACACATTCCTTTTTCTCAATGAAGCGCAGCCCGCCCTGCTACTCACATTCTGCTTGGGCAATAATAGAAATTGATGCACAGCCTCCTTCTGTTTCTTCTTTTGCTGTTCCTCTGGTGATTACATCATTCAGGATTTTCCACTGACTGTGAAAGATGACCTTCTTTGAATCTTCTACTTTGCAAACACTGCTCTGTTTTTCACTCACTGTCTCCTTCAGCCCCTCAGCAGCCGTGAGCTCCTTTTTGTGCTTGACGGCTGGATCAGGAGCTCCTTGGCATGCAATTCCCATCACGGCCATTTCCCAGCTTCAGGGAGACACTGAGCAAGAACAGGAAAACAAAACACTTGTCAAAATCATTCACAGACAGAAGCAGCTTCAAGTTCATAAGAAACAGGAGGCTCCTGAAGGTATCATAATTAACAACTGAAATCAAGGTCCTGACCATGTTTTGAGCTGGAGAAGAACCCTGGAGTACCAGTCTTTCATTTCTGACTTGGACCACTGAAGATCTGAATATTCAACACTCTCATGACTGAAAGTATGCAACCACACAGGTTTCAGAGAAATTTAATTCTTGTTATACTCCCTTAAATATAAACAGTGAAACAAAGGAGAAGAAGGAACTCCCATATCACTAATCAGGAAGAATATTCATCCCCAGAAAAAGGGAAGACATGAAAGTTCTCCTAGAGTGCACCTGGGGGGAATGACACTGTGCTCTCACACCACATGAATGGCCATAAACCCAGCTAATTCCTTTTTATCCTGTGCTCAGCCATCCTCAAAGCTATTCCTCATCCTCCCTCAATGAAGCCAGGCTCGACAGCCAAAATGCCCTTCCACAGATCCTTCCTCAGTGCCCTCCCTCCTCTACATCACCAACAACTTCTGCAATCGCTGCTCAAGCCCATCAGAAGTGGAGCTCTTACAGAGTCAGGATCCATGGAAGTTGGTGTGGGATAGAGGACAGTGATGGTGCTGGAACAGACCCCTCTGCCTGCGAGCTGGGGAGGGGAGCAGCACTGTGAGCTGACCAGGAACACAAATGGAGCTCCAAACAATTCCCAGCACAGGGGGAGGTGGAAGAGAGCTGGGCATGGAAAGGGAGAAAGCATAAACCAGCATGGAAGCAAAGCACTGAAGGGCAGGATGGGGATACCCAGGGGTGAAAATGTGGAGAGTGAAGAGTTCCCCACAGCACGAGCCCCTGGGAAGTACAGCCTTGGTGTAGCCCCTGATCCCCTCACCTTGGATTCTGGAGAAGTTAAACCAGGTGTTTGCTTACAAACCAGAATGTGCTCTGTTGCCCCTTAGGTGCAGAGAACCCTTCCTTGTGCCAGTGTAAAACCTTAAAATGAACATTTCCACCCTTAAACAGCCCATGGAAGTTCAGAAACCTCGGGCAATCTACATGGGAGTTAAGTACCACAAACCCAGGACAGGACAAGGAGGTTCATTTTAACAGAGGCCAGGAAAACAGATATCAGCACCACTACAGGAGAGCACCTTGGGGCTCATCAGCTTCAATCTGCACAAATCTTTCTTCTTTTTTTTTTTTTCGTCTTTCCCTTTCCTTTTCCTTTTTGCTTTCCTTTTTCCCCCACCCTGAGCAGCTGCTTGGGGCAACAGGACATTTACTCCAACAGGCTCCTGGCAACAGAGATGAATCAAGAAAATGACAAAATGAGTGGGTGCTCCATGCCTGAAGGACCACCAAGGAAAAGAGGAGGCATTTGGGAGCCAAGTGCATGAACCTTGGTGCTGTGAGTCACCTAACAACCTGGCAGGTATACAAGGAAAGTCAACAATGACCACATTCAGCGGCCAAACAGAGAACAGCTGCTGTGCAAAAGAAGTGCTGATGACAGTATCCCACTCATTACGGCCGTCCCGCTCCCTCTCCTCTACAGAAATTATGTCAATTCTCAGTGCTGTAAAATAATCCCTTGGAGCAGCAGGAGCAGAGCCTGCCAGATGACTAACCCAGCCACCAGTGACCAAACTGACAAGTTCAGAGTTATTTTTATCCTCACTCTCTCCTGACTTGCATTAACTCTGTCTCTCCTTGCCCTCCCCTCACCTTCAAGGTCCTTCAGGGCAAGCCAATGCCCACTGCCAAAAAATACATAATTCTACAAGTCCCTCCTTGGCTGAGTCAAAGGAGAACAGAGACAGGGGAGAAACAAAACTGCAAGTCCTTGTTGCCCTCTAAAATGGCAAAGAATAACAAGGAAACATAACTGAGATTAAAGTCAACAAAGCTCTACCTCACTTGCAGACTCAAAGAGACCGAGGCAGCAATTGTGAGCAACGGCCTCGACCCGGGCAGAGCTCAGGCAGTTTAATGTGTGACTCAGGTCTGTGGGGCTCTGCAGGACCAGAACCTGCATGCCCAGCCTGGTTTAACTGTTGCTGCACAATTTTCAGTCCTTGGAAAAGTCAAATGCCAACTATTTTTATGGTGTGTACAGCAAAGCATGATGGCAGAAGCTGTAATTAAAAATAAGCAATCAGAACTTTTAAATAGTTTTTGGAGTGTAGCTTCTGCCTGGGGAAAAGGAGGCTCAGGGGAGACTTTTATGGCCCTCTACAGCTCCCTGACAGGAGGCTGAAGCCAATTGAGGGTTGGGCTCTGCTCCCAGAAAACAAGAGACAGGACATGAGGAAATGGCCTCAAGTTGTGTCAGGGGAGGTTCAAGTTGGATATTGGGAAAATTTCTTCACTGAAAGGCTGGTCAGGCATTGGAATAGACTGCCAGGCCATTGGTGGAGTCCCCATCCCTGGAGGCGTTAAAAAACCAAGCAGACATGGCACTTCATGATATGGCTTAGTGGGCATTGGTGGGATTTGGTTGAAGGCTGGACTGAATGACCTTGGAGGTCTTTTCCAAGCTCAGTGATTCTGTGATTCAGAACTGAACAGGCCTGACTCATCTCTGTGCACGTGGAAGGGGGCTAAGAGAGGTGCAAAGAGCTCCTGAGTCCCACGAATGCCGATGCAGGGACTCGGTCTCTGCCCAGGCACCCCACAGCCCTTCTCCAGATAAAGGAGCCTGGGCAGCAGCAAATGGGTACCTGAGGATCCACAGGAAGCCCACTAAGAGCAGGATTTACCCACATGAGACACTCTGGAGCTGTGGTTCCCCTGCCTGTTGACGAGCTCCAGGATGAGCACAGCTTCCTGTACAGACCCAGGGCACAGACAAACAGCACCAGGAGCTTCATGGTCCTGAGCTCAGGGGTGCCTGTGTCCTACCCAGAACTGCTTCTCCTCTCCCTCAGCCAGCTCACTTAGATACAGCTGTAACTCTTGATTTCCATATCCTGGACTTTCTTCCTTCTGTGGACATGTGATGGGCTCGTTATTTTCAAGGCAGAAAGGGGAAGTCAGGTAATGATGCAGGAGATAAGAGTGGATACTGCACTCCTAACCCACAATGGGCTTTTGATACCAGCTTGAAGCCTGTTTGCTCCTTATCTTCACTAAGGGTTTACTCACCTTGGGTTAACTAATGTTAGTTCCCACTGCTGTAAAACAGAAAGTGTGTTTTTACAGAATGAAAACCAAACAGTCTCAGTTGTGCTGTGAAGGCACCGCTCTGGTGGCAGCTCCTCCCTCAGCTAACGTGGGGCAGAAACTAAGATACAGGATAAGGTCACCTGAGACTTGAAGGGAGTCAGAACTAATGAGATACTCAAACACTATTAATGTAAGAGACAACCACGTGCTTGCTGCTCCTTTAAAACCTCCTCCTTCCTTCTCTAAACAAGTCCCTCTTCAGCTCTTCCATCTCAGCTGGAAGTTGTTTGGAGCAGGGACCTCACAAAAGCATTTCTGTGTGTCATGAAGTCGTTGTGAGACAAACTCAGAGCTGGACAGGAGCCATGCAAACACCTTTCCAGCACTGCACCACTCCACAGCACACCACAATATGGGATCCTGCTTGGTGTGCCTGGCTCCAATCCCCATGGACAATGGCTTTTGGGAGAATTTCAGTTAATTTGTGGATCAGCCCATACATTTGGTCAAAAAAAGACTTGGGAAAGAGCTTTAAAATATATGTAAGGTTTCCTAAGTCAACTTCACAGAATGAAGATATTTTCTCATCTGAGTGTACTCATTCAGCAGCAGTTTCACACTGACATTTAGTTGGAAGGCAAAGAAGAACATTAAAAATTATGTTGTCTCAGTGAGGTTTCCCAGTTCCTTATGGAGAGGAGTTCTGTACACAGTGCACTAACTCAGGTTGCCTTTTCAGCTGCTGCTGGTTTGATCAAACACAAGAAGCATTTTTAGCCATGTTGCTTTGCTGACCACCACAACAAAGCAACAGCTGGGAAGAGCCAGGAATTTCTGCATCATTAGAGCAGGGAATGTCAACTGAGAAGAACACCACACACCTCTTGGGGTCCTTCCAGTCCTAACAGCTGTCAGTGAGTATGGCAGAAAGTGCCAAGTCTGTAGCCAAAAGAACCTACACAGGGTATTAGCTGCTAAATCCTTGTGCAAAGCCACCAAACCTTGTCAAGGAGCAGGTTCTTCCAAAGGAAAAAAAAATAGATTATACTTGTTATATGGATGGATCACATTAAAAATCTGGTTTGGGGTCAAAGGCATGTATGTATACATATATATATATCTTATATATATATATATATGCTTTAGATAGATAGAGATATATAGATGGAAGGATTCAAGGCCAGGTTGGACAGGGCTTAGAGCAACCTGAGACAGTGGAAGGTGTCCCTGTCCATGGCAGGGGGTGAAACTGGATGAACTCTAAGGTCCCTTCCAACCCAAACTATTCTATAATTATTTGTACAAGCCCTTCAGACCCTGGGCACCACTGCCCTCCATCCCTGGCTCCTCTCTCATCCCTGCCTCATGGACGGCACTCGTGGGCTCCCTTGCCTGCACACGTTTCGGATGGAACTGAAATTCAGACAGTTCCGGTTTTGGCTGAGGCACTTTAAGGCCTGTTACTGTAGCCCAGGCCTGGGTGGAGATTTAAACTGCTCAGAGCTGTCAGCAGGACAAGTTTCAGTTTTTGTCAGAAGGGACTTAAAAAAACCAGTTGTAGCACTCAACAGCCCCCCGACCTCAACACACACTTAATGCTGCTTTAAGTGCATGTCTAAGGGGGATAAAAAAAATACTTCCCTTGTGTATCTAAGAGCTCCAAAGTGAAAATAAATAGAATGCCTGACTGATTAAAATCCTGGTGAGTCAGAGCAGCAGTTGCTATTCCAGGGAGCTCTCAGCCTTCACCTCCCCTTCGATAACCACTGTGACCCATCCAGCCATTCCAGGGGCTCCTGCACAATCCCCTCTGGTCCCTCTCGTGTGGATCCACAGATTCACCTGAGAAGCACCAGGGAAAGCTAAAAACCTTCTCCCCACAGCACCACAAGCTCCCTGTTTGAAGCACTGCACTATCAGCCCTATGCAGGAGCACGTCACATTACAAACGATAGGCAGTGTGTAAACATGTTCTTTAAAGTGGTTTGATAGTAAATACTCCCAAATCCTCTTTCAGCCACTGGTGTTGCTTACTGTAAACACCAGGATAATGAGCCTCAGTTGTTTTTTTTTAGTTGCCAGACATTAAGATATTGCAATAGTTTGGTTACCAAATCTGCAGGAAAATATTTGACTGGGTTTAATTATCAGCAGATTTCTAAAAGCACCCAAACACACCTTTATCCTCGTTTCCTCGAGAACAGCCCGAGCACAGCTCACCCCTGAACAATTCTTTTCATGTTGCTGAACACATGAACACCACCACTTGCCCAGCGTTTACAAACACTGCCACAAGCCCATTCATTCACAAAATGGCTAGTTTTTCCCAACCCCTTTGTACACAAGGAGAACAGAAATAATCAGAACAAACTTCAGACTGATAAGAGTTTGCTTCCCAGCTGTTCTCACAGAGCTCTCAGGCCACTTAACAACACCATGGCTTTGACAATCCACTCATGAAGTTATTTCCTAAACTACAACAAAATTATACAATAAAGCACCTAAAGGGACAACTTCCAGCAGCCACCACAGACACACCTGAAAATCAATTCTGCCCAAGCAGGTGGAGCCAGGCTGTCCCCAGTTGTTACTTTACACTGCTTTGCACCTTTACACTTCAATCATATTTATAAAATCCATGTAAACCTATGGGGAAACAGTAAGGCTGGGATGCCTTACTGGCAAAACCAACCCAAAAGTTTAGTTAAATTTAGTATAGATAGAAGCAGTTCTATATTATCTTTATTTATGATTGGTCCTGCCAATTCAGTTGTGACTATAAAATCAAAATGTGAACTGATTGGGATGATTTCTAACTGTCCAGCCTGAGCAGACTCTCATGAGACAAACTCCCACATGAACTGTGGAACAGAACTGCCTTTAGGCAAGACAAGGTCCATCTTCTTCAGGGCCCTGATGTCACTAAACCCTGATCAGCAAAGCCCACTTTCCTACAGATGCAATTCCCACATAATGGGAATTGTCTGTCCCTCCATGCATCCTCATCTCCCTCCCCCAGCATCTCCAGACCCCTTCCTGGCTCAGGGCTCTTTTACTCCAGCCAGCTGCTCATCTCAGAACCTGGTAATCTTTCTGTCCTCCTGGCTTCGATCCCTCTGTCTCCACCAACACATTTGACACTTGCCAGCAAAGTTCAAAAGTCACAGAAGGAAAGCTGATTCATGGTCACTTTGCTCCATCCTCTTGGCAATTATAACAATAATTCAGCACCTCATCACTGCTGCAACAGCTCTGCTTTACCCTCTCCCATTTAACACGGAAAGAAGACCCAGGATAGACTCATTAACTTCAAGTTCATTAACTCCAGTGGTGTTGGACCAGAGCCCACAAACCCTTTAGGTTTTCAGTTATGTTTGTTTGTTATGCTCCTTCACAGCTCTCTACAAGATTCAGTCTCTTAATACAGTTAAAATTTAATAGTTAATAGCAAATGACTCATTCCCAAGGAATCCGTTGGCCATGCCAACAGATTTCAACTGAGGTAAAATGCAATAAAGCAGCTCACTACAGACACACTCAATTCAACTATTCTTATCACTAATGTCACAGCACACAAGCGCGAATTATTACTCATAAAAGCCTTTAGAAAGCCAGTTGAAAAAGAAATTCAGACTTTGTTTATAGGTGCTGGTTTCAGACTGCTGTGTCGTACATGTGCGGAGCACTCAACACATGTTTCTAATGTAACCAGTTAAAGCTGACAGGAAGCATCTGAGATCAACCACAGCAGCAACTTATTAATCAGCAAAGAAACATATTAACCTTTTGCCAGAAAAAAAAAAAAAAAAAAGTTAGGCATTTAGTTGTGTCAAAGAGACGCTGGGAGTGAAAAGGACCGGCTGGGTCAGGTGAATTAAGGTCCGGCTCGGTTGTGTTGTGATGAGCTGAGCTCATCTCTGCCTCCTTCTCCCCTCCCCAGGGCCAGGGATCAACGAAGTCCCTGCACCGGGAACCCGGGAGCTCGGGGGCCTGAGGGGCACCGGGAGATCAGAAAGCCGGGCTGCCCAGGGCACCGGGAGATCAGAAAGCCGGGCTGCCCAGCGCACCGGGAGATCAGAAAGCCGGGCTGCCCAGGGCACCGGGAGATCAGAAAGCCGGGCTGCCCAGGGCACCGGGAGATCAGAAAGCCGGGCTGCCCAGGGCACCGGGAGATCAGAAAGCCGGGCTGCCCAGGGCACCGGGAGATCAGAAAGCCGGGCTGCCCAGGGCACCGGGAGATCAGAAAGCCGGGCTGCCCAGGGCACCGGGAGATCAGAAAGCCGGGCTGCCCAGGGCACCGGGAGATCAGAAAGCCGGGCTGCCCAGGGCACCGGGAGATCAGAAAGCCGGGCTGCCCAGGGCACCGGGAGATCAGAAAGCCGGGCTGCCCAGGGCACCGGGAGATCAGAAAGCCGGGCTGCCCAGGGCACCGGGAGATCAGAAGATCAACGAAGTCCCTGCACCGGGAGATCAGAAAGCCGGGCTGCCCAGGGCACCGGGAGCTCGGGGCACCGCGAGCCGCAGGCTCGAGACGGTGCCGGGCGGCAGTGACATCCATGCTCCGAACACCCACACACAGCGCTGCCAAGGGAGCGGCTGCGGCGGGGCCCGGAGAGCCCATCACCCGCTCGGTGCCCCCGCCTGGGCCGGAGCTCCTCACACGCTGCTCCCGCCGGCAGCCGCGGAAGCTCCGCCAGGCCCTACCGGGCAGATGCGCCCCGCGGCTCCCAGACCGAACGCCGCACCCCGGACCCGGATCCCGTCTCCGCGGCAGTGGCCGGGCCCGCACCTACCGCTCCGGCTCGGCTCGGCTCGGCTCGGGCCGGTCCAGCCCGGTGCGATTCTGCTCAGCCCGCCCGGCACAGCCCGGCGCGGCCCCCCAGGCCTCTTCGGCAGCTCCCGCTCACTGACAGGCGGCACCCAGCCTCGGCCCCGCCCCCTGTCTCCTCACAGCCAATCATCGCTCCGTCTCGCCACATGGCCCCACCCCTCCTTGCCCCACTCCCAATCACCGCTCTGTTCTTGCCCCGGCTCCGCCCCCCGGCTCGGCCCCGGCCGGCTGGGTTTCCCAGAAGTGGGCGGGGCTTTCTGCCAAGTAGTCTCCGCCCCTCTATTCTCCGGGCGCTGTCGCCCTGCGCATGCGCGTTTCGTCGAGGGGGGCGGGGTCGGGAGCGGTCGCCGGTCCCCTCACGATCCTCCGCCATGTTGGCCGTGGTTCTCGCCGGTCGCGGGCCCCGCCGTGTGCCTTCGGGCAGGGGGTGACAGGCGTGTTGAGGCCACCTCGGAGCTCCCTCGGAGGTACCTCGGTGCCGCAGTAGCGCGTTTTCCCTGTTAGCGCGTTTTCCCTGTCAGCAGCCGCTCCAGAGAGTCGCCCATTACGTTGCTCTTGGCTCCGGAAGCTGAGACATTCTACTAATTTTTTTTTTTCCCTTGTCTAAGACTCCGTCGCCCTTTCCTGGTGAAATGACAAGGGAAGGGCTGCCGGACTGTGCCCTCCCATGCCGGCGCTGCTCCCGGCGGTGGGGAGTGGGAGGTGTCAGTCCTGCTGTGGGGAGATTTTCGAGTGCTAGAAGTTTATGATTACTTAACTCTCATCTCCCCAGTAAACGACACTTTATTATTGGCTTATACTTTGCCCAAGTACGGTTATGTTTTGCTTTGACACTAAAGGAAGCGGTGGGTGTGGGTGATTTGGTCCTTGACTCAGTGAGGTGGGGGAGCCATGGGAAATAGATCGTTTTAGAGGTCGTTTCAGAGCTTTCAAAAAAGGATTCTGATGAACTTAGAGAACCATAGAAACATGGATTGGATTTGATTGGAAGGGACCCTAAAGCCCATCCAGTGCCACCCCTGCCATGGCAGGGACACCTTCCACTGTCCCAGGCTGCTCCAAGCCCTGTCCAGCCTGGCCTTGGGCACTGCCAGGGATCCAGGGGCAGCCACAGCTGCAATGGGCACCCTGTGCCAGGGCCTGCCCACCCTCACAGGGAGGAATTGAATCCAGTGCTTATTCCTTCTGGATTTGGACTCCTCGTGTGACACAGGAACAGGGAATGATTCACGGCCCTGGCAGAGTCTGTGTGTGAGAACTACAGGGATGGTGCTTGGAGCAGCCTTGGGCAGGAGCAAGCTCCCACATCCCCCACCTTCAGCATACACTGGCTCTGCACAGGGGCCTCTTGCTCAAACTCCTTGCACAGTTTGAATAGAAATTGTAATTTCCAACAACTCTTTCCTAGGAGGATTCTACTGTGTCAGTTGGTGATTGAGTTGCTTGCACTCAGTGATCTTAGAGGTTGTTTCCAACCTGAAGGATTGTATGTTCTGTGTTGCAGAACAGTCCCCTGTTGCCCATTTAACTCAGGGTATGAGCCCTGAGTCAACACGTTGCAGTAGGTCACTGTCATATTTCATGTGTTGTAGTCGACAGGATTTTCTGCAGGTTACTCCAGAACTTGTGGAATTGGTTAAAGTGTGCATGAAAAATATGGGGAGTGGGGTTGCTCTCACCAGCTCAGCCCTCCAAGGAGAGAGCTGGTAGATGAAGGTGGTTTTCAGTCCTCCCTGGAGCAGCTCTGGGTTGGGTGTATGGAGCAAATTGAGTTTTGGGTTCATGTTCTGTGTGCTCTAGTGTTTGGGCAGAATGGGTTAGAGTCACAAAGCCTGGGGTCCACAGAACCTCCAACATCCCCGAGTAAAGAATCATCCTTACAGAGTCAGAGACTCGTTTGGGTACGAAGGGACCTGAAAGTTCTTCTGCCATGGGCAGGGACACCTTCCACTGTTCCAGGTGGCTCCAAGCCTCGTCCAGCCTGGCCTTGGGCACTTCCAAAGATCCAGGGGCAGCCACAGCTGCTCTGGGCACCTTGTGCCAGGGCCTCACCTCCCTCCTGGGGGAGCATTTCTTCCTAATTCAAGCTGAAAGAAACCTTGAAGTGAGGCAGGAGTTGTGATAATAGCTGGTCACAGCATTTGACATAATTTGCTTTTAAAGGTCTGAGGTTATTTTTACCAGAGTAGTTGAGGTGATTGTGGTGTTGCATTTAAGGGTATTTATGACCTTGATTTTTTTATCATGGTGGAAAGAAGAGCAAACAAAGCTTTTGACAAAATATAAAAGACCTTAATACTCATGTTGTGGGTTTGAACAAGCCAAACTTTCCATTGGAATCATGTTCTGTAGTTGTTGGGGATGAGGGAGGAAAGGAGGGGGAGAGGATTGAGAAAAGCACACGTGGAGTTTGTCACAAGCCCAGGTTCAACACTGAAATCCAGAACACTCTGCTTTTCTCTTGTGGTTAAATTGTGCGAAATGAATCAGTGGTCTCAGTGTTACTGGCAGAGAGGTTTGTCACTCTTGGAGCTGTAAAGAATGTCTGGAGGGCACGAATGAAGTTTGATTGCTGTGACGATGACGCTGCAGTCAGCGAGCCACGGTCGCGGCACAGGTGCAGCTCAGAGATGGGGAGAGCCCTTCAGCTGGGAGCAGCAGGAGCACGTCCTGATCACCCCGAGCTCCCGATAGCTCTGCAGCCGCAGCAGTGCCTGCAGCAGGGTGAGAGCACCGCCTGTCCCAGGCATCGGAGCTGCAGCGGCGCTGGGCCCGGCGCTGCTCTGCCCTCCCGGCTCTGCTCTGCCTTCCCAGCTCTGCCCCTCCCGGCTCTGCTTTGCCTTCCCAGCTCTGCCCTGCCTTCCCAGCTCTGCCCTCCCGGCTCTGCTCTGCCTTCCCAGCTCTGCCCCTCCCGGCTCGGCTCTGCCCCTCCGTCCTGGTTCAGGGGCTGCTACGGCCGGCTCGGGTTTCTGTTGCGGCAATCAAACCCACAAGTAGCTCTGAGCACCAGCACACATGGAGAGAATGCAAATACAGCTGTGCTCCTGTTTATGGAAATAGCACAGGGCATATCTGTACTTGGTTTGAAGAGTTAGCACAAATAGCTGCATTAATAATTGCTGCAAAATATGCAGTGTCCTCCTTTCAGGTGCCCCAGTAGTGTCAAATCTACTTCTGTGATTACAGTTACAGTTCAGAGAGCACCCATGGCCTCACAGAAATCTTCTGTTCCTGCCTGAATTGATTATGGTGATCCACTCTGGGACCACTGGTCAGGAAAAGCTCTTAGCTGGGAGCTCCTGATCTGTTACCCCACATTTGGTGCTCACTGCATGTGTGTGAGCCAAGAGCAGCAAGTTACAATGCAAGGACTCGAGCTAGGCAGGGCTTTGGCAGCTTCAGTCTGGATCCAGAGATGGAGACAGCTCATTCCACCTTGGCTCATCTCCAGCATCATCCCACCAATCCCAGTGTCATGTCACCATTTTAACAAAGGAGAATTCTGATCACTTTGCCCCAGTGCCACTCCCGCCCATGCTGTCTTGTCCTAATCCATCTCCTGGAAGCTGAGGTCCAGCCCTCATGGGTGCTGCTGAGCTTGGGGCATGGGAGGGGTGGGGGTCACTGTGCTTTATGTGCTGGCATTCCTAGAGTCTGTTCTTGGGTCGAGGCCTCCCCTCCTTTGGGTTGTGTTGGAGTTTGGTGTCTGGCCATGGCAGCTACACTGGAGAACCTGTGTGGAGGGTGACCCTCACAGGGGACATTGGGCACCTTATCCAAGAGAAGAGCTCCTCCAGCAGGTGCTGTGGGGATGATGACAGAGCAGCTCTGTCCTCCAGTGGGGACATGGGGTTGATGTGCCAGCTGCACACACCCCCCTGTGAGTGAACACTGGAGCTCTCAGAGCCGAGGTGGTCCCACTCAGACCACGCTGCTCTCACTGTGACTTTTGGAGCCACCTTGAGCCAAAGTGACAAATGGTCTCTCTCATTTCTGTTCCGTTCTTCAGAAATTCATCCTGAAGCAACTGCTTGAAAACTTCACCATTCAAAAGTTTCACTTCCCAAATAGTGCTGCGCTATAAATACCCTGTGCAGTGGGATATGACATTTACTCCCACACAAGACACAGCAGGCTTTGTAACTTGCAAACTCCTTAACCCTTGAGTGAACACAAGGTAAGGAGCTTGTGGGACAGACTCGTGTTGCAGCCTGTGAGCTGCTGTAGGCTGCTGGAAAGGAAACAGGAGGGGAATTGCACACAGAGTTACTGCAGTTAGACTGGAAAAACTCACTTCTCCTAGCTGTTTGAACTCCTCAGAGGGATGATGTTGCTTTAGGAATATTAGTGCTTTATTCCACTCTTATCAACTGATCTCAGAGCACTTTCCTGTCCAAACCAAAGAAGTACTTAAGTTACTTTGCTTTAATTTCCGATTCTGCAACTGATTTATGATCCTTGACAAATTTCTTAGTTCCTTGGTTTCATTTCCGTATAAAACAAATGGTAACTGCTTTTCTCTTGTTCTTTACATGTAGTATATATGTATACTAGAGTCATGGAATGGTGTGGCATGGAAACCCAAAATGAGATGGAAAGCCCATCCAGTCCTACCCCCTGCCATGGCAGGGACACCTTCCACTATCCCAAGGTGCTCCAGGCCCTGTCCAGCCTGGCCTTGGACACTCCCAGGGATCCAGGGGCAGCCACAGCTGCTCTGGGCACCCTGTGCCAGGGCCTTTCCACAGGGAACAATTTCTTTCTTGTCATAGAATCAGAGAATGGTTTGGCTTGGACGGGACCTTAAAGGTAGGGAACAATTTCTTTCTTGTCAGAAAGAATCAGAAAAATCTCTTGAATCAGAGAATGGTTTGGCTTGGACGGGACCTTAAAGTTCATATATGTATAGATGAGATAGATAGATAGATAGATAGATAGATAGATAGATAGATAGATAGAATAAAGACAGGCTCTGTATCTGTCGGGTGCACTGACTGAAGTGCTGGGGTGCTGATGTTTCATAAATATACTATAGAAATATATAAATATCTTCTCTCTCTCAGTATACATGTGTCTCAATGGGCATAGGTTTGCAATATTTGTATCTTTCCTATTGAGAAAGAGCTGAAGTCACCTAGAAGGGTAGATTTTAAAATGAGTGGGTCATCTTATCTCATCCCCTTGCATAACCTCACCTCGAGCAAGGGGTGTGTCAGGGCAAGTCAAGAGCACAGTTGTCAGAGCAGCCCAGTGCTGCTGCTGCTCCTCTGTGGGTAATACAGCCCAGGGTTTTAAAAGTCTGTGATGTTGGCATGTGAGTGTTTGTCTGCTGCTTAAAAGACTTTGCAGAGAGGGTTAATGAAGCTGTGTCCAGGAGGTTTAGGTTGCAGATCAGGAGAAACCTCTTCCCCCCCAGAGGGTGCTGGGCACTGTTCAGGCTCCCCAGAAAATGGTCCCAGCCCTAAGGCTGCCAGAGCTCCAGGAGTGTTTGGACAACACTCTCAGGGATGCACAGGGTGGAATTGCTGAAGTGTCTGTGGAGGGCCAGGGGTTGGACTGGATGATCCTTGGGGGTTCCTTCCAACTTGAGATATTCCATGATTCTGCGAGAGAATGTCTTGGGATATTCATGGCTCTATGAGAGAAATGAATCCTAGCATTGGAAATGGGCTGGTTTCATCTCCCTGGGGTGGGGCATATGATAACAAATAAATTCAGGCCTTTGTAGAAGGGGTTTGATTCCGTTCTAATCTCAGTTCCATGACATAGATGTGATCCCTCCCAAGTGCTTGTGCCAGCGAAAATGCCTCAATGGCTTCCCAAAGTTTTTCATCAGCTCTTCTGAATGCCAAGCAGTTCCAATTAATGAGAGACTGGCCCTGCAGGGAATACACTGCTGCACAGCTTCCTCTTGTCTTTGCCAAACCACGATCCAGCCGCTTGTGTTCCTGAGCAAGTTCTGCTTTGGGCTCTCGGTGCGGGGCTATCGCCAGGAAACACACGGCAGGCAGGGCTCTCCTGTGGGGAGCGGGGCCACAGCTCCTCGTGCCTGCTCATTTCTGGGCAGGAGGATCAAGTAAACATCGATTTTCCCTCTCTGCTGCGAGCTCAGCTGGGGATTTCAGTGCTCCTCTGACCGACTTACGTGGAGCTGAGTCTTGATCAGAGTCTGCTGCAGAGGCAGTGGCACTACCTTATCAAAGAGGAAATGAGCACTGGGAAGACAAAACTGAGATTATTAAAAGTAGCCTCTGATTTTGGGTCATGGGTGCTCAGTTTAAGGAAACTTAAGCATTCTTTTTCTTGTAGATTACAGGATTTCTCTTCCTGTGATGATTCCTTAACAGCTTTCCAAACTCAGCTCCCTAAAAATCACTTTTCTGGGAGTCCCAGGTTCACCAGAAACAGATATCATTCACCTCAGATACTTAGGAGTGTATTAGAGAATAAGCCCCAAATCTTTGTCAGAGTATTACAATAGGCATGGGGTGGTTTTCTTTTTAAGCCCCAGTTCTGGTAATTAAGCAGTAAATGAAAACTTCAAATGCTGCTTTTTGAAAAGGAATTGTTAATATACAGTTTGTAGAGATCAGGCTCATGAATTGTGAGAAGTTGAGAAGTTTATGTTTCTATTTGATTGAATACTCTTTTTTTAAACTGATGACTCTTAATCTAAAATAAGCAATACTTTCCTCCCAGTGAGCTGGTTCTAATTCGACTCTTTGTACCCCTTTGTTGTTGTTCGTTTTGGGGGGGCACCCCGGGGTGTCCCCGGAGGGCTCCCTAGGCTGTGAGTGGGCTGGCAGCAGCAGGCAGGCAAGGAGACTCCACACGGCTTTGGGGGTGCTGATTAGAAGAGAGTTTATTGGGGGTCCCATCCCCGGGAGCATGGTGGTTACTGAGGGAGAAGGGGGGAGGGGGAAGGAGGGGGGGAGGAAGAGCCTAGGGGAAGGAAGGACTAAGAGGGGAGAAAGGCTAAGAGAGCGACTGGTCTGGTCTCGCTGGAGCGGTTTAAGAGGGAGAATGAAAATGGGCGCGGAATCAGATTTGGGCCAATGGGATTACAGATACAGGATGGTTCAGGGCAGGACCACAGGCTTAGAATGTACCATACATTTTGGAGGGGTGAGACAGAGCATACCATTTAAATAAAATGCAATACTACAGCCCTTTGTCAAAAAAATGTCCCAAGTACAACTTTACTCATTAGCACTTTGAGCTATGTATCCATTCTTTTGGGAGGGAAAAGTGTGCTGGATTTTGTGACCAGCATCTCAAGGGACTTTGTCTTTGCTGATGTGTAGAGATGAAGGGTGGGAAGTCAATGGAGATGCCTGTGCACAGTATTTATGGAGTTTTCATCCTCCATGGAGTATTTCAGCAGCAGGAGGTGCCAGTGCTGACATTCCCTGCAGGTTTTGTTCTGTGTACAAAGAGGACTTTGTCCCTAGATAGCTGCTCTGGTCACATCCCTCTGTGGTTTCACTATGAGCAGATAAAAAGTTTGCTGTTAATGCCACACGCAGCTGAGCTCAGGAGTGCCAGGCAGGGTCCAAAAGCCACTCTGGCTTGCTGGGACTCCAAGCTGAGGTGTGCAGGTCATTCCAAAATAACCCACAGCTTGTTGCATGCAAGACACGTGGAAAAAGGAATTTGGCTTTATGTTTCAGCTGAGCAAACTGGTGGCTGAACTTCCACTGCAGGGTTATGGCAGCACTTCACAAAATCACAGAATCATTCATGTCAGAAAAGACCTTTAGGATCATCAAGTCTGACCATCAACCCTGCACCACTACCGTGGCCACCACTAAACCATGGCATGAAGGGCCACAGCCACACACTCTTCAAACACTCCAGGGATGGTGGCTCCACCACTGTGCTGGGCAGGCTGTGCCAAGGCTAGACAATCCTTTGGGAACAGCTTTTCCCTAATATCCAACCTAAACCTCCTCTGGCACAACCTGACCATTCTTCCTGCCCCATCACTTGTTAGCTGGGAGAAGAGGCTGATCCTTACCTGGCTGCAGCCTCCCAGCTTTGCAGGGCTCTCGTGTTGGACAGCACTGGGGTCATTCCCTACATGTGGTTTGTTCCTTCCACAGGAGAACACAGCACTCACTGGGCAGGCTGGTTACAGGCAGGTTTGATTGCAAGAATTAATCCAGTTAGCAATTTTTAAAGGCCACAGGATGAGGACACAAATTGAGTGGCTTACTTGGGTTTCAATGTCTCCTCTTCCCTGTATTGCAATAGTCTGTAAATCATAGAACCATGGAATGGTTTGTGTTGGAAGGGACCTTAAAAACCATCTCGTTCCACCCCCCTGCCATGGGCAGAGACACCTCCCACTATCCCAGGTTGTGCCAAGCCCTATCCAACCTCCCAGAGAACTATAATATATGAATAAATGGTCATTTATATGAATAATATGACCATATATGTGTCCAAATATGACCATTTATATGAATACATATGACCAATAATGACACAATATATTAATAAATGACCATTTTCATGTCACTTTCTCTCTTTCCTCAGTCCAGAGGGAGAGCAGGAAAGTGAACAACATCACATCTGGGCTCCTGCATCTTAGACAAGACTTTGTCATCATACTGGGACTGATTATTGCTGGACAACAAATCCCAGGGCTGGAATGCCTCTCCTATGAGGACAGGCTGAGAGAGCTGTGGTTCAGCCTGAAGAGGAGAAGGCTCAGAAGAGACCTCAGAGCCCCTTCTAGTACCTAAAGGGGCTCTAGGAGAGCTGGAGAGGGACTGGGGACAAGGAATGCAGGGACAGGACACAGAGAATGGCTTCCAGAGCCAGAGGGCAGGGATGGATGGGATATTGGGAACTAGGAATTGTTCCCTGGCAGGGTGGGCAGGCCCTGGCACAGGGTGCCCAGAGCAGCTGTGGCTGCCCCTGCATCCCTGGCAGTGCCCAAGGCCAGGCTGGACATTGGGGCTTGGAGCAGCCTGGGACAGTGGGAGGTGTCCCTGCCATGGCAGGGTGGCACTGGGTGGGGGTTTAGGTCCCTTCCCACCCAAACCATTGTGGGACTCCGTGGTTTACAGGATCCCAGGGACAGGTGTGCAGGGCTGGTGTTACCCGGCACAAAGCCCCAGCACAGGGGCCGAGGGAGGCAGCTTTGGGCACTGTGGGGTGGCCTGGGTGTCAGACCCGGCTGTGTCCGCAGGGGCTGCCCTGGGCTGGGGCTTTAGGCACCGTGTCCAGAGCCCACCGTCCCTCTCACTGCTGGTCCCTTCCTGGTCAGGCTGAGCCCAGCCCTCATCCCCTGCTCACGCCGTGGTGAAGCAGCAGGGCTGGCTCCGGGACAAGGCGTTGGGAACCCCTCTGCTCCCAGCACTGCAGACGTGGGCTTTGGAACCAATCTCAGACGGACAAACAGCGTGGGACGGAGCCCACACAGCTCCAGGCATTTCAGCTCTGCAGTCGCCGTGGAGTGCCAGAATGTGGGGTCTTGTTGCGAAACATCCCGAGTTCCTGTCTGCCGGGTGTGCGGGATCCCCTGCCTGTGCACAGCCTCTCACCGTGTCGGGAAAACCTGCCCCAGCTTCCTGGAATCCCTGCTCAACCTCCTGCGAGGCTGGGATGCTCCGAGCGCTCGCTCAGGGCGGGCAGCAGGGCCCGCTCCCTGCGCCGGGCACGGACCCAGCGGGGTGGAAGAAGAGCAGAGGAAATCCCGAGAGCGCCGGCACAGGGAGCCCTGCGGGGGCGCAGCTGTCGGCGGCTGTTGTGCAGTTTTCCCTTCTGGAATGTCTCCTTTCATCCCAGCCTCTGGCCTCCACCTGAACCCTCTGAAACCCCGAGCAGTTCTTTGCTCTTACAGGCATTGAGATGGTCTCAGCTGAAGCCCAGCAGCTGCTGCCTGTGTGAGGCGCTTCTCCGCCGGTTCTGCCCGGTGCTCATCCCCTGCCTTGCGAGGAGGTCGGCACAGCTCCATGTTGCCATGTCCCCACCTCCTCCGAGCCGCTCCCGGAGCTGCAGAAGGGACGTGGAACTGCCATGCTCAGTATCCTCCGAGCAGATTTCTTTACCTGGCTGCTACATCCCGTTCCCAGGTTCCTGCCCCGCTCCAGGCTGTCACCCTGCCTCAACACCTCTGCCACCACCTGGGACCTCACTAGCACTGTTTACAGTGCTAATGCCAGTCACTAATTTTCTCTGATTGGAAATATGAGATAATGTTGGAAATACTCAGAAATTTTCTCCTGTTTCTCATCTGTGGTGAGAAGGGCTAATGAGAAACAGAAAAACAGAAATGCAAAGGCTTTTCCCTTCCTCCCAACTACAGTCCTGCTAGAGACATTCCAGCTCCAGAGATTTACTCACTGTTGACTCTGGGTATTCTGTCCCTCTCCTGATGTCCCCAGCCACCCACACAGCTCCTTAGTCCAGTGACACCTCCCTTGGTGCTCTCTCCCATAACTCTGTTGATCTCCTGCTGTTAAAGTTGTATGTCCGTCCATCCATCCATCCATCCATCCATCCATCCATCCATCCATCCATCCATCCATCCACTTGTCCCTCCCTCCCTTTATTTCCCAGTGACCCCTTTGCCCATGGACAGAAATCCCTCACAAACCTCAGAGCTTTAATTCCCTCCTTGTGATTAATTTTTAACTTCCCAGAAGAAGGATGATCTTGGTGGAGGGAGCCCAGCTTGGCATGGTCCTCATTCCTGCTGTTGTGTGAAGAGAGATGGAGAAAATTACATCCAGAGGCCCAGAGCTGGGCATGGAACACGGGCAGCATGTCCAAGGTAATCCCATCTGCAGGAGCTTACAAGAAGCCATTACTTCTCCTGGAGCCTAAAAAGGAGAACGATTTCCTTCACCAGGTTTGACAGCAAGATGTGGGGTCACTGGGGAGATATCCACAGACAGATCCATCAGGGCTGATGGCAGGAGAACTACAATTAATATTAGGTTGCAAAACGCAACACCTGGAGTATCTTTGCTTTTCTAACACCAAAAATGTCCTTTTACCAAACAGCCTGAGAGCTCACAGGCAGCATTATCTGGACTGAGAAATGCAGGGCCTGTGAGGCACCTTCAGCTGCTGTGACAGTAAATCCTGGTAAGAAAAATTCAGCAGAAGCCTGGTCAGCCAGAGCACAGGATCGAGCAGGGGCATGGCACAAAGTCAGTTTTACACAGACCCCTAAAGCAGCAGTTCTCCAGCAATAGCAGCTGGCTCAGCCTTGGCTTTGGAAGTTTATTAAGATAAATCAGAGACTGGAATTTCTAATTAAATTAAACTAGACTGTAAAAAATGTATAAAAATGGAAATGGGCTAAAAATTCCATCAGATATTTGGTATTAATCCAACACAAAAATGTGTGTGATGCTTTAAAGGGAATTATGTAATAATCTGGTCAAAATAACAAAGCCTTTAAAGCATCCCATGGGATGGGGATTCTGCCTGGAGGTGGGATCCATAGGGAGATAAAGAGGAAATTCAGCTAAATGGCAAAGGCAACATGGAGCCGCCTCCTTGTGATTGCTGCTCTGGGACTGGCTGCCTACACTGGGCTCCCACAGCCCCAGCGCTGGGCTCCTGCAGCACTGGCACAGGTTGCCCAGGGAAGCTGTGTCTTGGTTTGAAAAGCCAGGTGTCTGCTAAGGAAGGTAGGAGCCTCCTTTGAAATGGAAAATATAGCCCCCCCCCCCACTCTGAGCTATTATAATTTTGAAATTAAGGGGCTCCCAGGCAAAGCATTCCAGCCCAAAATTCCAGTCCAGCCCAGCTGAGCTGTACCCAGAGTACAGTTGTTGATTTCCCTCAGCACACTCAGGTGAATTTGCACCTTTCCCTCTGTTCCCAGCTCTGCAAAGCTGAGGTGTTTGTGTTCACAGGCTGTGCTGCTCACCCGAGGAATCCAGTAGCAAGAGCAACAAAAAAGTAATGGGCTGGAAAAACACAGCAATGACCCCCGTAGTGAATCTGCTGGGTCTCCAGACAAGCAAATTCACACTCTGCAGAGGACACAGCATTGGCTCCAGGGCTAAACCAGCCCATTCCCACAGGGCTTCTGCTGTCCTAGACCCATGACCTTCTGGTTAGACCCTCCTCCCCTCCATGGGGAGCTCTTGGTCAGAAAAATATTTCCATCTGTCATTGGGAGGTTGCCTGAATTGTTGGTAACTTAATAAATGCTGGAAAGAGTCAGCTCAGACTGTTACAAATCTGAAGTCTTCAGGTGTGGAGCCAGGCTGGCAGAGTTGGGGGTGTTCAGTCTGGAGATGAGGAGGCTCCAGGGAGATCTTAGAGCCTTTTCCAGTGCTTAAAGACCCTCCAGGAGAGTTGGAGAGGGACTTTGGACAAGGGCCTGGATTGACAGGACAAGGGAGAATGGCTTCCCACTGCCAGAGTAGATGGGATATTGGGATGAAATTAGGAGGCCCTGGCACAGAGTGCCCAGAGCAGCTGTGGGTGCCCCATCCCTGGAAGCGCTCAAGGCAGGAGTGGAAGGTGTCACTGCCCATGGTGGGGAGTGGGAACAAGGTGATCTTTAAGGTCCCTTCCAGCCAAACCATCCTATGATTCTAGACTGAGCATAACTAAGAAAAGGTTAAGCAGTGACTCGATCATGTTCTCCAGTGGAGATTCTGATGTTAGAGGACATTTATTTTAACAACAGAAACACCAGTGCCAACAGCCAGGAGCAAGAAGGAGGCAAATCCAGGCTGGCACAGAAGCAGGAGAGGCTCATTGAATCCACTTTAACTTCATCAGTGAACCAAAATTAAGTGTCTGTCTCATCTCCCACAGTAATTTATGCATTAAAATCAATGGCTCCTGCCACAACAGGGAATTGCAGCACAGGATAAGCTCAGGGTTGTGTCCCCTCCCTGCCCGTGTTGTGTTACACTGTCACTGGCTTGACTGAGAGACGAACTCTCCGGTTTGGCTCATGTAACACCAGACACAAAAAGAGCTCATTCATCAACGGGATCCCAAGATGCTCTTGCAACATCACGGGGAAAAGCTGCTGCTTTGCCAAGTTTAGACGGGGACCTGATTCTCTTTGTGCACCAGGCTCAGACATGTCTTAGCAGATCAAAGAATTGTCATAGATAAGAGCAGACACTCTCATACTAGATAGAAGCAGTTCCTACCTTGTGACGTTAAAGAAAAGTTCTTCTTTTTTAATGTAAATGCACACTTTTAAAAATCACTTCTAAAAAATAAGAAATCAATGACTTAAGAAAAACTGGTCTGAGGAGGATGTTGCATCTCCTTCTGCTCACAGGACACTCATTCTCCCCTCCCTTCCCGAGGCATTCATCAGCTGGGTAAGGAGCCTGGATAGGGCTGTGCCACCTGGAGCCACATGCATTGTCCCATGTTCCTTCAGAAGGATGCAGGATTTCACTGCCTGTCTCACCAAAGCTGCCCAGGGGATTTTCAAGAATTCAAAGATCACTTTTGCAAGTGATACCATTTTTAGGACTATGCCCTCAGCTCCTGGGCACTGGGAACAGCATCTCTGTAATCAGCTCTGTATTTGTCCAGTTATGAGTGAAGGGTCCAGCAAATACCTGCAAACAGCTGCAGCCATTGGGATGGATCCCCTTGCCACCTTCCTGCAGCATCACCCACCGGGAGGTGTTTGATTCATGAGCTGCTCTGGGAGCCCAACCCTTGAATCACCTGTGCTGTGACCATTCCAACCTGCACGTGGCACAAGGACTTGTCCAAGGGACACCTTGAGTCTTCCTCAAAGAACTCTAGAGGGTTCACCTTCCACAGAAAGCATTCCAGAGAAAGGAACGGAGCAGGGAAGGGTCTGGAGCACCAGGAGCAGCTGAAGGAGCTGGGGGGGGGCTCAGCCTGGAGAAAAGGAGGCTCAGGGGGGCCCTTCTGGCTCTGCACAATTCCTGACAGGAGGGGCAGCCAGGAGGGTGTCGGGCTCTGCTCCTAGGGAAAAAGGGACAGGACAAAAAGAAACAGACTCTAGTTGTGCCAGGGGAGAGAGTTAGGTTGGATGTTGGGGAAAATTTAACAATGGAAAAGGTGTCCAGCCCTGGGATAGCCTGCCCAGGGCAGGGGCAGAGTCACCCTGCCTGGAGTGGCTTAAAAGGTGTATGAATGTGGCATATGGGGGCATGGGTTAGTGGAGGGCTTGGCAGTGCTAGGGGAACAGTTGGACTCAATCTTAGAGGGCTTTTCCAACTGAAATGTTTCTATGATTCTGTGATGCTTAAGGAAGATTTGGGCAGGATGGTGCTGAAAAATCTGCCGAGCTTCTGAGATTGTGCCCACCCCAGCTCTCAACCACAGGTCAGCTGGAGCTGGCAGGGCTAATTCAGCTACTGCAGGTTCATTTGGTGGCTAGATATTGAATTTCTGGACACTGAAATGGCTCTGGCTCTAAGCTAGAGAGAGCTGAAGGATGGCAGGGGGCTGTCCTGGACATGCTTCCCTGTGTCACATCTCATGCAGGTAAGGACAAATCCATCCAATTCCCTGGGAGCTGTGGGCAGAGATGGATGGGGGCTGTGCCCCAGTTCATGTTCTTTGACACTGAAATGCTCATTAATGAGGCAGCTTTAATCAGACCCATTAATGGGGTAGATCAAAGATAATCTGGCAAAGCACCTTGGCACCAGCTGGCATCAGAGCAAGGACTCCCCAGCAGAAGCTTCTGGAGCTGAAGCCACTCCCTGTGGCTGCTGCCCCTGGACTGCTCCTGCCCCCATGGTAGCTCCTGGGTTGGGGACAAATGCACAGGGGGGACTCAAATGTCCCTCTGACCCCCATGGGGGGATCCCCCAGTGGCACTGCACCCACCAGCCCCTCTCAACCATTTCTGTAGGAATTATTGATGCTGCAAATGAGAATTTGGATATTTGCACCATCAGTGCCTGGGGCAGGCTGGCCTGGTCCTGGTCACTCGTGCCCCTGTCCCACATCCGTGTGTGCCTGACAAACCAGCAAACCCAACCAGTGCCCAGGTCTCTTCCAAAAACAATTACCTCATGTTGAAGCCATTGAGCATGTGATTTCCCAGCCCGACACTGAGAGCCTCCCTCCTTCAGAGGGAGAGGAGCTGTGCAGGAGCCAGCTGGGATTCAGCAGGAAAGGCTTTATCCTCTCTCCAAGGACAGGGGGTCCAAGCAGGACTCTGCCCAGGAGATGGGACTGCCAAGGCACCATGCAGGACTGCACCCTTCAGAGAAGAAAAGCCTTTAAAGCTTTGAATCTGTCTGAATTTGGATATTTCCAAAGAGGGAGTTTGAATTGGGGCAGAGGGGCTGCACCTGCCTGGTTTGGCACATTGAGGTGAGGGAATGTGAGGAAATGTACCCTTGGTGAGCCCCAAACTCTGTACAGCACGTGGCACCTGGCTCTGATGGGGACAGACAGTGTGGCTGAGCTCCATGGCAGCAGGATCAGGCTTTGTTCTGCTGCCAGGTTCTTGCCAGCACCTCATTCCTTGTCCCACTTTCCCTCAGCCTCGTGATTTGAGGAGGGAAGCGGGGAACCGCTCGGTCATTGAGCTCCTGGCCCGGCTCAGGTCCCACGTGGATATCTCACAAGGATCCCCTTTGATCCCAGCACAGCCAGGAGGCTCCAGGAACGAGGACAGAGGCCACGAGCGCTGCAGAATAATTAATCCAAGAGATGGAACCTACTGGGAACTGCTGTCTGAGACAAATCCCAGTCTCGGGAGACTCAGGTGTGCTTCTCCAGCCGGGACAGACAAGTTTGTGACTCGCAGAGCCCGGCTGGGAGCAGAGTTTCCCTGAAACGCTCAAGCTTCTCTTTCCTGAAAGTTCCTCTCTGCAGATTAGCAGATGTCTTTGTTGGAGCCCTGGGTCCCTGCCAAGGATTACTGTAAACACTTGGCGAGGTGCAGCCTCTTGGCACCCGCTCCGTGTGGGGGGAGCGCAGGTCACCTCGCGAGTGCCACTCGGGTGTTCACACTCACACAGAAGCTGTTAACTGCAAACAGCCCGGGCAGGGCCAACACAGCTTCAACTTGCATCCCTGAAACAACACCAATATTTTGGTTTTCCCACCTTTCTTACCAAGGAGGAGTGAAGAGGTTAACTGGGAGATGCCATACCTGTGGATGGCCAGTGGTGTAAAGACAAAGCCTGCTGATGCCAGGTGTAAGAAATGTGAAAGACCACAATAGAAACTGATGTATGATCAAGGGTCAATCCAGGCCTGACTGGCCAAGAGCTCCTGCTGTGACACTGGGAACTGCTCACCCGGTGTGGGATCAGCAGAGTGAGGTGAGAGAAAATCTAACCTGTCATGGGATCCCAGATGAGTCTGGGTGGGAAGGGGCCTTAAAGCACATCCAGTGCCACTTCTGCCATTGGCAGGGACACCTTCCACTGGCCCAGGTGGCTCCAAGCCCTGTCTATCCTGGCCTTGGGCACTGCCATGCATCCAGGGGCAGTGACAGCTGCTCTGGGCACCCTGTGCCAGGGCCTCACCACCCTCATAGGGAACAATTCCTTCCCTACATCCCACCTAACCTGCCCTCTGACACAGGTCCCTGTGTCCTGTTCCTCCATCCTTTGTCCAAAGTCTCTCTCCAGCTCTCCAGAAGCCCCTTTAGGCAGTGGAAGGGATGCTAAATACTTCTTGGATGCTTCTCTTCTCCAGGCTGGATACCCCCAGCTCTCCCAGCCTGTTACGGAGTGAGGATTTGGTTGCAACCACACAGGGACTAAGTGAGAGCTCCAGAGGATTCCCTCACTTAGAGATGGAGTAAAGACCTGTGTGACCTGTTTGCCCAGAAGCCATCACTGGAGGACTCTGCCTTCCCAGGTGTGACACCTGCATGGTCAGCTCCAACTGCCCAGTTCCTAAGGCCACGCTTCAACCCAGTGTTCCAATGCAGGTCTCACTGTGAAGAAAACATTGGGTGATGCAGGACAGCACTGAAATGACTCAGATTTGAAGAAAAACCTCTTACAGCAAAGGCCTGGAGCCTCAGTTGTGACTGTCAGTACTGAGCCTGCCAATGCCTTAATGAGCAGCTCCAACAATTAATTACCTCCCCTGTAAAGAATATGCTGTTTCCCAGTTCCACGCGTCTCTGTTGGCCAACAGCTTTGGCGTGTGTTCTTCCTCTTCTCTGCCAGAAGGAAGAACCCTCCCGTGTCAAACTTCTGCTCCCCCATGGGAACTGCCAGCATTCCAGTCTTTCCTGAGCCGTGGGTGGCACCACAGGTGTGGGATCCCCATTTTGTTCCAGGTTCCCTCCAGGTTTCCCAAGCTGCTGATGTGAGCTCCTAGGCTGGCTGTGGTCCCCCATCCCATTTCTAGATCCTGATTTTCCCCATCCTAAGTCAAATTTTTACAGTCTCTGATCCCATACATAGAAAATGTGTGCAGTTCTGCACCCCAACATTTGAGAAGGATGGGAAAACCCTGGAATGTGTCCAGAGGAGGAGAACCAAGGGGCAATGGGCTGGAAGATATGGAGAGAAGGGGGCTGAGGGGTGATCTCATGGCTCTGTGCAGCTTCCTGAGGAGAGGATGTGGAGATAGAGGTGCTGAGCTCTTCTCCTTGGGATCCAGGCACTGAATGCCTGGGAATGGCTCAAAGCTGCCCAGGGAGAGGGTTAGAATGGGCATTGGGAAGCATTTTTACCAAGAGAGTGGTCAGGCACTGGGATGGGCTTCCTGGAGTGGTGGTCAATGCCCCAAACCTGTCAGTGTTGAAGAGGTGTTTGGACAGTGCCCTTAACAATGTACTGTAACTTCTGGTCAGCCCTGAAGTGGTCAGGCAGTTGCAGTAGATGGTCACTGTAGGTCCCTTCAAACTCTCCTCTCCTCTCCTCTCCATAAACGTTTGTGTGACCCTCTCTAACACTTTCTCTTCATTCACTTCTAGCTCCCAAAGTGACAGTGGTGGCACTGGTCTCATGTACAGCCTCTGGCTGCCTCCTTGCATGGATCCAAACACAGCCCCAGACATCCCCATCTCCACTGCCCCATCTTGCCCTGGGCTGCAGCCCCTTCGCTGGGGAGATGCCAGGGCAGGACCCCAGCCCCATTCCCTGATGGAGCAGCTCCAACTTGTGCCATCCTTAGCCAGGTGGCACAGCATGAACCCAGCCCTGCCCCAGTGCAGGGTGGGGTGGCCAAGCCAAGGGTCTGGGTCAGACCAGGACACATCCAGCAGCTCATCCCCCCAGAAGGCCCTACTAGCCATGATTTCTATCCCTGCAGGCATCAGGGGTGTTAGAGTGAGCTGGTGCCAAGGAAGAGGCTACACAAGCTTCTCCTGACTCTTTTAGTGAGGATGAAGGCCACCAGCCATGCAGAATGCTCTCCAGGCCTCCCTGAGCTTGGAAGAATGTAGGGAGGGGAGACCAGAGCACTGTGGAGCAGTGAAGGGGTTTAAGCCTTTTCTGGTCATTGCTGCCTGGTGGCACCAGGAGAAAGGGGACAGGAGGAGGAAATAACCTGAGGAGAAACTTACTGTGTGTTTGTATTGGGAGCTAATGACTTCCTAATGAGCTGTTTGGGTAGCCTTGAGCTGATCAGAGCAAGCCTGGAGCACAAGGGCAATGAGCAGGGATGGGGACACCAGGAAGAAGTCACTGGTGGCAGGGCACTGCAGTGTCAGCTACCCATCCTGTCAGTCCTGCCATCACAGCTCAGCAGAACCCAACCCTGTAATCCCAAACAAACACCCCTGGGAGTCGCAGGGATGCTGCAGGGGCTGCTGGCTGAGCCATGGTAGGAGCCACCCACCAAACACTGAATGGGTCTGGCTTTGTCTGGGGCCCAGCAAGTCAGTACCTGCTTCTTGACTCCTTCCACCTTAAACATTTACCTGCTGCTCTTCCCCCTGTACTTCCTGCTGGGAATATCTCTTCATTAATGATCTGGAGGTGGGACACAGCCTTTGCCACTGACACGAACCCCCGGGTGAGCAGTGGATGGAGCAGAGGGTTGTGCTGCCATCCAGAGGGGCCCGAGGAAATGAGCTGGCAGGAACTTCGTGCAGTTCGTCTCTTATTTTCCTCTGGCCCCTGGGTTCTTCTAGCTCAGACTCCCTGCCCTCGTGTCTTTTCTGTGCCACACTGTCCTTGCTTTACCTTATTTCAGCAAGCTCTGGCTGCCTCATGCACACAGAGACCTGGGGAGGCTGAGCCCAGCTGCCTCTCAAACAACTGCCCTCAATCAATTCACTTTCAATCCACACAACTCTTCTTTGCCTGGGCTCATCAAATATTTGCTGTTCATGAATTCTGGTAGCCAGAAGTAAAGTCAGACAAGTCCTAGACTCCAGGGTCCAGAGTTTGTCCAGGACAAAACTCTTTCCTGCCAAGCTGGTTGGAAACCACTCAAGTGGACATCCAGGTCCTCCCCTTGGCTGTTCTGTTTCTTTAGAATCTCTGCTGAGCTATGCCCACAGAATCCCAAAATGGTCTGAGCTGGAAGAGGCCTTAAGGATTACCAGTTCCTCCCCTGCCATGGGCAGGGACACCTTCCACTAGACCAGATCAGTCAAAGGCCTGTCCAGCCTGACCTTGAACACTTCAAGGGATTCAGGGGCAGCCATAACTGCTCTGGGCACTCAGTGCCAGGGTCTCACCACCCTTGATTTTGGGATTTTTTTGGCTCTTCTGCACAGCCATTGACAGCTTTTCCAGGAAAAGGAGCACAGAGGAACTGAAGGTTGTTGCTTACAGTCTCTGATGCACTTGGCCATGTTCAGCTCCTGTCTGGGACTATTCTCACACATCCAGGAGAGCTTCAGGCTCTGGCTGCTGCACTGAGGTGGTTGGGAAGAAGCTTTTTAACATTTGCAACACAATTTTTTAATGACTGATTGGGAAAATTCAGACCCTCAGGAGTTCTTTTCTGGGATAACACAGTGTTGGATGATGAATGGATGGGTGTCACACTGAGTTCTGCTGAGACACCACACCTGAACTCAGGGTGCCAGTTTGTGTTAGATCCAAGGATTTTTAAGATTTTGAGATAAAGAAAATGCCTATGTAGATTTTAGACATTCTTTTGGCATTGGGAGCCCAGGTGTCTGTGAGGGATCTTCCAAGCATTTCACTGCATCTTAGATAGCTGGAAACCTGCCCCTTAAATTAGCATTCCCATTTGGAATGGTATATCATTGCAGCTGGACTAACCTGGGATGGGAGAGCACAGAATAAAATAGAAAAAAATAGAAGAGAAATAGAGAAGAGTAAAATTGGAAAGGAATGGAATGGAATGGAACAGAACAGAATAGAACAGAATAACTTCCAGTGGGGGGGAAAGCAATACAAGGAGACTGTAATTATTCTTCAAAGACCCTTTTCTGATAGGTAAATTAGGAGCATTTTTTTATGATCAGGATAAGTAGCATCATATCCAGGGGCCATGGGGTGGTCTGGCACCTCCTCCCTTGGCCCAGGGGAGGGCAGGAAATGGGGGGTGCAGGTGAAGGTGCTCTGTGTTATTGCTTGAGGCATCTGCAGAAGCAAGAGAGCTGATGGACAAGGAAGACCCAAGAAATCACCTTTTTCATGAAAACCACCAAGTTCAGGATCCTTTAGGTCACATTGGTAGGGATGAGGAATTCTGATGGACCTGGATATTTATATGTTACAATACTCTTGGTGTCTGAAGCTTGGACAAAGGTGGCTGGTCCTTTCAGAACTGCTTTGCTGCCTTTGCTTCCCATCCTGTGCTTTTGCAACCCTCACACAATGCCAGGTGAGTTTGGAATTCCTCAGTAGATCCCACAGCAGATGCCACCTCCAAGGACTGGGATGTGAACTTGCTCCTTCTTTCTTACAACATATCCTGAAAAACTTCCCTTGTTTTTCTAGCACTGAGGATTAAAGGAAATCTAGAAAATGTGATCTCTGAGGGAAGAGTGAAAGAATTGGGCTGTTTGTAGCAGAGGAGCAGAGCAGGGACAGCTGGGGATGAGCTGACCTCCAGCCTCCCCTTTGCAGCTGCACTTCCTGCCCTGCTGGGATAACCCTCTTCCAATAAATAAAAGGCTGCCATGGAAAAGAAGGGAATAAATTGCTCTGTGTCTGCCTGGAGAGGATGAGGAATCACAGAGTGAGGCTGCAGAGAGAGCTTTAATCAGACATTGGGGACTGGCTGAGTGTAAACACAGCCCTGGGCCAGGACAGAGCTGCTGCGCTGGGGTTCCGTCAGCGGCAGTTTTAGGAGGGAAGAGCACAAATTAAACAAACATCCATCATGAGGGGTTTAAGCTGCACTCACCCTGCATTGGATCAGGGTGAGCAGCAACTGCTCCAGCACCCCTCCAGCTCTGCTTGCTCTGCTTCTCTGCTGCTGTTCCAAACAATCTCGTGACTCCAGGCAGGTGAAAACTGCCCTCGGCCTGGAACCAGCTCCTCCTCTCTTAGACTGATGTTTGGAGAAGGGGTTTGCTCCCATCCCTGTGACTTTCCAGCTGCCTGGATGCAGGAGCAGCACTGCTGGGCTGCCTCAGGCCCACGGCAGGTGAGGAAGGATGAAGAACCATGCTGGGGACAATGAGGAGGGACCATGGAGCTGGGTGAGTGTTGCCAAAGATCTTCACACTATAAAAACTTCCTTTTTGTTTCTTTAAGGAATTTTAATGGATGTTATGCACTGGGGTAACAGGGTAACAACTTCTCAACACTGTGCTGTGAAGCCAGAGTACAGGAGCCTGAGATTTCAGTGGTCAGCCTGGGATTCCATCCCTTGTCATAGAATCCCAGAATGGTTTGGGTTGGAAGGGACCTAAAACACCATCCAGTGCCACCCCTGCCATGGCAGGGACACCTCCCACTGTCCCAGGTGGCTCCAGGCCCTGTCCAGCCTTGCCTCAGACACTTCCAGGGATCCAGGGGCAGCCACAGCTGCTCTGGGCACCCTGTGCCAGGGCCTGCCCACCCTGCCAGGGAACAATTCCTTCCCAATATCCCACCTGACTCTGTCCTCTGGCACTGGAAAGCCCTAGTCCTGTTCCTCCATCCCTTGTCCAAAGTTCCTCTCCAGTTTTCTTGGAGCTCTCTTAGGCACTGGAAGGGGTTTCTAAGGTCTGCCTGGAGCCCTTTTCTCCTGAGCAGCCTGTTTTGTGCTGGTTTGGGCTGGCCATGGCTCAGCACCACATCTCCAGGAGAGCAGGGATGGGTTTTTATTCAGGAAACTGCAGAATCAGCTGCAGTCAGACCCGGTCAACATCTCAAGATGTTTCCCTTCTGTTCAACTGAGTCTGGTGGTTTTGGCTGGATTCCCAGCCCTCTTCAGCCTGGGGAATCACAGACATGGATGCAAATAGAAGCAGCTCATAGTGAAGCTTTGCTGTGGGGCAATTCCTTCCCGGAGAGGAAACGAAGCAGTTGGATGCTGCTGAGGGACAGGGCAGCCCCACAACCCCTCATGCTGCCTCAGGCTCCTCCACCCTCCTCTCCCAGGAACACAAACATCCTCAAGAGGATTCTCAGGAACAGCTTTGGGAAAGATTTCCCCTTACAAGAAGAAAAGTCCTTGAGGACTCTTCTTCATCTGGGTTCTTTCGCAGGGTGGCTGGCTCTGTACACACTGACCTTAGAGGGGATGTTAATGTTTTCCCACCATAAATGTTCACGTATTTGTGCAACAGTCACATTGCAGTCTTGGGGAGTCTCATTTTGGTCTTCATAAAACTTCCTGGAAAACTCCATAAAAGAAAACACCATATCCACTTTAATTGCAAAATGCCTGGGAAGTGAATATTTAGTTTGTTTACAGTTTGACATCCTCCTCCTTGGCTTGAGACCATAACAGCAAAGTGTGTGTGTTGGGCTGGAAATTTTGATGTTGTCTAATTTTCTTTATTACTTCCCTTTTTGAAAAAATAGAGAAGAGGGAAGGGCACAGTTACCCCCTCACAAACGGTTACTGCTGGGGCAGCCCACGGAGCCATTTACCAGCAGGGGAATTGTGGAAAGGAGGAAGAGGCCCTGCCTCATGAAATAGAAAAAATACCAGAGGAAGCTGAGTAAGAAGAAATGAAGAATCAATATAAATTACAAAAGCAAAATTCATGTTTTTAAAGAGAGACCTGGCAGATGAGCAGTTACAGCATCAGAGAACAACCTGATAAAATCCCAGCATGGTTTGGGCTGGAAGGGACCTTAAAGCCCATCCAGGAGGCTTCCTCACCTTCCACTGTCCCAGGTTGCCCCAAGCCCTGTTCTGCCTGGCCTTGGACACTTCCAGGGCTGGGGCAGCCACAGCTGCTCTGGGCAGGCTCAACACCCTCATCCCTTCCAGCCTGTCTCCAGAGCAGAGGAGCTCCAGCCCTCAGGGCATTTTCCAGAGAAATCTCTGTGTTTTTCTGTTTTGTCGTCTTTTCCATCCTTCTATCCCAGCCAGAAGCTGCATCCCAGAGATGTCTGTGCAAGCCTCAGGTGTGATCCAGGGTTGTGATTTGAAGTGCCCAGACCCAGCACGGTGGCCCTTGTGGCTGATGTGCTGCCTGCACTCAGGCACACCCGGGCACGGAGCTGCCATCGTGTGCCCAGCCCTGTGCTGGGCAGAGCTGCAGGGCCACACTCACCCCACTGGCACCTGAACCTGGTCTGGGGGGATTTCAGCCTTCAGAGGTGGAGGGGATGCTGGAGCCCCCAGGCCCCCTCCTTTGGGCACCACAGCAATGGGGATGGGGTGCCCTGGCTGAGCCAGGCTCTGATTTCTTTTACCTGGATATCAGCCATGTCCCTTTTGCTGTCCTCAGTAGCCTTTTGGCTATGCCATGGCTCTGTGCCACACCTGGAGCTGGCACATGGCCAGCACACACCTCCCACACTGACCTGCTCTGGGTCCCAGAGCAAGCCCAGCCCCAACCCTGCCCCCCTGTTTTTTGGGATCAGGTAGAACTCAGTCCAGTACCTACCAGCAAATCCTCTGAGGATTTGGACACCTGGCTGGTGTCCTACCCTGGCACAGGGACGTTCTCCACAGCCCATTTTCAGTTCATCACTAGCGGCACCCCAGAGAGAGGACAGCTGCTCATCCCTCCTCGCCCTTGGGACAGGAAGCAGCAGCTTTTACTGGGCTTTTTCTCCATTTTGCACAAAGCAGTTCCACTCTTTGTTTTCCAAAACTTTTAGGATCATGTACTACAAAGTAAATCCCACAGCTGTGTCCTGCAGATGAAGGCGTGGTTTGGGTTCAGATCTGAGTTTTGGAAAGGCCAACACCATCCTGAGCACAGGCAACAGGAATGGCACGAGTCCACCCTTGAGGACAGCAAACTGTGAGAGCCTTGGTCCTCCTCCAGGGCTCCCTAAGAACAGAAGTCTTTGTTGGTTAATTCTGGATCCACAGGCTGATAAAAGCTCCATGTTTGTGTTTAACCCTTCCACTTCCTCAGCCTATCTGGGCTTCTGTCTTCTACTAACAACAGAGCTAAAAAAGATAATAGAAGAAATGAACAACAGCAAAATAAAAACATCCTGAAAAGCCCTTTCAGGCCCAGCTGCTTGTGGGTTCATCCTCCTGCTTCTGCCAAAGCTGCCTTTTGGGGTGACAGATGAAAGCAGTTTTTTGAAGGGTATCCACATGGTGTGTGCAGCCTCAACAGGCATTTCCCCTCTGGGAATAAATCATCACTTTCAGTTTTTTAACCCAGAATTTGCATCCAGGTGTTTCCCATAGGTTGGTGGAGGAAGCTGAAATTGTGAACAGAAAGTGCAAGTACTGAAGAAACAATACAGACTTTTGTGGGGGTCTGGCACAGGGGCCCCTGCCTGTCCCTGGGTGTGCCAGGGGCTGCCCACTCATGAGGAATTTGTGCTCCACCGACCCTGTGGCAGCAGATTTCCCTCTTCCCCCAAATGGGACTCTAGAAGTCTTTTGAGAGGTCACTTGATTCACCTTGTGCTTCAGATCCCTATTTTGTAACACTTAGGTTGCAAAAGCCTTCTGAGATCATCAGATCCAACCCTTCTCCGTGGCACTGCCAAAGCCAGCACTGACCCATGTCCCCAAGTGCCATATCCACAGGGCTTTCTAATCCTCCCAAGGATGGGGACATCCCACTGCCCTGGGAACAGGATGTTTCTTACACAAGAACTCTCAATTCCAAAATCAGTAGGACTATCAGGACAAAATAAAAGGGAGAGGCAGGGGTTGTGTGGGGAAGGAAAGACAAGATAAACAGGAAAAAAGACCAAATAAAGATCCTGAAGAATAGATTCCAGAGAGCTGAGGCAGTGGTGAGGTAAGATCAGAGATGCACCTGAGACACCAAAGAACCCCAGCAGAGTTTGGGTTGGAAGGGCCTTTAAAGCCCACCCAGTCCCACCCCTGCCATGGGCAGGGACATTTCCACCATCCCAGGTTACTCCAAGCCCTGTCCAACCTGGCCTTGGACACTGCCAGCAATGGGACAGCCACAGCTGCTCTGGGCACCCTGTGCCAGCCAATATTTTGCCTCTCCAGAGCCCAGTTGAGCTACAAGTTCTCAGGTAGCAAAAGGTCCATTGATAACCCCAAATCTCCTGCCCTGGGCAGGAATCTCCCCTGGTGATCTCTCCCAGCATCTCCTCTGCTGCAGCTGCTTCCCCTGGGAGCTGGTGATGGCTCCAGGCTCAGTTCCCCTTCCAGGCAGTGATCCCACACACAATCACTGCAGGGGTTAAGAAGCCAAGCAGCCACACTGCACCAGAGCAGCTCCACATTCAGCCTTCCAGCAGCAGCTGAGGCTCCAAATACAGAAATAAAGAGAGAAGGAAGAGGGCAACAGCTCCAGGCTGTCTGCAGGGACAAGAAGCACTGAATGAATGCTCGTCTTGGTTTTTCCTCTCTGTAGCACAAGAGAAAACACCAACAGGATGATGAAGCTCCCAACCAGATCTATCAGAGGGTATGGAACCCTCCCTGAGCTTTTGGGGCAGGTCAAGCAGACCCCAACCAGGCATGCTGGAGGTAAAAACAGCCTTGCAGGAGCCTGGGCGTGTCCTCAGGTTCAGCTGCAGCTCTTATTTCTACCAAGGCTTGGACTTTCCTATAGGATTTGGCCCCAAATCCATAGATTTGAACCAACCCTAATCAACCTAAAGAGTCAGGGCTGCCAGAACAGGGACTGAGCTGAAGCTCCTCAGCAGGGGGTGTGACAGTGGGGCAGTGCAGGCAGCAGGGACATCAAAACTCAACCCTCAGTCCCTGGGCAGGACTTGCTCCTTGAGGGCAGCTGTTATCCTGATACTTACCAGAGAAACAGCCCAAGGGCACTGTCCAGGTCTTGGGTGCACCCAGGAGAGTGGAGAGAGCAAACAGGAGCAGTGGGGACCCAGCCAGAGCTACCAACAGCTGCTTCCCACCAGTGACACCTGTACCTGTGTGGGTGTCACTGGAGTGCCTCTGTGCCACCACATAGTCCAGCAAGTCCCCCCAAGGCCCAGTGGTGCCCACCAAGGAAGGAGCCTGCAGGGTGGGCAGAGCTGTCACCACCTCCCTCTGAAGGAGCCTTCAGCTCATGCCAAGGTTACAAGGCCCACTCCATGAGGAAGGATCCATCCCTCTCCCAGCCTCCTGCCCCTACTCCTGGGAGGGAATGCTCAGCAGCTGGAAAGGCTGCCCCAGGGGAGGGTGTCCCAGTGCTGCCAGGAGCTGCTGGCGCATCACTGGGACTGAGAACCCTCTCTGGGAAGGCAGGTGGCTGGACACTGCTATGTACCCTGCCCATGGCAGGATTTGGAGCTGAAGGCAGGAAGCTGGAGAACCCAGAGACATCCCTAGGACAGGTATGTAAGGGGCTCCATGGACAGCCTGGAAACAAAACAGATCATTCAGTGCCAGGTGCTGGCACAGCATCACCAGGAACGCTGCTGCCTCCAAGACTGGCATTCCCCCAGGGCTTGGAATAACATCCACCTTTCCTCCTTCTGCTTTTCTTGGCCAAATACGGTGCAAAGATGCACCCAGCTGCCCAACAGCCCCCCCCCCCCCCCCCCCCACGGGGCAGCATGGGCTGACAGAGCCAAGAGGCTGCCCTGTGAGTGTTCCTTGAGGCAGGTGTGTGTGACCACCCTGTCCTGCAGCCCTTCCTGGGGCACACAGGTACCAGCCCAACACCTGCTGCTCTCAGTGCTGGCAGGGAAGAGACTCCATTAAACAATGCCAAAAAACCACTTTATTTACCAAAAACACATTAAATTCATACAAAGACTGTCCCATCCTGCCTCAGCTCATGGCTCAGGATCCTGGGGGAGGCTTGTAGAGCTCACGCAGCAGCACCAGCTTCGTGGCCAGCAGGACTTCACGGCAGCCAAGGTGGCTCCTCCTGCCATAGCGGGACAGCCGGGACGCCTCCAGGGCCACCTCCCTGAGGAGCTGGGGACTGCCTAGCCAGGCCAGCAGGGAAGCCACCAGGGAAGAATCCCCCGTGGAACACGTCTGTGAGGAGAGCAACCAACAGCATTAGCACAGCTGGCACAGCCCAGCCCCAGTTTGGGATCATGGAATCATTCAGGTTGGAAAAACCCATAAAGACCAACTCCAAACATTCCCCCAGCACTACCAAGGCCACCATTAACCCACCTCATCCACACATCTTTTAAACCCCACCAGGGATGGTGACAGCATCCCTGAGCCCTGCTCAGCCACCACCCAGCCTGGGACACACAGGTGAGCAGGTGGAACTCGGGGAGCAGGAGCCTGCAGCCCAGCCCAGGACTCACCTGGTTTAGGAGCTTGCAGATATGAGCTGAATAAGCCACTTTCTTCTTCTGCCTGTGGAGGCGCAGGCAGCGGAGGCTCTGCCAGGCACATCCTTCTGCTGCCTGCGGGGGCTCAGGGAGGGCAGAAGGCCCCAAGGGGCTGTGGAGGGCAGGGGGTGCTGGCTCCATGGCCGCTGGGGTCCCACACGCTTCCCGTGGCTGCAAAACCTCTGCTGAGAGAGCCAAGCAGGGGCTGAACACACTGCTGCCCCCACCCTGTCCTTGCCAGGGCACTAATCAGCACCAGGCAAATTGGGCACATAACACCAAAGCCGTTCAGCACACTACATAAACAAGGTCAGAAGCCACCCCCTCTGTAAAGCTAAACGCACCAGAAAAAGCAAAGCACAAATAAGGCATTTTAGGAGATTTTCCTTCCCAGCTCACCTCTGAGAGCTCCTCCAGTCTCGTCCTCCCCCAGGAGCAGGGAGGGAGCTGGGATCTGCTGCCTATAACCAGGGGGGATCATTGCCTGCAGCTGGGGGGGAGGGGGTGGAGATGGAGACAGGGAGGGAGGCAAGGACAGGGATGGCCTCACACCTGCACCCTGTCTCCTACACTCAAACCAGCCATTCTTGCCCAAAGTTCTTTTAGGTGAGGCTGGTTTTGCTCCCAAATCTGCAACCCATCCTCCGCCGTCCCCGTCCCTTCCCAGCCCCATTGCCCTAATTAGTAACATTAATGTAATTAACTCTCGGTGCTGGACCTGGGGGGACTTTTTTTGTCGTTTATTCTGCATCAATTTGAGGGGGTTCCAGGGTTTCACTAAGCACCTGAGTGAGCAGGGTCTGGGGGGCACCTGGGGGTGCTGGGGCAGGACCTGACCCTGCCGGGTGGGGCCCTGGGGTGGGGTTACCCTGGGTGCAGGATCTGCCTTCTCCCCCCTGTCCCAGCAGGAGTCTCAGTGCAGAACCCCGTTCTGTACTGTTTGTGGCACTGAAGTACAGCAAAAGGGGGTCAGTGTGCCCTGGGTGTGGCCCCATCTCCAGGGGGATGGGTTTTTGAGGGGGATTCCCTCTCGTGCAGCCCCCCCCCACCCCGCAGGGTGTTGTGGAGTGTCCCTGGGTGCAGCATCTTTTCCTGCAGGATATGGGATGGGGCTGGATGTCCCTGCAGGACTCTGTGGAGAGGGGTGGGGGGTCCTGGGATGCAGGATCTGTCCTGGAGGGCGGGGAAGGAAAAGGTGTCCCCTGAGTGCAAGATCCAGCCCTGCTCTGCTATGGAGATTCCACAGTATGCAGGATGTGGCCCTGTGGCACATCCCAGAGCAGGGCCTGCCCCTGAGGAGGGGGAGTCTCTCCAGATGAAGAATGTGACCCCTTAGCAGCCTGTGCAGGGGGTGTGGGGGGCTCTCCTGCATGCATACACTCCAGGAAGGAAGATTCCTCTGGGGGGGACAGCACCCTGCAGCCCCTCATCCTGGGGGTCTTTTCAGGTGCAGAATGCAGCCCCTTAGCACTCTGTGCTGAGGTGAGGGGGTCTCTCCTCAGGTGTAGGATGTGACCCTTTCTCACGCAGTGTTGGAGAGGGAACTCTCCTGGGTCGAGGATACACCCCGGGAAGGAATTGTTCTCCTCTCAATCACATCCTCCCTTCCCCAGAGCACCCTGCAGGCCCCCACCCTGGGGGTCTCCCGTGTGTGGAGCAATGGAAGCAGCCAAGGCTGGTTCTGGTTCTGGGGTTGCAGGGGGACTTGTTGTGTGGTTTATTCTGCATTTATTTGGGACAGTTCTGCGGTTTCAGTAAACACTGGAGTGAGCAGGGTCTGGGGGTGCACCCAGGGGGGTGCGAGCAGGACTGACCCTGCCGAGTGGGGTTTCCTTGGGTGAGGATCTGCTGTCCTGGCAGGGGGTAGAAAGCACACAATATTTGGGGTGTGAGGGGGGCTCCTCTGGGTGCAGGACACCCCAGGCAGCACAGCCCCTGCTCCAGGGCAGACATGGCCAGTCCCAGAGCTCCCGGTGCCCATTGCCGGGGATCCCCGTTCCAGGGCACACACGGCCCATCCCGGAGCTCCCGGTGCCCATTCCCGGGGATCCCCGTTCCAGGGCACACACGGCCCATCCCGGAGCTCCCGGTGCCCGTTCCCGGGGATCCCCGTTCCAGGGCACACACGGCCCATCCCGGAGCTCCCGGTGCCCGTTCCTTTCCCGGTGATCCCGGTCCCAGCCGTCCATCGATCCCCGCCTGCAGTGCGCGGCTCTCTCCGCCAGGGAGCGCTCCCGGCCCGCCCCGCTCCGGCAGCGCCGTGCCCGCTGCGGCCGCCAGGGGGCGCCGCGCGGAGCCGCCTCACGGCCCCGGCCCCGCCCCGCCGCAGGTGACACCCCCACACCCCCCGCCCGGGGAGCGGCGGGAGCGATCCCGAGCCTGGTCCCGTCCCGGTCCCGCTCCTAGCTCGGCCCCCATCCCGGTCCCGGCCGTCCCAGTGGCCGCCATGGCAGAGCAGGAGAGTTTGGAGTTCGGCAAAGCCGACTTCGTGCTGATGGACGCCGTCACCATGCCCGAGTTCATGGCGAACCTCCGGCTGCGGTGAGTGAGGGGCGGGCGGCGCGGCCCCACCGCCCCGGGGCTCGGCGGGTCTTCCCCTCACACACGGCCCGCTTGGGATGGAGTGTGAGGGGGGTGAGCGAACCGAAACCCTCCCTGAGCCTCCTCCGCCTGCTGCCCCTCCCTGACTGAGCAAACCCGCACGAAAGTGTGGATTTTCCTATGAAATGGAAGAGCCGAGTAAAGATGAGGGTGCTCAGGGTGCCCCAAGCCCTGGGGGCTGCGGGGGCTCTCAGTCCCCCCTCTGGAGAATCTCCCTCCGAGCCACCTGCCTCAGTGCCCACCTCCCTCACGGGACCATGGAATGGTTTAGGAGCGAAGGGACCTTAAGGACTTTACTTTTAAACACTATCTTGTTGATCTTCCCCTATAACACAGAAACACAGGGTGGGTTGGGCTGGGAAGAGACCTTAAAGCCCACCCAGAGCCACCCCTGCCATGGCAAGGGCATCTTCCACTGTCCCAGGTGGCTCCAAGCCTCGTCCAGCCTGGCCTTGGGCACTGCCAGGGATCCAGGGGCAGCCACAGCTGCTCTGGGCAGCCTGTCCCACTCCTCTCTGCTGGGTTTTCTCGCCTGTGCTGACATTCTGCAAAGTTGCTTTGGAGAGAAAGAAAAAGAGCAATAAAAGTCACTAAGTCCAAGGTTGCTCCATCTCATGGGGGCATTGCAGCCACTCGCTGGTGTTGATTTGCTGTGCTAACATTTCATGATCTTTATGGTTTTATTTCCCTTGTAGACGAGGTGGGTGCTGGGAAGATACACATTTTCCTGCCTGTTCCCTTTCAAGCACAAGTAAATCCTGGGCAGCACTGATAGAGGACAGCCAGGGGACCCTAAGTCTGCGGCTGCTTTTCACTTTCCGTTATAAAACATTCATGGGAGCTCCTCCTGATAAACTCTTATGCCCCTGCTTGTGCAAGGATTTGATAATTGCCAAAGAGAAGCCTTTGGGATAAAGATGTGACTTGCTGGCTTGTGTCCCTCTCCTGTTCTGCTCAGGTTTTCCTGCCTGCTCCTGTCATTGTCCTGCCACTTGTGTTCTGATGGGTATTGGAATCAGTCACTTGTCAGGCCCCTGGTGTTGTTGGAAGCACCTGAGAGTGGCAGTAGATGGGAAGTGGGCTAAGCTCCCTCAGCAGGCTTCAGACTATTGAGGAAGGAGAATATTAAGCTTTTTCACACAATTGTGTTGCCTCTTCTGGATGAAGTCTGTAGATTTTGAGATCTGGCTGCTTCAGCCACTAAGTGCCTGGGAATTTCTGTGCTACACAGTTATCCCTGTGCCTGAGATGCTGCAGGGTGAGGGCTCAGATGCTGTGCGGTGTAATAACAAGCAGCACACTTCGTGCTTTTTTCCTTTTATATTTTGTTTTTCTGTTGGAGCAGAGAGGGCGTTTGTGTTTGAATATAAGAAAATCATAATGAGAACGGTTGAGCTTTGAACATAATTTCAGATTTAAATTAATTTTGCAGTGCGTCTAAAAGTTTAAATTTATTTCTCATTTGTACACTCCATGGCATTGTAATTGTATAAGAAAGGGCTTGCATGCAATATCTTTGTAATTAGCAGGAAACATGTGTGTCATGGTTTGTTTTTGGGGTTTTATTCTTTGGTTAATGTGTACTAGAAATCTAAATGAAGTATTGGAAATGGATTTATAAGTTAAAAATCAACATAGCATGTTGGTTGCCTTTACACTGAGAGGTGCCTTGCAGGGACAGACTTTGCTACTTTTGAATGAAGGGATAAGAACAAGCCGGCAGTCCCGGATCCTTACAATAAGTGTGCAACTTTGTTTATTTTTTTCTCTGAGCTGTTGCTGATGGTGCCTGAGGGTGTTTCCAGGACATCCCTGCTGTGTCTGAAATACCTTGGAGACCCTGTTTAACTGCAGTGCCTTGGTCACTGGCACTCAAACCTGCCCAAACCCAGGCTTATCCTCTGACAACAGTTCAGACTTGAGTTCTTCTCACCTGGCTGTGAGTTCTGCCTGAGCTTCAGGGTCATCTGGTGTCTGTGCTGTGAGCAGAACAAGCTGATTGATATTGTTAATTTTTCTAACCTTGGTGCTGTCATCCCCTGCCTCCAGGCCTGTCTGCACTGGACATTTGGGAAAGCTGATGTGAATTTCCCAGAAGTGTGGCCTTTCAGGGCCGGTGTTGGGCGCTGCCCGGTGACCCTGAGCTGCCAGTGCTTTACAGCACTCGGGCAACTCCTGCTGCTCGCGTTTTCCTGCTCTGGGGAGGGCAGCTGACTCTTGGTGCTGACATGGGAAGCTGTGTGAGACCCAGCTCGGGACCCGCTCGAGGCTTGTGTCACTGTGGCGATGGCAGAGTCCCCTCTGTGCTGAGCAGGGGGAAGGAGTTGCTGCTCCTCCGTCACTGAGTGCCCGTGGCGGGTTTGTTCAGTTTACACTTGGATGGGCTCCACCCTAGTCCATAAATCCAGCTTTTGCCAGAGCTATTTTTGTTCAGGGTCACTGGCTGACCCAAGACGGGCTGTGCTGGATTTAGTTCCCAAGTGAGCCCAGATGTGGGTGGAATTGAAATCATACCAGTTTCGGTGCATGCAAGGATATTTCCCCAAGGATGTCTCTAGTGGGAAAAAAAGGAATGGTGAAGATGCACTTTTCATTAGTGTAGTATTGGAATTCAGTGGTGTTGACATGAGCTGGATGAGCGTGCCTGGGTAGGTGGGTGGATGCAGTGTGAATTTACTACCTCATTTCCCAGCCCCAGTGCTCATGCCCAGTTATTTGTAGGTTTGAGTAGTGATTCAGCAGGGATATCACTGTATCAGTACCTTTTTGTGGCTGTGTCTTACAGCTACTTAATGAATGTTTCTTTGGACACTCAGCAGTCACTGCGTGTTACATTTTATTGTAAATAAAAGTCATTCTGTCCTTGAATTCCTTAGTCCTGAGTGTCCTTCATCCCAGTGTCTGGTTGTGATTCTTAGTCATCAGAATAATTTTTTAAAAAGAAAAGCAGGACTATGGGAATGGTCTGTGTGAACTCAGTAGCTTTGTTTCTTTATAGTAACCTCCAAAACTGTAACAGACAATTGTTTCTGGAACGCTCATAAATCAGAATTATTAAAACAGCTGTATTTGAGTGGTTTGTGTGTCAGCAATTGCCCATCATCCCTTCAGTGAGTGCCTACTTATCTCTGCACTGCTGCAGCAATAATTGGTAATTCCAGTCCCAGGACATCAGATTAATTGAAGTACTCCTTAAAATAGGGAATCTTTTTGTGTCTAGCAACATTCAGGTCCTGCCACTGGCAGGCAGGTATTTATCTGTAGTCAAGTGTTACCTGTAAGTGGTGGGAGAATGCTCTGGAAACTTGGTAAAACTCTATTTCACTGCTGTTGACCTAACATGACCATGGCTATTCCACGGCAGGTGGACTGAGATGGTGCTTGTGGAAAGGGAATGTTGGGCTGGCCAGAGCTGCTCAGCTTTTGCAGAAATTGTGGTGTAGATGAAACTATTGAGTAAGAGAAGCAAGAAACTGCACCACCTCATTTTCTTCATGCCATATTGAAAATTTCAAGTAGTAAAAGTTACCATTTTAAATTTACTTCCTTGGAAAGAAGTCTATTTTTCAGAATTATGAAATATTCTGGTTTATCAGGTGATTTCTTGTATTGCACTGCAAAGACCGCTCACTGTTCTGCCCAGCTTGCATTTGCCTTGACAAACAGATCAAACTTCAGAGCATTAAAAATGGGATCTGTGGAACGCCAAGAGGGAGTTCTTGAATTATCTGTTGTGCAGCCTTTGTGAAGCCTTTGGGAGTCACTGCAGAGCAGTTCCTCCTCCCAGGGTCTCAGGTGTGTGCCAGGACAGTCAGATGTGACAGTCAGATGTGACCCACCCGCTCTGTGCCAGGCAATAGGATCCTGTGGGGACCCAGCTGGGGCAAACCCAGCACCCCTGAACACTGGGAGTGAGAAACCACATGGAAGTGCAGGGAAGAGAGACAGTTCCAGGGCAGCACCAGGGCAGAGTTTGGGGCGGTTTGATGTGAGCTGTGTGCTCGTGGTGTTTGTGTTCCCACATCTGCATTGTGAGCAGGTGCTACCTGACTCATCCTCTACTGATTTCTAGCGAGTTGCTCATTTTTCATAATTCTTGTGCAAATCCCCCCTGGAACACAATAGATGTGTGTCACTGTTATTAAAGAATTCAAGGATGTGTGAAAGGAAGACAGTGAGAGCACCTGGTGATGTGTAATGATTGTAAAATGAATTTGGGGTTGTTTTCCTCTTCTTTTAACTGCTTCCAGCATGAAACCAGCTGTGGAAGGCTGTACTTGCTACTCAGTTCCTGGTCATCCCAGCCCACCTGAGCCTGGAGTGGTACACAGATCTATGGGTTAATAGTCCTTGCAGTTGTCTCCCTGTTCACGTGTTGACTTCTGGCTTCTTAAAGCAGCATTTCATAAAAACACAGCTCTGTGTTCACTTGAAAACACACAAAAGTGGTTTTTGTAATGTTTCTCAACTATCTTACAAACCCCAGCATTTTCAGATTAAGATAACAGGTCTAGGTCTGTATTTATTGCAGGGCCATTTGAAACATGGATAATATTTGCTATGATTATTAATAGTTTTGGCATCAAGAATCTATATTGAAAATCTGGTTCTCCTGAGAATGTGCTGAAAGTACTTGGTGCTGAGGGAAGTGTTTGCTTTACAGGCAAGGCTGAGATGTGGGCTGGAGCCCTAGAAAAAGGTTGGAGCAAACTGAATGGGGAATTGGGCTTTAAGTGCTGCAGAGGGATATCTCAAAGGGCTTTTCTTGAGGTTGTTGTGTGGAGGTTGTACCTTTTGGGCCTCTGTCAAAAAATCCCCATTGTTTTTCTGGATGATGTGGTGAGTTGAGGTCATTCTTTAGGATCCTAAAATCACAGAATAGTTGGGGTTGGAAGGGACTCTAAAGTTCATCCAGTTCCACCCCCATGTCCCTTCCACTGGTGCAGGTTCTTCAAGTCCCTGGCCTAGGACACTTCCAGGGAAGTATTTTATGTTCTGAAAGGCCAAACTCCTGTTCTGCCACTCAGTGTCCCCTAGACCTGCAGGTTGGGTTGTTTTTCTTTCCTTTTTCAGGTCTGGAAAAGGAAGCACAAGATGGGGGGTTGAACAAACGGTTTAATTTGTCCCCGTCTTCAGGAAATGGGTGTCCCTGTGATCCATTAGGAACAATTCTTAGCCCAGCTGTGGGTCCCATTTGTTCTTGCTCGGTACCACACCCTTCTGTTCTTCCCTTGATGAACCTCAGCTGCAGTTTTGGAGTGAAAGGTGCTGTCTGTATTACACTGATATTTTTACACTGACTTCCTTATCTTTTGAGCACCATCTTAAACATTCGTATTTGGGGTTGAAATTGTGGTGGGAGAGGTTTGGTTTCCCATGAGGTAATAAACTATATTTAATCCCAGCAGAGGAAATATTATGTGAATGCTTGGTTTCATTTGTGTTTTTGCTAATGAAATATTCATGCTTCATAAACAAGCTTTTCATGCCTTTAAGCCATTTTAATTTCCTCATTCTAAATAGCTATGAATATTTGAATTGTTCATGTGGGGTTGGGTTAAAGAGCTCCTGGAAGAGGCTGCTTTCTCCCTGGAGAGGGGCACCTTCCTCCGGGTGCTGCAGGACACTCCTTCCTCTGCTCAGGCCAGCAGCAGTTGAGTCTCATCAGCCCTTCTTGGCTTCCTCAGAGTTGCTCAACCTGCAGAAGCTGTCTCGTGTCACAGTTTGGAATGAATGGAATGAAAATTCCCCTTAGTCCATCAAAATTTGACTTACGAGCTTGGCCAGGGGCCAGCCTGATCCTCAGAGATGGAAGAGGCCATCGATCTCACTTAAAAAGCAAATCCCGACCTGACGAGCAGCAAAGGGAGAATCCAGGCCAGCTTCTGACTCCACAAGGACTCTCAGCCCATGGACACCTGGAGCTGCTGCAGGTGTGCTCCAGGATTCCTGGCTGGAATTCCCATGAAGCAGGCTTTGAATGAGGTGGTGTCCAGCCTGGGGTTTGTTTTGCCTCCATATGTGCTGAGTTTATGTGGTTTCACTGGACCCTCCTTAGCACATCTGCCCTCCCTGCCTGATGAAAGCCTCCTTAGATGGAAGTTTTACAGGAGTCTTTTTGTAGCAGCTGGGTGGGGGAGTGTTTAATAATTTTAGCACGTGGGTGTTGAATAATATACGTGGTCAGATTTATGAATGAGATCAGTCTTTCAGGGTGCCTTGTAGTTCTAAACTCGGAGGCTGCTGATGCTGTGGCCCAGAGCTGCTGGTCCTGCCTCCAGCTGCCTCTGGTCCTTGCCAGAGCACAGGTAACAACATTTAGTTGTGGGTAGGAAGCAGCAGCTTGGAGAGGGACATCCATGGCACATGGTATCAGGTGTGAAACAAAAACCTGACAGAATCAGAGAAGTAACCAGAACTATGGGGAATTAGCTCAGTAGAAAATGCTCCTTCTTGCATTTTTTTTAAAGTCTCTTTTCCTGCTGTTTACACCAAGTAGATCTACAAAAATCAGCTGGTAATTTAGGAATTCCTCAGCAGCCTTTTGGCTTTCATCCTTACTCTGCAGTAATTTTGTAGATTCTGATGAAGTGCTGTGGATCCTGAAGCTCCTCAATGTTGTAGTGCATCTGTTTGGGATGCTGTCAGGTGGAATCCTCTTCTGGTTTTTGGCTACCCCATGTTCGAGGTGGCTTGTGTAACTTGCATCATCTTAATTGAAGTGATTTGTCATCACCTGCTGAGTTTCACCAGCTGAAGGTTGACTCCAAGATCTGCTAAACTCCTACAGTAAATATTTGCTAATACTTCTAACAAGTCTCATGGCCTCCTTTAGTCAAGAGTCCTTTGCATTGACTTCTGTTCAAAAATCTGCCTCTTCAGGTGCTTTACTGACCTAACACTCACTGAGCTCTTGCATTTCTTTCACTCTTTGCATTTCTTCTGGCTGAGCAGGCTTTGACACCACTGAACTTAGTGATATTTACTTGAATTCCTTTAAAGATACAGACCTCACGAGGTATTTGGAGTTACATCATCTCCCTCTACATCTCTGGGTCATGATTGCATCTTTTTATGGAATTAAGGAATTCTGAGAAGGGGAGGAGAAAACAGATGTCTGCACATAGTTTTGCCTGTAAGTGTGAAATAGGCGAGCTCTGTGTCCCCTGGTGGCAAATGCTCATTTCCAGTTATCAGAAATAAAAATACAATTTGTAAAGATTTGTTTCTTTAAGGGCTTTTTTGGTGAGATGTGATGAGGTCTCCGCTCCCAATGCTGCTGTCACATGCTGATGTTCCTGTATTATTCCAGGTGTAAAAGTGTTCAGTTGTGATATTTTCAAGTTCTGAAAAAACAGCCTGGCTGTGAGGCTGTTCCGTCTTTGGGAGTGAAAAAGAGGCATTAGACAGACTTAACAGTTTAGAAAATACTTAATTTTTCTTCAAATCTAAGCCATTAAACTGTTCCTGAGATAACTTCTGTCTTTGGCTAGGAATGAGGTTTTTCTGGTCTCTGAGTTGTGTGTGGCAGCAACACCCAGAGCAGTTCCTTTGGGTGGTGGTTTAGATGGACAGCAGATACTCTCCTGTCAGGGCCCAGCTGAGGTAGGAGCAGGGGGATGTCTTGGAAAGACCTGTTAAGTAAAACAGTTGTTACTGATAAGCCAGACCACTCAACCCTATCATCACTGATGGTCTTGCAGGGCTCAACTTCTCAGGCTCAGTAGCAGAACTGACTGGGGCATAACAAGCCTGCTCTTGCTCTAATTCTTGGTGGTGGTGGTATTTTCCATTCTGCCCCCAGCAGTTTCTGAGCATTTTTCTGTCCACACTTCAAAATTTCTCCTTGAGCAGTGCTGGAATATTTGTTCATCAGTTCTGTCCTGTTCTGCTGAAGCATTTTGCAGCCCGTGTTTCCTGGCTGCTGCTGACCTTCCCTTCTGGGTTTCAGAGTTGGCAGTGACCTGCCCTATGGCTGCCTCTTGCCCGCAGCACTTCAGAGAGCAGTTTCTGTGTGACTGTTGGGGTGGGTCTAATCCACAGCTTTATTTCCAGAAAAATGTACCATTGGGTGAAAATGGGCATTAAAGCAGTTCCATGTCCCTGGGCAGCCATGGTGTAATTTCTCAACCTTGGATGTTTTTTGCTCTACTCTGTCATGTCAGGCATTGACTCCCTCTGTCCCTCCAAGAAGTGTTGCCCCACCTGACCTTCCTTTCTCCTGCAGACTTCCCGTATTTCTGTATCTGCAGTGTCCTCCTGCTCGTCATGGGTGACTCCTCTCTCCTCCTTTAGTACCTTCTGTGTGCAGCTGAGCACCTCTGCCCAGCTTTCCCCCTTGCTGTTGATGTCCCTTCAGCTCCCCAGTGTCATCTCTGATCTTGGGCTGATATTCCCAGAATTACCTGACTGTCAGCTGGAATTTTCTGGGGCTGGGGCGAGTGAGCTCCCTGGAGAGCCGTTCGCTTGTTCCACCTGCACTCTTGGACTCGGCCCTTTCTAGGCCTTTGCATCCCAAGTCAGGTGTTGGTATTCCCCTGCGGTGTGTCGGGCCCAAGCCTGAGCCGTACACAGAGCCCAGTCTTGCCCGGAGTTACCTCACAGATTTTTGTGCTCATTCTTCTCTTGTGCCTTGACAAACCCCCTTTCCCACAGAGCTTGTTCAGAGTTATCTACAAAGATTGCTTTTGCTCTCAGTTCTATCTCCTTCACCCATCTCCTTGCCTCCCTCCTGTTCCACCTCAGAACACAGCTTATCTCCTTCCTGTGTTTATCAGTTTCTCCAGCAGGACTGATCTGTGCCATGTCCATCTGAGAACTTTCTGACCAGCATTCCTGTGCTTTTCCTGCAGTTGCTCCTTTTGTCATGCAAGAAACACCAAATAACTTCCACCAAAGACACTGCCTCCCTCCTCCTTCCATGTGTAATTTATGGAGCCCACACAAAGTGTGCCATGGCAGGAGGTTGGGAGTGCTGCAATCACTGATTATTGTGTTCATCTGCTCAAGTTGTTTCCTGGCTCCACGCTGGATCCCAGCCTGTTGGAATTCTTTTTCTCTTGGGTCTGGACAGAGCCTGCCCCGATGTTATCCTGCTTGAGGTTGTTCGGGTAGAAAATTATCTGATCAGAGTATCTTGATATGTTCCTGTTTAAGGTTGATGTAACTTAACTTGGGAAGCCTGAAGGCTCGTTACATCTTCCTGGGAAATGGAAATGAGATTTATGGCAGGACTCTGCAATATGTAGGGTGTGATGTGCTGCTGGGGCTGGATGTGCTGTTTGGGGAGGTGGGCTTAACTCCATCTCCAGACACAAAGGATTTTTGCCCTAGTCCCTGCATCTTTATTCATATCAAGCCAACTCAAGCCGTGTTTCACTGGAAGTTCTGACAGCCTTGGAATAAATCCCTTTATTCTGGAGGTTTTCTGTCCCATTCTGATGGAGAGCAGGCATGCGTGGCTACTCATTAAATGAATTATGCTTTGAGGCACCAGCTGAAACTTTCGGAAAAGGTTCCCTTTCAGTATCTGTCTCCCATTACAGCATCAGTGCCTTCTTCATTGCCCTGGGGTTTGTTCTTGTGCCCAGGACGAACTCACAGCAGGGGAGCTGAAGGGAACTGCAGCACTTCCCTGCAGCATCCAGCCCAGCGAGCTCAACAGCCGGGCATGAATGAGAACCCACCTTTTAACAGCTACTGGATGGCAGCAAAGGCTGTCTCACCGTGAATAGCAAAGAAAAACAAACTGAAACAAAAAATCCCCTTTCCCACTGTAGGAACAGCACGGCTTTCTTTGGGGAGAGCTCCTCCATGGCATTTGGAGGGGTAAAAACCACAGTGGCTATGAAAGCCTTCACACCATGGCCATCAAGGGCACAATGAAGCTTTCATTCTCCACATCACATCTCTGAGATGTTTACACTAAAACTTTTGCTGTTGTTCAGGTTGCTACACTGCAGCTAAATAGATTATTTTACAAGAATGAATGATTAAGTAAATTTCACCTTCAAAAGAAAACTCCAGCTATGGTTCCTGGAAGGCCTCCCCTCCCCTGCAGTGTTTATAAAGGAACTGGATATGGAGTTTATAAACTTCCGAGGTGGGAAATGGTGTCTTCCACTGCTCCTTAATACCAGCGTCTTTGTGTGCTGTTGCTTCTTGATCCTGGGTGTAAAAACCAGGGGAGCGAATGAAAACAGGCTCAAAGAGCTGTAAATACATTTTAGGCCCCAGAAGAATCCTAAAACAGCAGAGCTGGAGCACTGCAGTCTTCAAGGGAACTTGCTTAGAAAAATTGTTGCCCCTGCACCCTGCAGAGAGTGTCCTCCCTTGCTGGCTTCTCAGACTGTCAGAAGGACACTGTGCTGCTTTTCCTTGTGCTTCCAGAAGAACCCTAGGATTCTTTTAAAGCTGGATGTAAACACCTCCTTGGAACAGTAGCTGTTAAACTTTGTTGAAAAGTGCTTAGCAATGACAAAAAAATGTTATTTCCGAAAGGATCTCTGTAGCACTGAGGGTTTTTTTTGCAAATGAAAGTCCAAATTTACCGCAAAAATGTCCCTGTAACCTCTTATAATTCAAAACATATTCCTTGCTTTTCAAAAGCACAGGCAAATTACCAGGGAGCCTTTCTAAAATAAGCCTGAGGTTGGATGTTTGAGTTTGTGGACAGTGCTGCTTGATAATCAGCATTTCCTTTTTTGAGTCTGCCTGTGTCGCAGTCAGAAAGGAGCTTTGATTTGCGTGGTTTCTGACCTGTTCCAGGTGAGGACAACGTGAGCAACGCCTGTGCTGCAGTGCTGGGATAGAACCAGGAGTATCCCTTTCCCTTATGTCCCCGATAAATGTAGCATTTGTGTCTCCAGCAAAACAAACAATGGAAATCTTGTCTTTGTTCTTGTTTTTTGGGCCATGCTGCATCCTGGCTTTCAAGGATGCAGACATTCCTGAGCTAGACCTCTCCAGTGTCTGGCAGCTGGTTCTCTGAATCCATGTTGGTTATGGAACTTAAACCCCTCTGAGGAAACGCCAGGGAAAAGCAGATCCTTGTGAAGTGTAAAGCTTCTAAAGCTGGTACGAAAACCCTGAGAGCTGGGCTTGGTAGGAAACTGAAGGAAACCTAAACAATTTTGAAATGATTGGGAATATTTGGCTTCATTTTCCCAATCAGTCAATAGAAAACATGTTTTCTGTTAAGGACTTACATTTTTGGAGACTTAAAGAGGGGCTGCTTATTGTCAAAACAAGTCTTGTTTTTCACCAAATATCTTGACTGCCTAGTTTGATTTTTGGTGCTGTCCCTGCGTCCCTGCAGGCAGTGTGGGGAGCTGGTGCCAGGCTGTCACCTGGAATGCTGGAACCATGGGTTTGGATCCGAGTGCTTGTGCCCTGAGGAGCAGTGCCAGGCTCCAGCTGGCTGGCAGGAGTGGTAAAGCCAGGAAAGAGTGATGGGAGACACCCATCTCCTAAAAGATGCCATGTGTATCATGTCCTGCCATGCAGGAAACCTCAAATCTCAAATCTTTCATAAACCTAAAGAATGCCTGATGGTTTCTGTCCTGCTTTTCCTCTGGGTTTCTGGATCTTGGATGCTCTCATGGAGGAGCCAAGGTGGCACCTGCTGCTCTCTGGAGGAACCATTGGAGCAGGAAGATGTTCACTGTTCCCAGAGCTGCTCTGAGGGGATAATGTGGGTTTGGGGCTCTGCTCTCACACCGCAGGCTCTGATGTGTTGCTACTGAATTTAGGGAGAAAACTTGTGTCAATCTTGGTCTTTTCCTAGGAGATCTGTCTGTAACTGATTGGTAATTGGCTGCTCAGCTGCTTTCCTGAGAGGCTGTTTATCAAAGTTAGTGAGCACGTCCAGTGCACGTGGACAAATCACTTGTTCTAGTGGACATACAAAAATGTGTTGTGTTGCAAACTTTGTAGCTGAATCATGGAAACTGTAAAATTGGGACATAATATTTCAAAATGTTCTACTCCATCTGATACATTTTAACCTTCTGCCTTTTCCCATATTGTCCTTTCACCTAGAAAAGAATAACAGAAATTAAATGCAGTAAACTTGGTGGATTTTGAAGACATTCTGTGGCACCTTGACCAAATGAAAATAATCATTTGCTAGGGTTACATTTGTTAATGTGCACTTAAACCACAATAAATCACAGGAGGGATAAGTGAACAGGTTCTTACAGAAAGACTGGCTTGGTCAGTGTCAGGTTTATGTTGTACAGGGGATGTAGAAAGCTCAAACAGTTAACTAGTCAGATATTTGTTGGGGTTTTTATCAAGACACCTTTGCTGCCTTGTTTGAAGGCTCCTCTTTACCTGTCCCTGGTTATGTGACATAAATCTTATGCTGGCAGTAATTTCCACAGCACCTTCCCATCCCTTGTGCTGTGACAAAAGGATGTTTCTCCTCAAGTGCCAGGTTTTCTCATGTCTTGATGAGCAGGGTAAGCCCCAGAACCAATCTGGGAAAGCTTTCAGGGGAAAATATCCCCACCTCCTACCTTTCATATATAGATGTACTGGCTGGCCTTGTTTAAGACAAAGGAGCAGCCTCTGTTTATCCCAGTCAGGTACTCGATGTGGAAACTGATAGCACTAATGGCCAGATCCCAAATAATTTGCTGTGTAGGAAAATTGCCCAATTGTGCCCACGCATCTGGTCCTCCCTGGGTGTCACATGGAGAGTGGGAGCCTTTGATTAGTTCCCTCAGTAACAGAGTGCAATGGATATTTTGCAAACTAAAAGTTTGTATCACTGAAGACAGAGATTTCTTTGTGTTTTGACCTGGGTTTTGATACTCTTTGTACCCTCCACTGCTATAAGTGCCAAATAGTTTCTTTTTTTCATTGGGGGAGAAAGCAGCTTGAAAAAACATCCTATCCCATATCAGCTACAAACCATCCATTTATCCGTGAGGACAGGGAGGAGCAGTGTGAGGGAGCAGCACTGGCAAGTGCAAGCATTCACTGGTTTTATTCTGCTCTCTGATGTTTAAACCTTTCAGATATTCTGTGGTTGTTTCCAACTTCACAGTGATGAAAGCTAAAAACCCCATAATAAGGGTGAGGATAGTTGTATTCTTTTTACTCCAACAGCGTGTACTTTAAGAAAAAACAATAGTTATTATAATACACGTGGAATAAACCACAAGTGATGAAATCTATTTCTCAGACTTGTTTTTCCATCCCTTCTCAGTGTTGCTGCTGCTGCCACTGTCCCCTTGGGTTGTCTGGGATTAACTTCTCCTACCATGGAGTTTTCACACCAAGGATTTTGACTTTGAAATTGCATCTTTAACTCAGAGGGGAAAAGTGGAGTAGTTTTCAGTCTCACAGAAATTTTGAATGAACATTGAAAAAGTAATGGCAGCAGATGGATTTTAATGGAGTGGGGAATGTCAGAATTGCCTTTCACAGGAACTGTATTGTCACACAAGAACTGAGGGGTTTCAGGAGGATGTCCCTGCCCTTAGGTGCTTTTGGGTGCTGGTGTTAATGACTGGGAACTGATTTGGCTGGAAAAAGGATGCTTAAGATCCACAAGTGCCTTCCAGGGTGGGAACTGGTGGCACAAGGTGACACTGGGGGTCCTGCTGGCCTGGGGTCAGCATTCAATTCCCACTGATCCCCTCCCTTCTCCTGCCTGTCCCATTGGAGAGCTTACAGAAGGTCTCAATGGACACCTTTTCTGAGCTGTTTTATCATAGAATGTTATGGGGTTGGAAGGGGTTATTTAGTCCCACGATGGGCAGGAACACCTCCCACTAGACCAGGTTGCCCAAGGCCTCATCCAGCCTGGCCTTGAACATTTCCAGAGCTGGGGCATCCACAACCTCCCTGGGCAACCTGTTCCAGTGTCTCATTATCCTCAAATAAAAAAATTTCTTCCTAATATCTAATCTGAACTTCTCTTTTTTCAATTTGTACCCATTCTGCCTTGTCCTTGGCTGCAGTTCATGACAAAGAGTCTCTGTCCAGCTTCCCAGTAGCCCCTTCTGTCACTGGAAGGTGCTGTGAGGTCTCCACACAACCTTCCCTTCCCCAGGCTATGTTAATGTTAATTGTGTTAGAGTTTCCTTTCCAGCATGATTCTCTCAGTTCAGCCTTGGAGGGCTGAAGGGCCCTGCTCTCAGCCAGCTCCTCTGGGAGCCACAGAGACCCAACAGTTTTACCCCAGTGCCAGTCCTTGCTGTGCTGTTCCATTCTGGAATTATGCTCAGGATGAATCACTTTCTGGTGCTTCTGGATGCCTCTGCAGTGTTTGCAGCTCATTTGCTTTGAGGGTTTCACATTTGCATAGTGTAACTGGCCTCTCTTTCTTGTTAGATTTGCATTAAATTGCATCATGGAGAGGTTAAAATAGCAATAAAAAACACTTCCTATTAAGTGGATATTATCTTGTCTCGCTGTGACTTGCTTTCTTACCAAATATATCATGGGATCTCATGAAGACTCATTTGTTAGATCACACTTGTGATGATACTTTAGGTGCTTTGTTCCTCTAATTCCAAATACAACCATCCTGTGATCTTAATCAACATTTGCTTTAACATTTCCCAGCTGGAAATTAACTCCCTGGCAAATTTGGCCAACACCAGTGGCAACGTGAAGGTGGCTTTTTTTGGTAATGAACTTAGTTCCTTGTTTTCTGTGCACAGATCCGGCTGTGGTAGGGGAGCACTTCGGGATTTCCTCCAAAGGTGACTCATGTTTGCCACCTATAGCAAAAATAAGCCAGGCCATTCCAGTGTGTGTTATTTGGCCTACTGAATATTGTTTCTAGTAGTCAGTGAACTTTCTCTGGTAGCCTCTATGGAGGCATTTGTTCCCCCATTTCTCCACCAAAGAGCAACAAAATCTTCCATTCATGGTTTTGCTGCTCCCCTGCCCTCCAGTCCGCCTTGGTTTTGTAACTGGGAGTGGAAATTGCCCAAGGTCACCTTTGAGAAAGCAGCACTGTTGTTGCTGACAGTGCTCTGCCTCCTGGCTCGTTTCTGTAGATCTCGGGCTCCTGCTGGCAGCAGCCCGTGGGAGTCCCGGTGGATAATGAGTGCTAATTTCCTAGATAGTGCCGGCTTATCTCCACTCCAGTGAGAGTTTCGCCTTGCAAAACCTCAGCTGCAGCACGGAGCTGGTTGTGGGCGGTAAACTGATGGTAGCTGCATTTCACAGGAGCAGTGGAGCTGACGGGATGGGCCTGAGGGAAGGGGGAAACGCTCCCAGTCTGGAATCTGTGCGGTGTGGATTCCCCAGAGAGCAGAACTTGTCTGATCAGGGCGGTCTGCTGCCCCCAGCTGATTAGCACTGTCACCTCCTCTGAGAGTGACATCTGCTGAAGATGAGAGACAGAGGGGGGGCAAAGTTCCTCATGCCTTACCCAAAGCAAGATCTTCTTGTAGAAACTTCATCTTGTGTAGCAGCATTTGCAGTTGGGCCTGGGGTGGCAGCTGTCAAATACTGCTGTGATGAATTTCACACAACTGGAATCTTGAAAAGATTTGTTGCTGCAATTTTTTTTTTTTTTTTTTTTTTTTTTTTTTTTTTTTTATCAGGACACACTTTCCCATTCTTTGCTGCTCTCCAGCATTTTGTTGCTGACATCTTTGTCCACTGGCCTCTGGTCCTTTTTAAACAGGAGACAGGAGCAGTTGCTTTGCCATGTCTGCATCACTATCACGGGTGTTTATGGAATTCCTTTTGAAATAAATGACAGGTTAAATGGAAGACAGTTGTTTCCCCTCATGGATTCTGTGGGTGAAGTTACACACTTGGATCGAAACAAAAGTGTGAGCTATGCATTTCCCAGGATGAAATTGTCCTGGTTACAGTGCTTCTTTTGCTTTAATTCCACCCCCCACCCCAAATTTACAGAGTTACTTCCTAATATTTACAGATATTACTTCCTAAAAGGAGATTGTTATCGATGCTTTAGTGCCCCCTCAGGGTTGCAGCAACAGGGTGACCTAACTGGGTTCATTGCTCCCGATTTAAATTCCTTCTGTCGAAACAGGAACGATTCCCTGGACAGGGAAGCGTTTCTAGGGTCCCACCTGCCCGGCGGTCCTGCTGCCCTGGCGTGCGGTGGTGGTGGCCCGGGGAGGGAGGAGCGATCAGCCCGGGGACTGAGCTTCGCTCCCCCCTTGGAAGCTGCGGCTCCTGCCGCTGCCCTTCCCCGGCGCTGGCAGGGCCGGCTCGGTTGTATAACGTCCTGCAGGAGAACCGGCCCCGGGACACAGCTCCGCGGCAGTGATTAATCGGGGAAACATCTAACAACCTTAAATGGCAGCAAATTTCTTTTGGCAGGTGGAGACTGAGAAAGTCCCTGCTGCCACGGAGGGAGTGTTGCTCTGGAGCGCCCAGATCACATTTTGTTTGCCCTTACGCTTTCTCCAGTCTCAAACTTTTACCGCTGCAGTGAATTCTCCTTTTGACACATCTTTGTGCCGTGATTCCCACCCAGGTCAGAATATGGGGTGACATTTTTTCAGACCCTCACTGAACAGCAGCAGTGCCCTTGCTTGTCGCCCCAGAGAATGCAGCGCTCCTGCCCGTGGGGATGTGGTGACAGCCACAGCCGAGTGCTCAGCTTTGTCTTTCCAAGCCTTCTGAGCTGGCACTGCAGATAATCCCAGATCTCCTCTGGGAGACTGGGCAGGATGAGGTCGTGTATCAGCCTGCCAGACCAAATATTTCAAATATTCTTGTTACAGTCTTTCTGAAGGTGAATAGGTAACTGGGTTCACCTGAGAGAGTTCTTTAGGAGTGCCATGGATTAAGGTTGGGTTTTAGATTTAGTGAGACAGTAACCCACCTTTAAAAGATCCTTGGTAAACCAGTGATAAGGAAGAACTGATTACTCTGAAAATTTTAATAACACTCAATATGTGAATTATTTTTTATTCAAAAGCTCCAAATTCTCAGCCTTTTTTTCTGTATATTTTAAATTGGAATTTAGTTTTGACTTGAGGAATAGTTTGCTGGAATTTTTCTTTTTTAATCTCCTTGCTGGCCAACATGAGTTTTGTTGGTGTATCCATAAATTTCACGGAAGTTTGTTTATTTTACTGAGGCTCTGTTCAGGGCAGAAAGTACATACCCAAACATAAATTTTTATGCTCTAGAAAACTTTCAGCCTCTCTTTCAGATTGCAGTGAGTAGATAGGACTAAAAATGGCTGTTTCTATCATGTTGCTATTGCTTGAGATGTCTGTGGCCTGCACTGGCTGTGGTTATATGGTTATTAATTCTTCAATTAATTATCTCCTTACCAGCAGGAGTGGTACCGGGTGTTGTTTGCCTCCAACCCTGTGCTAAAGCAAAGGCATCAGCAGGCAGGAGCTGCACCCCACTGAAAACCCTGAGCTGGTGTTTGCCTTTAAAAAACTCAGCAGCACAGATTTGAGACAGTCAATCTCTCTGCACACAGACGAGCTGTTAGTCTGGCAGGATGTAATTCCATTTTCCTGAGTAGTTTGATTTCCTTTTGGCCTGTCTGTGCTTCAGCTCGTCACTGCTCTTGTGCTGAATTGATGTTGACTCTAAGGTAGTTTTCTGAGTAATTCAAGCCAAGGACATTTGTGAAAAGATTGTGATTTGCTTTTATCTATAGCAAATGCAGGCTATCAAGAGAACTTATAAATGCTAAACTTTTAGGCCCATCTGTACATAATTTTCCAAGTCACATTTTATGGTTGCACATGGTGACTGCAGCTCCTAGTGCAGAGAACCAGCTGGCAGACACTATTCCTTGCTTTTTAATAGGGTCTGAAGGCACAACACAAGTCTGACACAGCCCAGAGACTGCCATGGCTTAAGAGTTCATTCAGTTTACTTAAAATCTTAAGGCAAGTCTAATTTCAGTCATGTTGATTTCCTCAGAAAGCTTTTGTTAGTTTGGCTAGTGGCCACATTATGTAAGATATAATTATTTGGCCTCAAAGTAGTGATTTCAGCAAGGGAACAGTGTAAAGCTGGCTGTGGACTGTGTTGTGGCTGCACCATTCCAAGTGACACAGGTGAGGTGTGGCCAGAAAGGCTCTGGCTCCTTGGTGCCTGTATCCTGTTCCCCTCCAGGTGCCTGTGACTGTCCTCAGTGCAAACAGGGAAATCAGAAAACAACCAGGAAAACCTTCTTTTCATGTTTTCTGAAGGGCTTTGTGTCTGCAGCTAGTAACTCCCATGCAACTCTTCTTCTCTGGACATGCTCCAAGAGATGCCACAGCCAGGGCTGACTCCAGAGCAGCCCCTGGGGAATGTCTTGGGTGGCTTTGCCACCCTTTTTGTCTGGATCTCACCGGAGCTGTGTCCAGAGAATCAAGCACTCTGGTTCTGCTGGCACAGTAGCCACAGCTGAGGTGTTTTTAAATCTGTTTTCCTGATATTGAAAAGAATTGTTAGGAACCTCCTTAAATTCCTTTTAACCAGCTTGTTCATTTTCCTTGTTTGTTTTTTTTTTTTTTTTTTTTTTTTTTTTTTTTTTTTTTTTCCTTTGCCCTAGATGGAGTCAGTCAAAGCACTCTGGAATAATGTGTGTGGAATCGACAGGCCATGTTCTGTCACACACAGCTTTCCTTTGAGATGACCTTTAAGCCTTGTATTAGTTGCATTTCCATTTAGGGAATCCTTGAGCTATTGGATATTATTGTGGGGGGGAAGGCTGAGATAGAATCAGAATTTTCAGTGTTTGTTTGCTGGTAGTAAATTGTCTTGCGTGTCATCCAAGAGTTCACACAACCAGTACTCCAAACTGGGCTGCTGTCAGAGGTGGCAGCAGCAGCTCTTGGGCTGAGGAGCTGTGTGGGGCAGAGCAGGGACACCCTGAGCACAGTGACAGGGGACACAGGAATGGTGCCCCACTTAGGCTCTGGAGGAGGCAGGTCCCTCTCGGGTCATTCTGTCCCTCTCCCTCAAACATGGAATTCTGGGACAGCAGAGCTTGGCAGGAGCTTGATTTTATCAGGAGCTTTGGCCTGTGCTTGTCAGTGCAACTCGGAGTTTCACTTCAGAGTCTAATCCTGTTTTGGAAACTCACTTCCTTTTCCTCCTCTTGTGCCATTTTATGATTTAGATGCACTGTTCTCATGATGTTTCACTACTGTGTTGAGCATAAACTGTGGTTTCCTCTAACTTCTCCAGCGTTCACATCCATAGCAGTGAACAGGGATAGTCCTGGGGCTCAGTGCTGCCCTCCCTGCAGCTCCTCTCAGACAGCCCCTCCTGCTCCTGCACCTTCCTCCCTGGCTCTCCTGGCAGGAGTTATCCTGGGGGATGCTCTGGCACAAAGATCCCTCTGTCCTTACAGCTAAGAACAGTCCTGCATTCCAGTTTAATACCTGTGTGAATGTTTGAAGCTTCACTAAGACAAAGCAGGGAATGTTACCGGCAGTGCAGGAATTAACTCACTTTAAAGTCTTTTTCCTGTCTAAAGCTTTCATGACTCTGGGATGTGGCATGGGTTCTCATCTTGGGGAAGCTCAGATTAGTATTATGTGGTCTAAATGCTTGTCATTTATTTACTACTGATTTATCAGGTGCTGAAGGGATGAACGAAGCCAGTGACTGCTGACAGACCACCTTGGCCAAAGTGGCTGAGGGGTTAATTTTCAAAATCACATGCATTTACTGAAGGTACCAGCCTGACACTTATTTTGCAGTGGAGGAAGGTGCAGGTCTTTCTGCTGTAGGGTTTTGTGGTCACAAGTTGCTGAACCTGGTTTACAGCTATTTTTATTGTCTTCATTTCTTTCAGATGTATACAGGATGCTTGTGCTCTTAACGTCCTAGTTTTTGCTGATTCTGTGAGTGCCAGCTGTGAGGGAGGCACTGCTGTAATTGCAGATCTGCCTGGGAATGCCAGCACCTTGTGTCCTGCTGCCATGTCAGACCTCTCTGTTTGGAACAGGCCCTTGTTTGGATGCCTCTCTGAATGATCTGTCAATAGCTGAAATAATACCTTGATCCCAGAGCGAGTGGTGCTGCCAGAAATGCCTCTTGCTGGCCTGGCCGACCCTGTGTCACAGCTGATAAATAAACTGTCCTGGTGCTCCCAAACTGCCCTTCCTGTGCCTTCAGAGGGCCGCTGGTTCCCTCTGCTGGGGTGGGTACAAACCATGGCTTCATGATCGGAGCACCAGCACAGACAGCTGCCCAAATTCTGCCAGACTGTGGCTACAATCATGGCCTAGCTGGACTTCTCTCTTCATTGCTGTCAGCTTTGGTGTGAAGACAGTTGTCTCTAACCATTTTCCCTCTTTTTTTCTTTTATTTTTTCCTTTTCCTTCTAATTAAGCTTGGGTACAATGTGAGGGAGAGGCAGGAACATGAGGGGGCCACGAACCAATTCAGGGTTCAAGAAGCAGCAATAAAAGTGCTATTATGAATGAGCAATGGCTTGTAAAGGGCTCCAATCTGCTAATGTAGGTTACTGGGTTGATACCATTGCTTTAATAACGGTTCTTTAGTCTGGTTAGATGTTTTGACAGTCCTTTCAGCTCGACTGTGAGGCGTTGGTCCCTTGTGAATTTTGGATTATTTCTTGAGGTCACTTTTCCAGTTGCAGAACCTGTGTAATAACATTGAGCTGCAGAGCACACTGCTGTTGTGATCAAATTGGGACAATCACAGCCTCAGTAATTGCAGTGGTGTTGATGTAATTATCACCCAACAAGCTGTAATTTGAAAACGGGCCCCACTGCTTAGCCAATGTGGTGCTGTAGTTTGGAAGCTTTTAAAATCCTGATCCCTTTGTTTTGTTCTACACTGCTTATATCTGACCAGCCTGTGATGCAAACCTCCCACGTGCCCTTTGCCTGTAATTACACATTTCCAAACAATCGATGCCGTGGGGGAAGTGCAGCAGGAGGCTGTGTTTAACTAAGCAGTCCTGCACTCAGTGCAGTTTCTGCACGTGCCATATGCTGTGTGCTGGCTTGTGTCTCAGCAGCTGGTCAGTGTTTTATGACGTGCTGTCCCAGCACTGGGGGGTTTTCCCTACGGAGGCTGCCGGCAGCAGAAGGAAGCACTGTCTGATACCTTTGGAGGCACAAATACTGCACAGCCAGGGCAGCGTCACCTTGCTGCTCATACCAGAGCATCTAGGTACCTGTTCTCCCAGGTCTCTTTGGAAACAGGGTTCAAACATGTGATCAGGAAGGACTTTAGGAGCAAAAGAATCCAAACCCACCCAGCTGAACCAGGGGTATGAGTCCTGCCCTCATTTGGAAGTGGTGATCAGTATGTGAGGAGGCAATAACTGATCAAAAAGGATCCCAGATTTCTGCAGGTCCCCCTGGTTCATGGACGTGATGGTTTATGTTGTGTGTGTCGTTACACTGTTTGAAAATGAAATAGTGCTTTACATTCTCCTACCTGGGTGTCAGCATCCTCTTCTTTCCTGACTTACTGACGAAGATGAGGGGCTTAAATTAAACAAGATAGTCCAGCAGCAGCAAGTTAATGTTTAGTTGTAGTAATATCTGGTTTATTTCCTGTACATTTGATCCTCAGCTGCTCTGGAGAGGGTGATCTGGTTGCAGATTAACCACAGCACTGATAAAGGCACACATGAGCTCCATTCAGAGGCAGCTGGGTCCTGGCAGGGCACAGCAGCCCAGGGGTGGAGAATGTGCCCATGCTGCTTCCTCAGCCTGTGGAGCTCCGCGTTGTGAGGCTGTAGAGCTGAGGGGGCTCTGTGCAGGGAGGTTTTGGCCTTTTGCCACCATATTCCCTGAGTGGGAACCCTGGGGAAGAAGCGGCAGGGATCTGTCAGGAGGTGATCCCCACTTCTCCCGTGTGGGCACTGTACAGGAGATCCTGGTGTTAAAATCTCTTTATCCAGTCAGTGGAAACCTGGTCAGTGCAGTTGATAAATCAGCCCCACAACTTCAGCTGCCTGAATGCAGGTGTCCCAGGGAAGAGTTGTGGCTGGTGAGCCAGGGGCAGGGCTGGCAGCTGGGAATGCAGGGTCCTGACAGTGGTTTAGTAAACCAGCTTTGGCCTGCAGGGCTGCTCAGGGAGAGATGTAACCTGGCCTACACAGGTACCCTGTGGGAGCAGAGCGTTGGTGTTGGAGAGCTCTGGGACTGTGAACAGAGCTCTCCAACACATCCCTGTCCAGGACTGCTGCAGGTGCTGGGCAGTGGCTGCTGAAACCTCTGCTGGGCAGGTGCTGCTGAGGACACTGGGCTTGTGGGGGGAACAGGAACCTCCTGCAGCGCTCACGAAGCTGAGGCAGCTTTTGTAAAAACAAGGTTCACAACATCAGCGGTGCCCGGCGGGGGAGGTGGTGCCCTGCCGAAGATGCTGGATCCCAGTGGATGCAACCCAATTATGCAGAACGCTGAGCCATTCATTTCCAGCTGAGTAATGGGCTGTGAATGGCAGGGTCACGGATCAGCGCAGAGGGTGATGAGAGGACACCGCAGGAACTCTGTGACACCAGGCACCAGCTCAGGGAGCTGCATGAGGTGCCTGGATGCTGTAGGAGGAGTCAAAAAAGTGGAGGAAATGATGGCATGACTTCATAAGACACATACAGGTTTTGCAATAATAACTATAAACAGGTTTGTGTCTCTGTATTTAATACAGGGTAAATGAGAAGAAATGGAGACGGTTAATGGGGTGTACAGTTACGAGTGGTTTGTGGAGGACGGTAAATTAAGTCTGAATTAATAAACTAAAAGTGGAAGCAAACTCCCAAACCTGAACTAATGTCTGTTATCTCCTCTCCCCCACCCTTCCTTTTCTCCCTACTTCTGCTCCCTCCCCATATCCCCACCAAAACAAGGGAAGGAGAAAGAATTTAAGGCCTATGCCCAGTGAAGCAGCACTGGGTGGGAGAGGGGAAATGGTGATCTCTCCTTGCTGGCTGGGTGCACAGGTGGGTTCTTTATGTGGACAGGCTGACCCTGGGTCCTGGGGCTTCCACTCAGTGCTTGCAGAGGCCATGCAGGATTCCTTCATCCTTGGCTAGTGAGGATCTGTTGTTCTCTTCTCCAGAACCGGATGAGCCACAGCCCAGATAAGATATTTCCAGAGTCCTCTTCAAGTGGTGTTAAACTGTTTTGGATCCCTGGTCTGTCTTGCTTGAGGTTACATCAACAGATCTGGACTGAGAGAAGGATTTTTTCTTGTCTCAGGTTACTGGACAGTTTTGGAGGGTTTTTGCATGGCCCATTTCCTGGAACTGTTGGCATTTCCACTGCTGAACTGTGATTATTTTAGGACTGAGACAGACTTTTCACTCCTCGAGCAAATACCTTCAAAAGACAACTCCTGCTTGCGTGAGAGAGAAGGAGGAGGGACAATTAGCTGTGTTTTACCTCCTCTGACCTGGGACTTTGAAAGAAGAGTAGATAAGATGATAGTAACTGTCCTTATCAGCATAATGACCTGTGCAGCTTATCAAAGCTGCTGATTTTCTATATGTAGGAGCATTTCCTTAACTGTAAGTGCCACTCTGTACCCAGCTAAAGGCCAAAGAATGGTGTTTAAGATGAGTGTAGATATGAAGTGTCAAATTCCTTTGTTCTCCTGCTCAAAGGATAGAGATGTGAACAGGAAATAACTGAGCTTTATTTCTTTTCCTGTAACTCTCTCTTGAATATATTTAGGAGGAAAAGAGTCATTTCATAAATACATTCCACTCTCCTTTTGACAAAACCAGGATTTGTAGTAATTTTATTGGCACTGCATGAAAGTGCCGTGACTGAAACACTTGAGCCCTGTCTTTATCTGCAAGTCCATCAGGCCATGCCATTGGATCCAAAGCTGTGGATGCCTTTTCTGACCGGATGGTCTAAGTGACCATTTTATTCCTCAGATCCAGTCAGAAGGCTGTGGGCAATATTTTTTAGGAGGAGCCTTGTGTAAATGTAAACCTTTAAAGTTAATTTTACATACATATATCAAAAATAAAGAATCACAGAATCACAGAATGGTTTGGACTGGAAGGGACCTTAAGGCCCATCCAGTGCCACCCCTGCCATGGCAGGGACACCTCCCACTGTCCCAGGCTGCTCCAAGCCCTGTCCAGCCTGGCCTTGGGCACTGCCAGGGATCCAGGGCAGCCACAGCTGCTCTGGGCACCCTGTGCCAGGGCCTGCCCACCCTCACAGGGAGGAATTTCCTCCTGATATCCCTTCTAACCCTGCCCTTCTTTACCTTATAGCCATGGCTACATTAAATAAAAAGAACAAGAAAGTACTATAATCCTTGAGGATTGGGATGTGTGAGAGAGCCATGTGTTACTGACTGTTGCATTACATTTTATACAATATCTAAAATGCAGGTAATAAGAGTTGTGTATGTTATGGGTTCAAATTCTTGCATTCAAAGCAGAATTTCTTAAGTTCACCAAAGGCTATTTTGGGGTCAGGTGCTGCTCATGGATAATCATGGATTAGCTGATGTCATAATGTGTGTGCTAATATATAATGATTGGCAGTTGTATTCCACTGTAGATTGCCACCTAAATGTATGGATTGTCAGTGCTTTCCCACTGCCACAGCAAAATATTCTGAGAAACCTGAAGCACTCTATTGTTTCCAGAAGCCCTTGGAAAACTGGCAGTAGAGCCATTCCCTCATTTGCTCTTGCCTGCTGACCACTGGGTGTGTGAGGAGCTGATAGTGACCGTTCCTGTGTTTATACTTATTGGTAATTAAAGAAGGTCTTGATTATTCCAACCACACAAGTATGGGTGAGATATCCATTCATCTTTTGTGCAGCAGGGATGAGTGTGAGAAGGGTAACGCTAACCACTTAACTTTAAAAAAAGCCATAGAAAATAAAGCAGAAAATATGTTTTCCATCTAATAGATGATTTTCTCTGTTTGTAAAAGGTGTAAAGAGATTAACAGTTTGTGACTGCCAGACTTGTTGATACCAAGTGTTTTTTTGTGTTTCATGCTGTTCTCTGAGGGCTCAGCAGCTGATTGCTCAGGGGAGGGAAGGAGAGAGTGAGGTAGCTGTGTTTTGAGGAGGATGTGTCAGCTCTGAACTGTTACTTCAAAAAAAATCAAAATCTAAATAAAGTGGATAGCAAAATTAATTGGAAAACCTATGCTGCTGTTCCTGGAGGTCACAGTTCTGTTGAGCTGTCACCTGGAGCTGCCCGTGTGTGTCAGAGCTTGGCAGGGGCTGTTTGAGAGCCCCTGAGTGGGGCCGGGCTTGTGTCAGCAGGGGTGGGACTGCCCTGCACAGGGGCAGCAGCTTCACTCCGTGCTGCTCTCGGTGTTAACTGGGCCTGCCAAAGCTGAGGGTCACTTCACCACCCCAGGCTAAATCAGCGCTTGCACTAAATAATCAGTGGCCGAAAACATCTTTATTAAACTTTTTTATAAACTGTGGCACTGATCTGAATTTGGAAATTGTCATTAACTAATGCTTATTACCTGGCAATTGATATGTTACAGAAGTAGAAGCCTGCCTGAATCCTCGGGCTGATTTGTCCTTCAAAAGATCCTGTTTTAAATAATTTCACAGGGCTCTGAATTCCACTGGCTAGGATTAAAAATTTGATGCTGTGGTCAAAGCCAGCTTGGCTTGTGACAGAAAAATGAAGATGGTTTATCTGCATGTTAATTCTGATTTGTGTGGTATTTGTGCTGTCTCACATATTATTACTTGAATAGTCTTTCAGCTTCTGAGTAGTAGCTGTCTTTGACAGAAGAATTATATCAAATGTAAGGGAAGTAAATAAACCCAATCTTTCCGGTGATAATTTAAACCGATAAACCAAGCAGCATGTAAATCAAGTAATCTGTTTTACTAATCAAACCTCTTAAGTCCTTTTCCATCTTGCTAATGTTCCCCTGGGTTATCTGTGTACAGTTGCCATTTAGGAATTCACTCCTTTTGCAGTGGATGATGAATGCATTAATAGCAGTTCTCCTGCTGCTCAGCTGCTTTTCCATTCAAAGGATGTAAAGTGAGGTACTTCAAGCCACTGCACAAATTCATTTACTTATCTTGCCAGTTCTGCCTTCACTTCCATACCCACAAAGGTGTTTGAACCATTCCCTGTTTTGTTCCTTCTCCTTTTCCCTTTTTGAAGTTGACTTTCAGTGAGAGAGAGAAAGAACCTAATACTGAATCTGCCAGTTCAGTCACACTCATGAACTTAAGTGAACCCACTGCTCTTGGTTGTAGGTAAAGACCCCTTTGTTTCCCACCCAAACTTTCTGTGGAATACTAGTTGCTCTTTAATTGGAAGAACAAACCTTGTGTGTTTACTGGGCCTTTTCACACTGGCATGATCTGGTCCCTTAAAGAGCCTGAGGTTTTGTCTTCCAGGGCACCTCCTGCTCCATTCTTGATGGTGGCAGAGACTGGAAGATGGAGAAGAGGGGTTTTGGTGCAGTTGTGTTCAGATCTCCGTTAGGGACATGAAGCTTTTCCAGTACAAAACAGCAAACATTTGAAAGAAAACCCCAGAAACAAACCTGAGCCAAATTTATATCCAAACTGGGAAGCTTTTCCTGACTAGCCATGCTTTCAAGGGAGCACGAGGAAAAGTCCTTTCTACCTGAGCAGTTCATGGACATATTGTTGAAACGTATTTGCTTTGTGTTTTGAGAGCTTAATTTTCCCCTCCACTGCTTGTGGTTCTCTGTCCATGTGCTCTGGCTGAGGCCGTTGGTGTCTGAAAGGAGTTGGTGGCAATCTGGGGGTGGCCGAGGTCGCAGCTGTCCCTCATTGTCCCCGCAGCAGACGTGGCAGAAGGCAGTCTTTGACTGAGGGGCAGGATGGGCAGCTGGAGGTGGAATGTCCTCATCTGCTGCTTGGGGACTCGGTGGTTTGTCTGGCAGAGCCCTTGGCTGGCACTGGAAGGGCTGGCCAGCCTGGGCGCCAGACCACGGAGCTGAGTCACCAGCACGTGCTATGAAAGCCTGGGTGCCTGGAGAAGCCCAGTGTCACAGTCAGTGTCACAGTCAGTGTCACAGTCAGTGTCACAGTCAGTGTCACAGCCCGATGTCCTGGCCCAGTGTCACTCTCAGCCCAGTGTCACAGCCTGGTGTCACATCCCAATGTCTCAGCCCAGTGTCACAGCCAGGTGACACACAGGCATGTGTAAGGACTGTCACTATATGGTTTGGGGTATCGTGGTGCAGATCACTGCAACAACTCCAAAGGAAGCCCTAATGATGCAGAAACACGAGTCATTTGCATGTTTTGCATTTTTACTTTTGCCTGGTTTGCGTGACCTGTATTTGTATAAATAAGGCACCTGATTTTATTTTATGTGTAACCAGAGCACAGAGCCATTCTTTTGGAGTGCTGGCAGATGGGGCTCTGTATCTTAATGCTCAAAATAATTCTTGGGTTTTCTGAGCCCTGTCCCAAACAATGATGCATTCAGGGCCTCCAGTAGCATCCACAGATCAGCAGTGGCCACGAGCTTAACAAATCAGAGTATTCCCTCCCAGCAGAACAATGAAGCAGCTGAACATCAGCAGCTCTCAGCCAGCTGACTGCTAAAGGAGTCTCCAGGCATTTCCAATAAAAACCTGTGGAATCCTGGGACTGTACCTTGGCACTTGGGCTTGTGAAGTGAGAGGAGGTGTAGTTATCACCATTCAATAACACTCCAAAGGCTCAAGGGGACAACAGGAGGAAAGGGGGCTGAATCTGTCCAGGGCTTCATGCAGGGCCCTCCCCACCACCCAAATCCATTCCTCCTTCTCCTGCCCACCATGGTGTGTCCCTCCCTTTCTCCACAGCTTGGTCCTTCCCACGCCTGAATACCTGTCAGGGTTTCCCCTTCATTCCCTCTAAACCAGAGAGTTTAAAAGCAAACAGTCCTTCCCCAGTTCAGCCAGAGTGTGGACAGAGTTGGGAAAGTGTCACACTAAGTGTGTGTTAGAACATGGCTTAGAAAATAAGGTTGCAAATCAGTGCAGTGGCTGATGCACTTTCAGGTGATGTTATTTGTGAGTGGTTGTTGTTTCCTGAGTTACTGGAGAGTTGAGAGCAAGGAACAGGGGCTCAGTCATGGGCTTTGTTTGTTTCTGGATGTTTCTGCTTGGTTGAAGGATTTTATAGCCCTCCACAAAGTTATTTAGAAGCGTCAGCTTGCCTGGACACCACAGGGACAAAGCCACAGCTGCAGAATTCACACCCCACTGAACCAAGGTGAGGAAGTGAAGCAAGATCTTCCTCATGGTGCAATTCTGTCCATTCACAGGCAATGCCCTGGTGTTTGTCTTTTGGGCAGGTGTTTTTGCAGTTTTGTCCCCTGAAATGCCTGAAGGTAGCAAATCCTTTGACACAGGGGTGTGTAATCCAATGTGCAAAGCTGAATTCCCAAAACTGAAGGCTGGGATTATCGTGATGTGGCAGTTTACAGTAATATGGACATGGGGTTTGGAAAGAGGAGGTGAATGAAGGTGAAATGTCCTTTTTAAGTACCTGAGTGCTGTAACATCAGAGTGGAAGGAACATAATGGATCATGAAGTCAGTTGTTGGTCAGTGCAGGAAGCCAAGTCTTCTAAATACATACATAAAACAAACTCAGCCATATCCAGCAGGGCTCCTTGGTCCTTGCAGCTGCCACTGAGCTGCTCTGCAGCTTTCCCTCTCCAGCCTGTGTTGGCCAGGGTCCTCCATTTCCATTTTCCCTTTGTATGGGCCAGAGCACAGAGCCATTCTTTTGGAGTGCTGGCAGATGGGGCTCTGTATCTTAATGCTCAAAATAATTCTTGGGTTTTCTGAGCCCTGTCCCAAACAATGATGCATTCAGGGCCTCCAGTAGCATCCACAGATCAGCAGTGGCCACGAGCTTAACAAATCAGAGTATTCCCTCCCAGCAGAACAATGAAGCAGCTGAACATCAGCAGCTCTCAGCCAGCTGACTGCTAAAGGAGTCTCCAGGCATTTCCAATAAAAACCTGTGGAATCCTGGGACTGTACCTTGGCACTTGGGCTTGTGAAGTGTGAGGAGGTGTAGTTATCACCATTCAATAACACTCCAAAGGCTCAAGGGGACAACAGGAGGAAAGGGGGCTGAATCTGTCCAGGGCTTCATGCAGGGCCCTCCCCACCACCCAAATCCATTCCTCCTTCTCCTGCCCACCATGGTGTGTCCCTCCCTTTCTCCACAGCTTGGTCCTTCCCACGCCTGAATACCTGTCAGGGTTTCCCCTTCATTCCCTCTAAACCAGAGAGTTTAAAAGCAAACAGTCCTTCCCCAGTTCAGCCAGAGTGTGGACAGAGTTGGGAAAGTGTCACACTAAGTGTGTGTTAGAACATGGCTTAGAAAATAAGGTTGCAAATCAGTGCAGTGGCTGATGCACTTTCAGGTGATGTTATTTGTGAGTGGTTGTTGTTTCCTGAGTTACTGGAGAGTTGAGAGCAAGGAACAGGGGCTCAGTCATGGGCTTTGTTTTTCTGCATGTTTCTGGATGTTTCTGCTGGGTTGAAGGATTTTATAGCCCTCCACAAAGTTATTTAGAAGCGTCAGCTTGCCTGGACACCACAGGGACAAAGCCACAGCTGCAGAATTCACACCCCACTGAACCAAGGTGAGGAAGTGAAGCAAGATCTTCCTCATGGTGCAATTCTATCCATTCACAGGCAATGCCCTGGTGTTTGTCTTTTGGGCAGGTGCTTTTGCAGTTTTGTCCCCTGAAATGCCTGAAGGTAGCAAATCCTTTGACACAGGGGTGTGTAATCCAATGTGCAAAGCTGAATTCCCAAAACTGAAGGCTGGGATTATCGTGATGTGGCAGTTTACAGTAATATGGACATGGGGTTTGGAAAGAGGAGGTGAATGAAGGTGAAATGTCCTTTTTAAGTACCTGAGTGCTATAACATCAGAGTGGAAGGAACATAATGGATCATGAAGTCAGTTGTTGGTCAGTGCAGGAAGCCAAGTCTTCTAAATACATACATAAAACAAACTCAGCCATATCCAGCAGGGCTCCTTGGTGCTTGCAGCTGCCACTGAGCTGCTCTGCAGCTTTCCCTCTCCAGCCTGTGTTGGCCAGGGTCCTCCATTTCCATTTTCCCTTTGTATGGGCCTGTGTGGTGTTGTGTTTAATACTTTCTTCCGGCTGCCTGGCAGGATGATTCTCATCTCCCCAGGTACTTATAGGTGATCACTTCCACCTTTTCCACTTCCACCTTTTCCTCCTCCTCCGTAGTTCTGTCAGTGTCATGCATTTAAATGAGTTCCTCTGCATGACAGGCTCAGTGCTGCAGCTGGCTCGGTGTGATGGGAGCAGAGAGGATGACCTACCTGACTGCTGAGCTTTCTTTTGGTTTTTACTGTCCCTTTAGAGGTTATGTGCTTTTATTTGGCATATTAAAAGTTAGAGATTGTGGGCAGATGGCAGCCTCTTGTTTGCTGCTATCCCAAGCCTGTTCTGCTGTTTCCTGGTTAGATCTGGGATCTAGGATAATGCTCCCTCAGGACAGCACTCAGGGCACCGTCCTGCCCACAGCACAGTGTGGTTACTGCACTCATTTTACCACGTCCCAGGCTGATTTTCACGTGGAAACTGGGAGTGTTTTACTGCTCCACACACAGAGAGCAAACTACTTCCCTCTACCTGTGCTGGCAGAGACATCCTCCTGTGCCTGTTGGAATAAACCACAAAGCATTGTGTGGAGGCTTTTCAAAGAACTTCCCTTTAACTCCTTATCTGTCTCAAGTCTGCGTGTGCCTCTGCTTGTGCCTTCTGCTGTGCTCCAGAGCTGGAAAAGGAGTGTGCAGGACTGCCCTGCTGCAGGGAGAGCTCGGCCGGTCTGACGCAAATAGAAATGAGAGTTCAGTGACTCCTGTGTTTAGTGGTTTGGCATTTTTTCAGTGCAAGGTCCGTGCTTTACATTTAAGGAGAGGGATTTTAATATTATTCCTGTTCCTACATCTCCCAGTTTTAGACTTTATTAAGTGTTCATTAGAGCTGCCTTAGCATCCATCTCCCGTTTTCCTTCCCCTGACCTTACCCTGTGGGTTTGCAGAGCTAGTGGATGGCTCAAGGGTCAGCTGGGTTGGAGCTGATTCAGTCTCATCAAATTACAGACAATTCCCTTAAACCTTGGTTTGTTGAGGAAGATGTGGCAGTGGTCATTCGTAGTTGGCTAATTTTATTTAGAAAAAAGTGATATAATTACAAAGAACTCTTTTAACCTAATTTCCAAGCAGGCTGGAGGCTGCAGATGAATGGAGTATTCCTCACCCTGCCCTGTCTGCTCCCTCCATACAGGAAAGGAGTGGTGCAGAACGTGCTCCAAATGGCATTTCCTATTTTGTTCAACTGGCAGCATCTGAACACCGAGTCCATGCAGGCCAGCTGCAGGCAAAAATCTCACCTGCACCTGACATGAATTTTATTGCAGTTTTCCTGACCCTCAGGGTGGATCAGAACCTTGTAGACATGCGTATTTTGAATATTGTAGACATGCATATTCATGATCAGGACAGACTTGGATCGTTTTCCTGGTGCAGGGAGGTTATACTGACTGGACAGTTTTTTGGTCTATTTTTCCAAGAGCAGCAGGAATATTTTAGCCATAGTTCTGCCAACGCAAATCCTGTTTATCTGAGTGCTCTTGTGGGAGGCTGATTGTCTGTGAGACAGTTTATAAAGAATTTACTGAAAGGCTTGAAGTCCTGCTTGACAGCTGAGTTTGTTTTGAGATTTACGTAAAACAAAGTCTTTAAGCAGAACTGCACTCTCAGTAGAGACCTGGTATGGCATAGAAAAGGCCCAAGTACCTGAGGCACAGAGTGAACTTTGCTTTAGGAAAGTCACTCACTTCCCAAAGCATGGGGACAGTGGGATTGTTCCTTTGGGTGACTGCAGGCTACTAATTCTTGCACTTACAAACCAGGTAAATATGGTTTCATTGCCAGAAGTCTGCTTAAATTCCCTTCCTTCTGAACACAACCTAAAGGCCCATCCTTGGCTGTCCACAAAGATCTCCTCATGAACACAAGTTTTAATTAAATGTCTCCACATGGGTTTGCCAAGAGAATGGACTCAAAGCCTGCAGTCATGGACTTTTAATGTATATATTTAATGGGAAAAATAACTGAGGCTTGTTACCTCATTTGAGAGAGTAACCCAAACCAGTAGGATGTTTACAACAGGAAAAGGAATTGTCCCTGCTCTGCATAGTAGAGGTGTGCAGCTCCTGGATCATTCTTCCCATGCACAGAGGAGGAAGAAAAAGCTGTGTGCCCATTCCTAGTATTTCACTTTGTAATTTGGAGTTCACAAATAAGCTGGAAACAGAGAATAGTTTGAAACCACCAGTTTTGATTCTCTTAATCTTCAGTAGGACTAGGTTTGCTGCTGACGAGCACAGCTGAGGGAGCTGTAGCACTCCGGATTCTGTCCTGAGTTATTTGCTTTTCCTTAACATTTCCTTTCCTTGAAGGCAGAGCTGCACAGCCAAACTGAAAGCCCCTCTCAGTGGGTGTCTGTGCTGTGACTGACTGAGCAGGGTCTGTCCTGGGGGACGTGGAACATCAGGAAGGGCTGAGCCCAAGGAGCTTCAGGGAGCACCTGCTAAGGGGCAAAGCTTTGCTGTGCCTGTAAAGCAGAATGTGCTGCCAGTCTTGAGCAGTGCTGAGAACAGAGCAGTTCAGGACCAGAGAAAGGCTTTTTCCAGTAGAAAATGATCCAGAATACCAATGCCTGCACTTCAGCTCTCCTAAAGGAACAGCAAACCGGTGACCTGCTGTGTTTCTCCAGCAGTTGCTCTGTCCCTGGGCTGTTGGACAGATGGCCATGGAGTGGCAAAGTGCGTTAGTGAGGAGCCGTTTGCTGGGTGTTCAGGGCTGGCAGTACTCCCCCAAGGGCTCTTTGGCTTCTGGAGCAGAGGAGTTACATGTCAATGATTAATTAGGAATTCCCTGTCTGATGTGAATGCTCCAGCTCGGTGAGGCGTCTTTGTGCAACGGTCCCGTCCTGCAGATGTTGTTTGGGAGTGTGGGTTCCAAGTCTTGCCAACTAACTTTTCTTTATTTGTACTGAGTGCATTTGAAGTTGCATCATTTCCTCGGTAAGAACAGTTTTATTTTTGACTGGAGTGTTTGTCAGGTGGAGGAAATCCTAAATGTGAGTGCTCTCTGGTGGTGGAGATTTCTGCTTCAGTGTTCCCATTTCTGCAGTGTATTTTCCAGGAGCAACTGCATGTGAATATACCTTGTCTAGACTTAAAGATCCTTTTTTTTTTCCAACTCCTTTCCCTAAAAATAAAAACTACAAAACAAAATAAACATGTATTTCTTGCCTTAGTGGATTTCTATCCTAGCGAAGAATTTCTCTCCCTTAAAATGATTTATATTCTGTGACTCACTGGTTTTTATTTTCTCATTATCAACTGATGTTTTAATGAGGTAATAAAAACTTCTCATGAAAGAGCTGATGTTCCTCCTCAAAATAACCCACAAAGACTAAATACTGTGAATTGCTTTTTTGGCTGCTCAGCTGCTGGAGAGAGGGGACAGAGGGGAGACTCACTGGGGCTGCAGCTCCTCCCCAGGGGACAGCTCTGATCTCTGCTCCCTGTGACAGGGGCAGGAGCCAGGGAATGGCTGGAGCTGTCAGGGGAGTTGGGATGGAGATCAGGGAAAGGTTCTTCCCCAGAGCTGCTGGGATTGCCCAGGGAATGGTCCCAGCCCCGAGGCTGCCAGAGCTCCAGGAGGGGTTGGACATTGCTGCCAGGGATGCCCAGGGTGGGATTGTTGGGGGGGTCTGGGCAGAGCCAGGGGTGGGGCTGGATGATCCTGGGGGATACCTTCCCACTCAGGATATTCCATGATTCCATGACATTGATACAGAAATGATTCAAATGGAACTATTGCAAGGAAATGTTTTGTTGTAGCACAAGCTGATGTGACTCCCATGAGATACAAAACAAGGTTTGGCCCGGGTGTGTCACCCCAGGAGTGGATCCTGCTGTTCCTTTTATTAAGGAATTTATTTATTATTCCATTTTTTAATCAAGGAACTGCACTGTTGTTGCTTTGAGTAACAAAACCCAGTTCTACATGTTACACCTCAGCACTAAAATGCCTGTGCTGGCTGTGAAAAGCACCAAATGGATTCATGGTCTTGTTTTGTGACCTTGCCCTGTAGAGGAATCGTAGGTTTAACACAGCTCAAAGCTCCCCATTTGCACTGCCCTCGTGGGTTGTTTTCTTAAGCTTTTCTGAGCTCTCCATGGGCAGGGCAAAGCTGCTCTCCCACCGGAGCCCTGCAGCCGGGAAAAGAGGCCCTGCTGTTCTTGGCCTGCTGCTGTGCTGAGCCATGCTCAGGGATGAAAAGGGGCTTTATCAGCAACGAGGGGTGAGGAGCTGGAGCTCCTGGTGGGAGCATCTGAGCACAGCTCTGCAATTTTAACTCTGGAAAGAAAGAGAAATGAACTGAGGTGTAAATGGGGGCGTCACTTGCTCATAAACTCTGTATCCCCAAAGCCAGTCTGGAGAGGTGCCTGTTTGTCAAGCCTGGAGACAGATCCTTCTTCCCCCTCATCTCCATCTGCCTTCTGCCGCAGAGCTGAAGACACAACTCCTCAGAGCCCAGTAAAACCTTTCAGAACTTGGCTTGGAGGCCCGTGTGGGATGTGCTGTCTGAGCTGGGCTGTGGGGAAGTGGCAGGCAGGATGTGAGGATGTGAGCCTGCTGCCTGTGCCAGCATCCCAGCTGGAACCCCTCTGGAGCAGGGCTCTGCAGGAACAGGCTGCAGGGCCAGGCCTGGAGGTTCTGCTTAGAGGCAGAGGGTGCTGGCACTGCCCAGGCTCCCCAGGGAATGGGCACAGCCCCGAGGCTGCCAGAGCTTCAGGAGCATTTGGACAGCACTGCCAGGGATGCCAGGGTGGGATTGCTGGGATGTCTGGGCAGGCCAGGGGTGGGACTGGATGATCCTTGGGAGTCTCTTCCCACTCAGGACTTTCCCTGATTCTATGATTCACTCAGGGATGCTGAACTGTCACGGGAGGAAATTTAAACTGGGCTCTGGCAATGCAAGTTTACATAATTAATTACTTAAGGAAGAGGTCAGAGTATTGGGTGCTGTGATGGTGGCTTGGCACGACACTGCAGCAGGAAAGGCCTTTATTTCTTTATTTCTCCTCAGCTAAAACAGCCCCCCTCACCCTCTGTGTGGCCATGAACCCTCCAGCTGCTCATGGGGCTTAAAACCTCATCTGCAATCTGCTGGATCTTTATTTTCAGCATCAGCAGTGCCTTGAGCAGCAGTTCTGTGCTGCTGGGCAGGGGCTTGGGAGAGCAGGCTCGGTGTTCTCCATTGGATAACTCACCTTTTTTGGGTGTCCATCTCCAGGAGGTGGAATGATTCTGCTCATTGTGATGTCTTTGTGGTTTCCATTACCTGTTGATGTCCCAGTGTGACTTGATCTCCTCAATACCAGGAGATGTGTGGGTTTGGTTTTTCAAGCTCTCCTCTATGTATGCAGAGTCCCTCATGGGCTCCCAGCCTGGTATCCGATCCCTTTGCACTTCTACCTGTTCAGGGTCTTCCAAAAAAATAAAATTTGGGGTACCGGTATTGCTAATTATGTTGACTTATCTTTTCTAAAACATTACTGGTACCTTTCAAACAGCATATATACCAAAAATGTAAAATATCTTTGCATTTTAAGCTCATTATTATGTTGGGAAATGTGTATCAGGACACCTTCAGTTAAAAGTGATGTAGGAACAAGAGGATGTTTTGGAATTCTTGTGTCTTCCCAGTGCAGTATTCCAGGAGGAAGCTGGAGTGAGAGGCACCAACACTTCTAGAAAATGGAATGCTGGTTGCTGGATATTTCTTGAGTTTTATTACACCTGCTAAAAATTGACGCTGCCAAGTTGCTGCAGAAAATTCTCAAATGAACAATAGAAAATGTCAGGGCTGTCACCACATGGGGGTGGTAATAAATTCAATAAAGTAACGCTGGAATTTGTGCCGGAGTCCGTCAGGATTCGAGGCTCCCGGGCGCTGTGGAGGTGTTCTGGTGCCATCTAATGTCGCGAGGTTTAAATACAGCTGCAGACAGGGTTTGTGTGTTCATCCCTCAACCTGTGGTCCTTTCTCCTCCTGAGAAACGAATGCTGTGTAAATTCCTCAGCTGTTAGTTTGGAATTATTCTAAGTTCTCCTCATAATTAACTTTCAATAAAATGAGAGGTTTTTTGGAAACATTTTCTAACTTAAACATTTTTTTTTAAATAGCATCAAGTTATTTTCTGTCTTGTTTGCAGAAGGAATCAAAGAGGCAGGCAGGGATAGGAATGGTGTAGGTTAGGGCTGTTTGCACACATTGTTAGAATTTTTTCCTCTCTGGTGTAGCAGCAGTGATGATACCAAAGTGTCTTCCAGTGAAACAGACTCATTGCTAGAGCTGAGAGGCTACAATTCCCTCCTGGGCTTCTGTCTTTGTTTACTTTCAAGTCTGATTAGACCTTTCAGAGGGGGCTTCAGATCTTCTGCTCCTCTGGCCTGAGCTGGGCCATGGACAACTACAGAATGTGAAAAAAGAACTTCCTTGTACATCCCCTTTATGAAGCAAATTAAATTTGCTCCTCACACTCATGTTCACTTCTAGTCAGTTGTAGAAACTGTAAATTCCACATCCTGGATCTGGAAGTGAAGTAGGGGCAGAAATGTCCTCTGCAGATGGTGGAACTCCAAGCCAGCCCTGTCCCTGTACCCTCGGGTCTGCCGCTGTGCCATCCCTGCTCGGGGAGTGTCCAGAGCCGGGGTGTTGCTGTCCTGTTTGAACTGGGTGATGGATGGAAGAGTTCACCCCATGGTCCTGAACCTCTGCGTTTGTCTGATCGCTGCCTTTTGTCTCCTCTGGTCAGCTTCGAGAAGGGCCGGATTTACACCTTTATCGGGGAGGTGGTTGTTTCCATGAATCCTTACAAGAACCTGAACATCTACGGGCGGGACACGATCGAGCAGTACAAGGGCAGGGAGCTCTACGAGAGGCCTCCCCACCTCTTTGCCATCGCCGATGCTGCTTACAAAGCCATGAAGAGACGATCCAAAGACACCTGCATTGTCATCTCAGGTAGGCTGAGAGGGCTCTGCATAGTGATGAGCATCTGATCTGTGTGAAATTCCAGGCGGAAGGAGAATAATGGTTTGGCTAATGACAGCGTTTTATAAAAGAAACTTCATTAAGCTTAAAGCTGCTCATTTGCATTTGAATCCGTGTGTGAAGATCGGCACAATTATTTCTTATCTCATTCAAGAGCTGGTGCCAGCCAGGAGCTGGATCTGTGCCTGCAGAGAGATAATGTGAGCAGGAGCCTTGTGTCTGCTCCGGGGAGTGACCTGGGATCAGCAGAGCTGGGATCAGCAGAGCTGGGCTTGTCTCTCCTCAGGAGCTGCTGGTTTTTGTCGCTGCCCTGACTGACCACTGTTTGTTCCCTGCTCCATTGGAAAGGCCGTGGCTCCTGCAGTGGGAGCAGGGCTGGTACCAGAGTGATCCCTGGCTGGATCCTGGCACTTCGTTTCCTTGATGTCCCCGTGCTCAGGCAGCTCTGAAAGGAGAGAGCCCCGGGCTGGGGTGCTGAACAGTGGCCCCTTGTGCTGCTGCAGGCCAGGCTTTCTGCTCTAACAATATTCCTTTGATCCTCTGTGTGCCAGCCCTTTTCCCGACCTGTGGAATCTCATAGCACAATTGCTCAAAGTCAGCCCAGCAGCAGCAGCAGCCAGGCAGGGTTATGGCTGTGTTTAGAAAACGTCCCAAGTGCACACAAAGATTGCTTTAAAAAGAAAAAAACAAACTGGCCAGGCACTGTTGGGATAGAATTGAGGTCTTCTGTCCAATGATTTGTTTTGGTTTTTTTCATCTGTTTGGTCACCGTGGTGTTTCTGCCCCCAGGTGAAAGCGGGGCTGGGAAAACTGAGGCCAGTAAATACATAATGCAGTACATAGCAGCCATCACCAACCCCGGGCAGAGGGCTGAGGTGGAGAGGTAAGGCCTGGGCTGGAAAAGAAGGGAAATTCTCCTGCTTGTAGATCTCTTTCTGTGGGCTGTGTAGCACCATGTTATCAGATAGTCTCTTGTACATGCTGATTTATGCTTAATTTTTTCAGGTACTGCTTTTACTCTGGGAATTTTGCAGTATTAATTGCTGAAATCACATTGAAAAGTTTATTTTGAAAGTTCAAATTTTCAAAATCAAAATAGCATCTAGAAATACCATCAAGCCAATATCAACCATCTAATGGCAGGACCCAATGATCCTAGAAGTCTTTGCCAACCTAAATTATTCTAAATTGCTTTTGCTGGGGCAAATTGCCTGAAATTTGGGTGGGCTAGAACACCACGTGGAGTGCAGGGAGTGTATTCTGTGACCTTCCAGGCTCACATGATTCTGCAGTGCAAAATGTCCCTCTCTGTCCTGGAGTAAAAGCTTTGGAGCAAAGAATGGGGCTTTCTGCAGAAACAGACTTAAACCTACCCTGAATGAACTTTTGAAAATGACTTGAAAAAGAGTTCAGAAAATTGGTTTTAGAATTCAAATGTGTATAGAAGCTGAATTTCTGGTGCTGATTTCAGGGTGGGGGTCTGGTCTTTGAACCAAAGAGCATTTTCTTCCTCTGAGGAGCATTGCTGATAGCTCCCAGCTGATTTCCCATGGGATTGCTGATGTCATCCACACCTGCTCAAATCTGCCATCCAAGAGCATCACTGCTGTCATTGAATTCTTCTGGAGAAATGGCTGTGAAAAAAATCCCATGATGTGAGTGTTGAAGTCTTACCCTTTTCCATCCCTCCATCCCTGCTGCAGAGTGAAGAACATCCTGCTGAAATCCAACTGTGTGTTGGAGGCCTTTGGCAACGCCAAAACAAACCGCAATGACAATTCCAGCAGGTTTGGAAAGTACATGGACATCAACTTTGATTTCAAGGGAGACCCCATAGGTGGGCACATCAATAATTACCTGCTAGAAAAGGTAAGGCACTCTCCCTTCCAGGAGGGTTGCAGCCTTTGCTGAAAATACTTTTGCAATCTGGGCTTTGTCCGTAGAAAGTCTGCTGTTCAGACATGTACAGCAGGTGAGGAATGGGGGCACGGAAAATAAATCCTGGGCTGAAGTTTTCCTCAGGAGTCAGGAAAGCCACTGCAGTGCTGGCAGTGCCCTGTCCCAGGAGCACCATGACTTCCAGAGCTCAGCAGCAATGGGGCTGTGTTACCCAAAGGATTTTGTGTGTGGGAGGTGTGTGAAGTTTAATCTCAGTTTTTATTTTGGACACAACTTACCCTGTGCACAGCTCATGCTTTGTAATTCTTGCACTGAGCTCTCCCTGGAGAAGGAGATTTCCAGGGCTGTAGGGAGCAAGTGTGCTTGAGAAGTGTTACTTTGGAATAGCGCCACAGCCTTGGGTGAGCTGTTGGTAGTGTTGTTTTTATAGATTCAAAGTGATCCTGAGCATAATTATTTTTCTCATGTCATTAAGTGGTGTCTGGAAACATTGGAATATGCAAAACTGGAGAGCTCAGGCGTGAGCCATTAACAGTTCTTCCTGTGTGAGACACGTCTGGCTTTGATTATGTGTTTGACCACATCTGCCAACACCCTTTTTTGTTTGTGTTTCTTTTTTACTTCTCCCCTTATTTCCCTGAAGTCTATTTTCAGAATAAACACTTTATTTTAAAAAACAAAACAACAAACCCAAACATTTAACTTGGGTTACTTTGATGTAAAAAGAGGGCTGGGACTACAGCTGCAGTGACTTAAATCCTGCTGATTTATTTATCCTGATTGTTTATTTCATATCCTTCACTTCTCCCAAGTTAAATTTGTTTTCATTTGAAAGCAGTGGAGGCTCTGGCCCAAATACGAGCAGTAACAGACAGTGGCTTTGCAGCAGGAGCACATTGAATCATGGACTATCCTGGGTTGGAAGGGACCCGTCAGGATCATCCAGTCCCACCCCTGGCCCTGCACAGACCCCCCAACAATCCCACCCTGGGCATCCCTGGCAGTGCTGTCCAAATGCTCCTGGCCCTCTGGCAGCCTCGGGGCTGTGCCCATTCTCTGGGGAGCCTGGGCAGTGCCAGCACCCTCTGGGTGAAGAACTTTTCCCTGAGAACCAACCTAAACCTCCCCAACACAGCCCTGTTCCCCTTCACTCTTCATAGTTCAAACTTGTAGCATGAAATAAGGACACATTGCTGGTTGACTGAATGTCTGCTGCATTTAATCCTTTTTTGTGCTCTTTTACTCTGGTCTGGAATGAGGATTCTGGAATGGAGCTACAGTTCCCTAAACAAGGCCCTTGTGTCAGAGCAAAGCACTCCCTTGTACAGCTGGGTGCTGTGAGCAGCCTGTCCTAGGAGTGTAGGAGTGGTGACCACCAGGTCCTGAGCATTTATCTGTAGTCACAGAGTCCTGGTTTTCATTTCCATTGATTAAATAATTCTAAAACTAAAATGATGTTTTTTATTTGACTCTTCCATGAAAGCAACCCTTTGGTTCCCACATGGGATTCCTGGGTGGAAGTAGGACATTGCAGCTGTTACACAAGCTGGTGCTTTTGACTGCAGACCTCAAGCTCCAGGGTCACACGTGTGTGATGGTGCTCCCAAGAGCCTGAGTGTGAGATGGGATGGACTTGGGGTGTCCTGTTGATGTGGGTGTCTGAGGGGACACTAACACCCAGCTCTGTGCTTTGTTCCCCCAGTCCCGTGTGATCGTGCAGCAGCCCGGGGAACGAAGCTTCCACTCCTTCTACCAGGTTTGTGTTCCTTTGCTGGAGCAGTGGCTTGTCCCCAGCTTCCCAGACACTTGGGCAGAGCACTCAGGGCTTTCACCCTCTCATGTGTTTTGCAGAGGGTTCCCTTCTGCAGCATCTTGGGTGATCCTGGGTTCTGCAGTTCTCTGCAGGGGCCTGGGCTGGGAGAGAGCCTGGGAAGATGGATTGTTTTCTATCCTCCAGTCCCATATTAACACATTTTTAAACTTAAAAGGAGGCTGACTAAACAAATATGGTAGGACATTGGACTTTGACTCACTGTTTTATGTGTAGTAAGCCTAATCCCTCTATTTTCTCTTGAAGCCTTTAGTCCATATGGAAGTCATTTGGTTTTTTGGATGTTCTTTAATGTCTTCCACATTGTGTGTTGGTTCCCTGTGTGTCCTTTGGGGGATATGGTCAGCCTATTAGTATAACCTTGATTCTGCCCTGAGGGAAGGGGAGGTTTGTTTATTTTTTTCCACTTTTTCAGTACTCCATGATGGCATATTAGCTCTTTCCTCATGGATGTGTCATTTTCAGGAGGAAAAGTCTCTGTGTGGGCAATGTGCTTGCCAAGGCACAGCTGTGGCATGGCACAGCTGTGAACAGGTCTGGGAGGAGTTCAGGCTGGTTTTTATACAGTTGTGACTCTAAAGGACAGTGATTTGTGGTGGCAGAGCCCTGCACCAGTGCAGGCCCTGTATCTTGCACATTGTGCTCCAGATATTGCAGTAGTAATTAACATTTTCATTATTTTGCTTATCAAGCAGATAAATAAGAGACAGAGAAAAGAAGGATTTTATATTTTTCACTCACCATTTCTTAAAACTCTCTTCATGCAGCTCCTGCAGGGAGGTTCTGAGCAGCTCCTGCGTTCTCTGCACCTCCAGAAGGATGCATCAGCCTACAGCTACATCTGCCCTGGGGCACAGATCAAGGTGAGGGCTCCAGGGACAGCTTAACATCGGCAGTGCTGCTGGAAATGCTCAAAGCACTGCTGAGCTAGCAGAAGTTGAGATCAGTGGGGATGAGTAGGGAAAGGTGACACTGGTGTGCTGTTTGTAATGAGGCTTCTGGTACTACAAGATAAAGCACGAGTGTACTTAGAATCATAGAAAAGATTTACCTCTATTCTGCTTAAAATACACAAATATACATATGCATGCTGTTTCTGCTTATAAACAGCAATAAAATGATTTATTAATAAATGCAGGTGTGGATGTTTAGCCCATTACCAGTGTCAGACATTCCATGCTCCATAATGGGTACCTTAAACTGCCTTCTGGAGCAAAAAGCCAGAAGATCTGATGCATTTTTTTTCAGCAGATCTTTGAGTTAGTGAAGGATTGAGTCTTCGTGTCTGACTTGTCCTCAAGGGGGAGCTCTGAACAGGAAAGAAGGGAACAAACCCATAAAGTTTAGACAACATGATCCTGAACACTTCAGATACATCTGGAGCTGTCCCTAGTGTAGTCCCTTTGAAGCAGGATCCAGCCCAAAGGCTCCATGATTTCCTAGGTGCTTTTTTGAGATGCACTTTGGTACAGAAACCCAGAGACCTTCTCCCATGCCAGATTATTCTCTTTAAAAATGTGTATTGAAAACAAACCCAGGAGGCTGCAGGGAGGGAGAGGCTAATCTTGAGAGAGGTGGAGAACAGAGATTTCCTGCTGGTGCTCTGCAGTTCTGTCATAGGGTCTGTGACTGCACAAATTGTCCCTTTTGTTCTGGGATTTTTAATGAACTCTTTCTCAGCAAATTCCAGTGGGAAATTTATTGTGCTGTGGTGGATTTCTGTGTCTCCTGCTGACAGAATACGTGGGTGCAATGCAGGGTTCAGGGTCCAAGCAGGCACGATGGCATTGCAATAAGCTGGGAAACCTCATGATAGTGTCTTGCCTCTGAGAAACATCAAAGTGCATCTTGTTTCCCATGGGCTTGTGAAATCCTTGCTTCCTCACAGCTGACTTCCATTAAATCCCCCATCCCAAACTTCTCTCTCCCCTCAGTGTTCCATCAATGATGGAGCCGAGTTCAAGGCAGTTGCTGATGCCATGAAGGTGATTGGCTTCAAGCAGGAGGAGATTCAAACTGTCTACAAAATTGTGGCAGCCATTCTGCACCTGGTAAGCTCCCTGCCCATGGGTATCCATCCCTGAACCCATCCCTGGGCTGTTCCTCAGGAGGGCTTGTACTGCCAGCAGCTCTGATTTTCCTGCTGCAGAAGCCATTGGAAGCTCTGGTGCTGGGAAGGTGTCCAGCTCACAGACAGTCCTTGCTGGAACAGGGCACTGCAATGATGATCACATGTATTCCTGTATGTTCCAGATCCCAAAACAGGCATACCACTAAGTACTGGGAACTGTTTTATGTTCTGAAAAAGGAACTGGGGTTTGGCGGTGAGGGGATAGGGAGCTTCTCACCTTCACCACAGCGATCCTGCTTCACTTCATGGCGAAGGTTGATCACAGGAAACCTCTTAATTCTTTGTGTTCTGAGACTGAGGAGATCCTTCCTTCTCGTGGATCCTTCTGGGAGCCATAGAGCCTCCTCCCCTGCACCACAGCAGGGAGGCCCTGTAGCTCAGCTCTCGTTTTCCTGAGGAAAGAGGTGGGCAGGAGGAGGGTGGCAAAGAGCAACTTTATTCCAGCTCCTTCTCCTCGTTGGGATGACAGTGATGGGAAGGAAGGGAGACAGAGCAGAGTGGGGCCATGCAGGCAGGCTGAGGGACAACCCTCTGCTGTGGATCACCAAGGGGTGTCAACTGCTTAATCCTGGCACTCAAGGTACCCAGGAGCAGAGCTGTGGTGGTGGGATGCTACCAGTCCAGTTCCACTGGCACTGACCTCTCAGCTTCCCCACGCCATTCCCATTCCCTCTGTGGCAGTAGCACTGCCAGGGAAATTGCAGCCAGTGGTTTCATGGGGAGCTGCAGTGAAGACAAATGCTACATCCAGCATTTGCATACATGGTGCAATTCCTTATCCCTCGACTCTGAATCTTGGGGTGGTGTTTGATTAAATCTTGGGAAGTGTTTGATGTTGTTAGTCCCAAAAGCTGAGCTGAACACTGAGCACGAATGCTGTGCTTTGAGAAAGCCCTTGCTGCTCCCACTGATGTTGGAGGTTTGAGGGTGTGGATGTGCAGGACCCACCTTCCAGTGTGGCAGGAGATTTCCAGCCTGGAATAGCAGGTGGAAAATGGATGGAGTTGGGGTGTTCTGGTTCCTGTTAGTAAAGGGCAGATGGAGAAATGCTGCTGATTGCAGGGGAACCTGAAGTTCTATGTGGATGGAGACACTCCCATCATCGAGAACAGCAAGGTGGTGTCGGTCATCGCTGACCTGCTGTCCACCAAGGCCGAGCTGGTGGAGAAGGCGCTGCTGTTCCGGACAGTGGCCACGGGCAGGGACGTCATCGACAAGCAGCACACGGAGCAGGAGGCCACCTACGGCAGGGACGCCTTTGCAAAGGTGAGTGCAGTCCCCCTCCTCTGCACAGGTGTGTGACACTCACACACACATCTCTGCCCGTGGGTTGAGGTGTGCACCAAGGAACGGCAGTGCCCAAGGGGGGCACTGCTGCCAGAACTGCACATTTTTCAGTGCTCAGTCCCAGGAGGATTCCTGGGTGGGTCAATAAGCACAGGGCTTGCTGTACATCCTGCAGATTTCTCTCTGAATCTACAGGCTCCTGAGTTCTGTAGGGGTCTGTGGCATCTCCCCATCCCTGCCCTTCCAGCAGGGATCCAGCTGCCACAGCCAGCAGTGCCAGGCACACCGAGGAGGGGATGGGCTGCAGGCTCCGCTGGCATCTGCAAATGTGTCATGCAGGGAGGGATTTGCTGTGAAATGGGATCCTCAGCTTCATTTTGCAGTTAAATTCAAAGAGTAGAGAATGGTACTGTAGCATCTAAAATTCATGTTGGAAACACAAAGTGGTATTTAAAAAAAATTTTATGAAGAATGGTTTGGGTTGAAGCAACCTTAAAGACCATCTTGTTCCAACCCCCTGCCATGGGCAGGGACATCTTCCACAGGAAAAGTGAGTACTGATGGCAGGAGTGACAATTGTTCCTCCTCTGCTAAGAAATCAAATTATAAGAGAGGAATGGATGAACTTATGAAAGTCATTGATAATTAACTTGACTTCTTTTTCTGAGATAATGTATTTACCCAGCTTCACAGTACATTTTGAACATGAAGACTTTGAAGACACTTCTGCCTACAGAACATTATCTTTGTTAAAGGTGAACAGGATTATTTTCCTGTCATTGTGTTCAGTTGTTGAGTTTCTGTGACTGACCTCTCTGTTGCTCTTCACTATTGTTAAATAATTCTCAGGAATGGTACTTCTTAGGCAGCTGAAAAGCTGACTGGAATCAAATTAGGGAACTGCTGCTCCCAGTGACCTCATTGGGATTTCAACTTGGTATAAATGAGTTTCGGAAGAAAGAAAATAAATACTTCCACAGAATATTTTCTTCAGTCAGTAGCTGCTCACTTTCAGCAGAACATGACCTGCAGCTTTGATGGAGGCCTGTAATGAGCTGTGTTGAATTTCCTGGGAAGAGCTGAGGCAGGTGCAGGCAGGAGCCCTCAGTCTGTGTTTCCTGCAGGCCATTTACGAGCGTCTCTTCTGCTGGATTGTGACACACATCAACGATGTCATCGAGGTGAAGAACTACGACACCACAGTGCATGGCAAGAACACAGTCATTGGGGTCCTGGATATCTATGGCTTTGAGATATTTGACAATAACAGGTGAGCCACCTTCTAAAGCCCAGTGTTGTGCCCTTGCCTTTCCCAGAACACTCATCACCTTTTCTTCTCATGTTTTTACAGCTTTGAACAATTCTGCATTAATTACTGCAATGAAAAGCTGCAGCAGCTCTTCATTCAGCTGGTTCTGAAGCAGGAGCAGGAGGAGTACCAGCGAGAGGGAATTCCCTGGAAGCATGTGAGTGCTTTGGCAGAGGAGGGAGAGGTCGGTGTGAGGTCAGTGTACCAGCACAAGTGCCAGACCTGAAGTTGTTCCACATGCAAGCTCAGTTGATGGCACATCTGTGTCCCTGCCAGCTGTCCTGCCAGGCTGGGATCAGGCTGGGGCGGGAGCTTCCCAGTCACCTCACACGTGTCTCCTTGGGAAAATATGGTGCTCCAGGTCTGAGATGAAACCTATTGTGGCACCTCTGTGATGCCACACACACGTGTCTCCTTGGGAAAATATTTCATCTCCAGGTCTGAGATGAAACCTATTGTGGCACCTCTGTGATGCCACACACGCAACTGTGGTTTTCTGTGCTGAGTGCTTATATTACATAATAATATAAACATATTTTCTAGTTGTTGATGGTAATATGTAAAAATCTTGACTGTCCTTGTTCAAACTCTCTTCAGAATGCCAAGGACAGGGTGTGCAGTGTCACTGTAGTGACTGCACACAGCTGAATTGTAAAAGACATTTTAAAGAGTATTCTGCAGCAGAGGTCTTGAGATGGATCTGAGGGGTTTGAAAAATCACTTTCTGTGCTGTTCAGTGTAGGAGAGCAGTCTGCTTTATCTGGAATCAGAGATCTGCACATTCAGAGCTGATTGCTCCTCGCTGTCACACAGGCTGCTATGGCCAGCACTGGTATTTTCCCATTTCTGCAGCCAAGGTCACCAACACCCCTGTCCTTTGTTTCCTGCAGATTGATTACTTCAACAACCAGGTTATCGTGGACCTGGTGGAGCAGCAGCACAAAGGGATCATTGCCATTCTGGATGATGCCTGCATGAACGTGGGGAAAGTCACGGATGAGATGTTCCTCGAGGCCCTCAACAACAAACTGGGGAAGCACGCACACTTCTCCAGCAGGAAGGTAACCCACAGACCTTCTTGTCCTCTGCTGTCCCTTCTCCATGTTCTGAGGTGGAATGGAATGAGGAAAAGGGATTTAGGGGTGGCTGCGTTGGAATCACTGCAACAAAGTGTGAGATGAGGAGCCGGAGCAGCTCCAGCCGCAGAGGAACCCGGCAGAGGGAGCTCCAGCACATCCAGTGGCTCATCCCTTTTATTCCGGGATAAAAGGAGCCTGAGCTCGTGCCTTGACATATCATGATGTCATCTGGAACCAATCGATACGCCGGCTCGGCCCACGTGTTGTTCTTCCCAGGCTGCTCTAATACATAGTGACAGTGAAATTATTCACACTCCTGCATTATTACAGCACTGTCATTTGGGCTTTTTTCATCGTCATTGGCTGCAGAACGTGCTCGTCTCCCACTGCACCTCAGAGCACCCAGGCCCCTCGCCTGGCTTTGTCTGGGCTACAATGGGCGAATTAAAAGGCTTCATTTATTCCTCACTTGCCAGCAGATTGCAAAATGGTCACCAGCCTGATTAATTTGAGAATCTTTCACACATAGTAATCAAATAAGGGCCTTTAGTTTGATGGCTCTCTACTCAGAAACATTGTCTAAAATGTATGGCTCAGAGTGCTGGTCCCCCCTGCTCCCTCCCACCCCAGCACAATATTTTATGTAGGTCACAAGTACCAAATTAGCCTGGTTGTGTAAGATATGTGCTAAAGGCTGCCTCTGGGAGGCCCAGGATAAACAATGGATCTGGCTGGGGCTGTCTGAGGAGAGGCCAGGATGAAAGTAAACCAAAACCACTTTTTCCTCCCAGATAATAATTTTCCTTAAATGCCCTTTTGCTGCAGCACACCTGATGCACACTGGCCAGGTTCACCTGAGCTCAGGGAGGGGGTCAGGGAACTTCATTTCAGTGTTGATCCAGATTTCACGTGCCCGAGCAGTGACATGGAATGTTCTGAGAAAACCCACATGGAAACAAGTGTGAGGCCTGGCCTGGGTTCCTGTTTGAATACAAACTGCTTCCTTCAGTGGTAGTACTGGTGGGCTGAAGTCTGGGATCCTCTGCAGTAGGATGCTGGGGGGGGGTGGTCCAGTTTCTGGAACTGTCTGGTCAGTGGATGTAGAGAAAGGAGTTTGGTTTCTGTTCTGTCCTTGCACCCACATCTGCCCAGGGGAAGGGATTCTGCCACAGAGGGAGCAGGTGGTCCTTTAGTGCAGTGGCAGAAGGGGATGGAATTTCAGGAGGTGCTATGGGAGGCTATAAAATGAACATTTAAAAATAAAATCTGCTCAAGTCCTTGCCTTTGGGAGTCCCCTCCCAGCAAGGAGACATTAAAGGGCAGCACTGCCAGCTGCAGCGTTCCTCAGCAGGAGGTGGCGTTGTCAGAAACTGCCTGCACAGGCTAAGAGGGAGACAAGGAATCCTGCTATAAATAATGTTTATGGAGGGGCTGATGGATCTGCCTGGCTTGCTAATTTCTAGTTAAATCAATAGAGCCTTGAAAACATTGACCCAGAAACCTCTCAGCATAATTATTATCTTTTCTCCCCATCGCATCTCTGCAGACGTCCCAGAGCTCTTCTTCAGTCCCACCCAGAGCTGCTGTGGGAAGCCTGAGCCTTCTGAGCCAGGTTCTTCTAACCTGGATTAAAACAAAGGGCTTGATTCCATCTTATTCCCTGCCTTTGCAGACTGCAGTGGTTCCATGCAGATCCTGTAAAGTTCCACACAGATGGGAGCTGTTCCCAAAGAGTTAAAGTGCATGTGTTGGGAGCAGCTCCCATCCCTCAGCCCAGTTCATGCTCCACTGCTCCCTGCAGAGCATGCTGCACACAGGCTCCATGTGGAGAAGCTCTAGGGGGCTGTGGTGCCCTAAATAGTCGTGTCCTACTTTGTGTACCCGGCTGCTCCGCGCTGCCGGTGCCCTTGTCCTGGGGAAGGCCAAACGAGCCAGGACAATGCTGGTTAACACTTCTACCCGCAGAATTTGTGGCAGAATTTTGTGTTCCTGGAGCATGGGGTGTCCTCCTTGGGCTTGTGTTTGTGTATTGCTAATCTGGATGTGCAGATATGCCAGCTGTTCTAGTGGCCCTTCCCAATATGACCATTTGTATCCTCAACCTCTCCAAGTTCCATTTATTTTCTGTTGAATTACACTTTGGAAGGATCAAGTGCAGTGACAGACAGTCCATAAATGCCTCAATCTTCAAATTGTGTCTCAACAAACTGGAAGTATCAGAAGGTCCATTCCAGTCCACCTGATGTTGTGTCTCCCAAAACACTGGACAGTGGTGAATGCCCAAATGAGAGCCCAATACAGGACAAATGTGTACTGATAACTTGGCATGCTCCTTGGCATGCTTCAGGGACCTGCAGCCCAGGAGCCTCCTGGTCTTCTTGACAGGGTTTTTGTGTGGTCTTCTTACTTTTTAAATTGACAAAGAATTCCACAGCTCAAATACTCAAGTGAAGAGCTCCTTCCTCCCTATTTCCCTCCCTTCTCCCTTTTCCATTTTAGATTACACCTCTCACCTCCTAGTTTTTAAATGGCAAAACACAGTTCTCTTTGCCTTCCATTACATCATCTCCACGTTTTTTGCCATCATCTCTGGCATTTCTTTCCTAACTTGGGGAAGCTGAGTTTGTTGGCCCATTCTCCCAGGGCAGTCAGTCACAGGGGATGGGTTTTGCCCCTTAAGCCTCTCCCAGTTCTCCATGTCCTTTTTGAGATGAACGAGGATAGTTAAGATCCCTGTTGAGTCAGGAAGGGATGGTTTGGGCCCATCAGTTCCTGTGAACTTTGCCCTTTCTCAGTGGGAATCCCTGCCCTGCTGGGGAGTTCCATTTGCTCTGCTTTGCCCTCATTTAGCTCCGAGTGTCTCCTGCAGCTCTTCCCAGCCAGCCCTCGGTGATTGAGTGCCCCCACCCAGCCCTACGACCTTCCCCTTGCCCTCAGATTATGGCTCATTTCAGATGCTGTGAAAGCACAGACTCAGGGCAGGCTCCCACAGGATTCCCATCTTTCCAACACCTTTCTCCTGTCTTTACTGGCCCCTGAATGCTGTGAGCTGTCAGTGAGGAGCCTCATGAAAGGGCTCACAGAAAGCCAGGCAGGTGATCCACTGTATCAATGGACTTGCTGGTCTTTTTTTCACTAATTTCAACTGATTTGTCCAGGAAACACAAAGCTGGGACAGAATCGCTCCTTTGGAAAAAGCCAAACCAGCAAACAGCAAAATCCTTGATTGCTGTTATGGCTCCTTCCAGCCTCTCCAGAGCTGGATGAGCTTTCAGAGGAGCTTGTGCTGCCAGTTGTGCCCTGTCTGGTAGCACAGACACATTTCTTTTGCCATTTGGTAGTTACCCCTTTTACAGACTTGTTGGTTTGAGCTGTGTGTTTGGGTAGCTGAAAAAGGCACTCCCCAGCCCCCTGCTGGGAACAAAGCTGCAGCAAGAAAAATGCCTTTGTTTCCCTGGTATTGCCTCGTTTCTTCATTTTCCCTGTGTTCTGTTGCACCTTGGTCATCCATCAGCTCTGCTGCTCCTGGTGCTCCCTGCTCCTGCCATGCTGGACTTCTCACACCTCTGGGATCTCCTGGGGACCGTGGTACTCACACTCCTTGGGCTTCTCCTTCTGATTAATTTTGTCTAAAATATATTATAAGGTTTTTTTTTCATCTGTTCTTACACTTTGAGCCAATCTATTCTGTGTTCTTGGACACAGGTGAATTTTTTGAGTGTATCTCCTTACTCCTAATCATCCTTCCTGCCCTTCATTTCAACCATGATAATTTCCTCCTTTATTTCTCCAGGACTTATTGTGGATAGCAGATATCTGCTCATAGCCCTTTGTGTTGTTGAATGCTGCCTGCAAAGACTTAATTCATCTCCTGCTCATTTTCCCTACAACAAAATCCTCATTCTTATCTCATACCTCTTTTTTAATTAAGCCAACCCTGATGGATTTTTTGGCTCCTGCTATTCCTGAAGGGATGAATGTGTCACAGCCACTGCTGCTGAACAGCTGCCATGTGGGCACTGGACATCTTGTGTTGTACAGAAGGAATGGGATGGGATGGGAATTTGAGCCTGGAGCAGGGGGTCTGCAGGGGGTTCCCTGTTTGAGGGGTGTCAGATGACCAGGAGGGGTCTGGGACTGAGCAAGCCTTGCTGCTGTCACTGCAGTTGGCCCATTTCTTTGCAGAGGAGTTACACTGCAATTGCAAAAACACATAAAGGAAGACTTTAAAAAGTAATAGATTAACTCGTGGGTGCAATGTTTCTCTACAGGCACGAGTGTTCTTTTTGCATAATGGTGTTTCTGAGATAGTATCAATTTCTTCATAAAATTATAGACTCTTGCAGCTTCATTTGTACAAGCACACGTTCTTACAGTGCATCCGTGAAAACATTTTCCAGCAGTGGCTTTCACATCTGCACATGCATATAGAAAGTGGAATTCCTGTAGTTCCCAGTGCTATTTTGAAGGCAGGTTGCTCTTCCATGGGGCTTGTAAATCCAGGGGTGGTGTTTTAATATCAATCCATGGGTGGTGTTTTAAGGTATGTGAATTTGTTTCAGCTTTGTGCCACGGACAAAACGCTGGAGTTCGACAGAGACTTCCGGATCAAGCACTACGCCGGGGATGTGATGTGAGTTTTCTTCTGAAATCAAGTTGCACATTTTATTTTTGTCTTCCCAGCAGCTCTGAAGTGGTACAATATTCTGATTTACTGCTTCTTCTGGTGCAAGCCACACACAATTACAGAGTGCAGCGCTTGCTTATCAATTAAATCTTCTGCTGGTGCCTTGCTCTACAGAGTGGGAATTTGTACTTGGAGTGAAACAAAAGGAGAGCAGGGGTGGGGGGTGAGGGGAGAGCAGTGCTCCAGGGAAAGAAAAAGGGAAAAAAGGCAGCAGTGTTTATGCAAGAAAGCTACACTGAGCTAATAAGTCTGGTTTAGACATCTGTTTGGTGTGATTATATAACTCTGGCTTTAAATTCTCCAATCAGTTGGAGCAGGCTGCAAGCCCAGGGGAGAGATAACCTGCAGGAGGGATCAGGGCAGGAGGGCTGGGAAGTGCTTGCCTGGAGCCTGCAGGAACAAGTGCAGGAGGTGACAGCAGTGGGAAGGGAGAGTGAGTGGAAGTGAAGGATGCACATGGTAGAAACCATTTGCTGGGAAAGCTGTTGTATGGAATATCACTGGAGTAATTTAATGGTTTAGGGTTTGTGTAATTTCCCATGTCAGAAGAAAGGGAGTTACTGAAGGAAGAATTCATGACTTCTTTTACCTTGGTATTAATTTTACCTTTAATTTCCAAGAACAACCAGTGTGATCAGACTGGAGCCCATATAGCATAAGCAGGTTAACTTCTGGAGTCTTTGCTGAGCAGTTCCTGACAGACATCCCTGATTTTAGGGGGTTTTGGAGGAGAATATACAAGGTGCTGTCTTAGTGGCTGAACCTTCTGAACTGCCAGTGGCTGACAAATAGTGTGAAAGAAAACTGAAATGTGGAAGGAATCACAGATAGTTCAGGCCCAGATCTTACATGGAGCACTAAGACTTGGGGGTGGGGAGGCCATGGCACAGACAGCCCAGAGCAGCTGTGACTGCCCCATCCCTGGCAGTGGCCAAGGCCAGGTTGGATGGGGCTTGGAGCAGCCTGGGACAGTGAAAGGTGTCTCTGCCATGGTAGGGGTGGCACTGGATTCCATTTAAAAGGTCCTGTTCCATGACTCTGTGATTTGAGGATGGTTCCATACAGGGATTTGCAGGTTGTGGGTTGATCCCAGAGTCTGGAGGTTAGGTACAGCTCCTCAGGATGGGATCTGGAACTCAGGAAACATCTGCATGGCAGTCACTGAATTGGGAGACTTTGGACCTTTTCTGTGAGGACAGAGCACTGCCTGCTTGGAGACCTGGAGAAGAGATGAAACGCTGGAAGAGTGACCTCCTCCAGTGGTGTTCCTGTGGGAACAGAGGAAGGAAGGAATCTCAGGTGTGTGTGTTTCTGTGTGTGCTGACTTCCAGGGCAGCTCCCAGTCACTACTCAGAGGCTGCTCTGGAACTCAGACTCTCCACTGAGAGAGGGGCAGACTGCACAGATTGAAAAACAAACCCAAATTTCTCTAGGATTTAACACAAACACACACACTCAGCTTGGAGACAGAATCCTGAGTGTAACTCCTGAATTTGGGCCATCTACCCCCTGCCCAGGTGCTGTGATGTGTCTCAGCCAGCACCTGCACAGCTCCAGGAGCTCTCTGAAGGCAGGGGTGCTGCTCCTGTGCTGGAGGTGGGAGCTGGGCCCGAGGAGCCAAGTGTCACACTCTGCTCCTGCAGCCATTAGGATGGGCTGGGGCAGGGCTGGATCAGCATCTGCTGTGTCTGTAGGAGTGCAGGGATGCTGATTCCACAGCTACCAGCAGCTCACAGAAGGACTTTGCTACGTTGCAATTAACTCTGTTTTTCCTTTATTTTTCAGTTACTCTGTCACTGGATTCATTGATAAAAACAAGGATACTTTATTTCAAGACTTCAAACGCCTCATGTACAACAGGTAAGAATTTTAATGAGGTGAATTTTAATCTGATTTGTCAGAAATCAGAGACTCAGGTTTTCAGTGATTCTGTCCTCAATGTGTGTGAATAAACACATTGCTTTGGGATTTGATCTTTGTACATTTCCTGTGACCCAAAGGCTGTTAGTTGTATTTTTCAGGTTAAAGTTATTCTGTACATGTTGTTTCTGTTCTGATGCAGCCTTTAATTGAACAGAATTTAAAGTGGTTTTTTTGAAACCAACTGATTGTGCAATCAAGATAGTGCAGAGCTTGCTTGTGCTGCCTGATTTGTCATTAACCCATTGCAGATTTACCATCACTGCTCTGTCTGTAATCAGTGCTAAAGATACTGGGGAGCTTTGGTCAACAACAGATATCCTCACCTCACCTAAAACACCCTGTTTTGAAAGAAAATGAGGAGATAGGTATGAATCCTTTCATGTCTGCAGTGATGTGAGAAGTGAAAACCATGAGGTCATGTGTTGGGCAAGCAAAAGTTGCCTTGAGAAGCAGATTTGAAACCCTGTCAGAATGTGGGTGGAAGTCCCCATGGAGCTGTTTTTCTTCACCTGGTGTTAAACATGTCCTCGTTTTGTAATCTGCAGCTTCCAGGGGCCCTGCTCAGAGGACAGTGAGCACAAACACCCTGCAGTGGTAGGCACTGTTTACCTGTGCAGATGTTAAATTGGTCTGCAGCCCTTTGGGTTGACTGGCTGTGCTCCCCTGAGCAGTCCCACTGTTCCTGTTTTCAACAGTTCCCATTGACCAGAAACCTTGCAAAATATTTGCTGTGTGGTTTTATCAAATTTAGCCTGTTTTCTGTGAAGTCTCTGGAAAATCCTGTTCCCAAACACCACTTCCAGCACATTAAAGCCTGTGACTGATTGGCCATTAGATTGCTGGAATGTGCTCAGTTTTTGTCTGTTCCTGAACTCTTGCCATCCATCAGGGCCAGTTTACCTCACTCTGAACTCTTAAAAAATGCAGGCTAAAGTATATAAATTACTTTATATACCAAGAGAGGTGCAGAAATGCAGCTTAAACACAGTTGACAAGTTCTAAGGGAGGCTGGTGTGGGTCTCCCTCTCCTTTGTGTTGATTAAATTCCTTCTGTTGTGAAGGCAGTGAGGCAGCCCCTGCCTTTGGTGGGTTACTGTGGGATTTTCTCTGTCTTATTCCTGCACATCCTGATCTGAAGGGAGAATGTGCTGGTTGTTTTTCCAGAATGTTCAGTTGTAAGCTTGAACTTGCTCTTAAGAGCATGAAATGTTGTGTCCAGGAGTCTCACCCTGTGAGCTGGAAGCAGCAGTGGGTCTGGGTAGAAACCAACTGTTGTGTTGTCAGTGGAGTGGAAGTGCTGGGAGGCTGCAATTAAAGAGATTCTCTCCTAGCTCCAACCCTGTGTTGAAGATGATGTGGCCTGAGGGGAAACTGAGCATCACAGAGGTCACCAAGAGACCTCTGACAGCAGCGACTCTGTTCAAGAACTCCATGATTGCACTGGTGGACAACCTGACTCTGAAGGTAAAGATTCCTGTTTCAAAATTGACTTTTGATTAGAAGAGCGTGGCTTCTCCCTGGAGAGATTCCCACCTTCCCCTCACTGCCATCCATCAGCAGCTAAGCTGATCAAAGGCAGAGTAGCCTTGTCTGTGCCAAACAGGCTTTGGCTGGGCAGGTCTGGAGGGAGGGTCACCTCCATCCCCCATGAAGAAGGTGGATTTTTGGCTCCTCCATGACCAGTGCATCTTTCACTTGTAGGAAAGCCAGTCTGTCTTAGGGTTGCGGTTGCTATTATTATTTTTACTATTATTATTATTATTATTATTATTATTATTATTATTATTATTATTATTATTATTATTATTTATTTGTTTATTTATTTATTTATTTATTTATTTATTTATTTATTTATTTATTAATTATATCAAATCATGTTTAGCAAAGCTCTTTGGGCAGAGGGCCCAGAGGATTTTGTTCATGGTGGAGAGATCCTCTCTGGCTTCCCATGCCAATGGGAATACAATACAGACAGACCTGTTTGAGTTCCTTCTTTCCTCCTTTTTGCCATACCAGAGGGTGAGGAGGGAAAGCTTTTATCTCAGCCCATATTTCAGTTTGATGGTAGAAGGCATTGCTTGGGCAAGCACCACATTGTGTGATGGAAGGTGGGGAAGGGGATGCTCTGGGAGGGGCTGTTGGAGCAGCACAGCTGAGCAAGCCCTGGGAGCTGAGCTGAGATCCCTGAGGAGTACTGGGGTGTTACTGGAGCTGGGTGGCCTTGCTGGACTCCTGGCACTGGGGTACAGCCCCAAGAGATGGACAGAGAGCCCAGGGTGCTGGGGTGTGTTCACATTCAGAATAATTGAGCAATGAGTGCTCTGAGTGTCTTCTCAGGAGCTGTGGGAGCAAAGGAGGTGGGTCAGAGCATGGCCACCCAGTGCTGGCTGTGCACGGGAAGAGAGAGCTGCCCTCACTTATTGTGTCCAGAGTTAGGACACGAAATCACACCTGATTTATGGGGTCTCCCCAGAGGGTGCAGAGCACTGCCCAGGCTCCCCAGGGAATGGTCCCAGCCCAGGAGCAGTTGGACAGTGCTCCCAGGGGTGGGACTGTTGTGGTGTCTGTGCAGAGCCAGGAGTTTCACTGGGTGATCTCTGGGGGCCCTCCCAACAAAGGATATTCTGTGATTCCATGATTCTGTGGTTTTGTGTTCCTGTACTGGAGTGGCTTTGATCTGAGCTCTGCAGGAGGGTCTGGGACCCACCAAAGCTGCCTGGAGGTGCCACCTGGGCCCCAGTGAGGAGTGGAGCCCCGTGGCTCCCCCCAGAATGTTTTGCCTCAGGGTTCCTGATGCTCCTGTGAGCCCAGCCCAAGGTCAGGCCTTGCTACAATAGGCACCAGTAGTCAAAATTGAGAGAGTGCCTGTGTAGGCAGAGAGGAGCTTTCCTGGATGGCAGATCATGAGCTGCCAGAGCTGGGACGGGGGCTGTGACCCAAGGAGTCAAAACTGATCTGATCTGTCCATCTTCCAAATAATCTGCTGGCTGGCCCTGACCTCAGTCTGGTACAGGTGTCAGGAGCTGCCAGGAACCCAGGGAGTTGCTTTGTGTTGTGAGAGGAGCAGTTGTGGAAGGAATAGTTTCTCCTTGGTGCTGCTGGCTGTTGTTGCAGGTCTGGTCCTACAGAGTGGCCATGGTCACTTGTGCCCAGCCCAGTGTGGGGAGCCTGAGGCAGCCCAGGAGAGGGTTCAGGACAGCAAGAACCCCTGGAGGTGTTGTGGGGAGGGCTGTGATCAGGGCACAGCAGGGAGCTGGGAGCAGGCAAGTTCAGCAAGCATCCATGGAAAAACTTCCTTTCCTTGTTTATTGGAAAAATTATTCCAGACCACCTGGTAGGTGTAAAAATAGGATAGTTCAGAGAATGCTGTGCACTGTGGTGGTTTGAACAATCCCTGCAGCTCCCAGCAGGGCATGGAGAGTTTAAATCCCACCTTATCCATCTTGAATCAGTGGGTACCAGCATTGCTCACTGAAGGCTGCCTGGCTTGGGTGGAATTAATTTACTTCAGTCCATTTATCATCAGTATCTCCATCATAAACACCAGCCTTTCCAGGGGTAGGCACAAGCAGGAGCTGTTGCCAAGTCAAATTCACTGTGAGGTTCCTGTGTGAGTCTCAGTGTAGTCCTTTCCCTTTCTCTACCTGTCCTAAACTTTCATTGAGAAACTTGCATTGAAGCTGTTGGTGTTTTTGTGACTTTTTCTGTTGAATAGCAATGGAGAAAAGATTATTTCTTTAGTGTTGAGATACCAGCACTGCTGAGGCCACCACTGAGACATCCCAGTAACCTCAAACCTGCCCCTCCTCTCAGAGACTGCAGAGCTCTGCTTCACCACAAAAATTCAGGTTTAAACCAGAATAGCAACAAAAGAGAATTTTAAAGGTTGTTATTTTAAATAGCAGAAAAGTTAAATAACCACTAATGCTGCAGCTACTGCAGCCACAGACTTTGATATTCTGGTGGTGCTGGGCTGATGGTTGAACTCAATGATCTTCATAAAATGTCTTTTCCAGCCTTAACAATTCTAAAATTTCAAGATTATTGTTATTCAAATTGGCACTTTTGGAGACTAATCCTCCAAAGGAGGGTTTAAAGATACTCTTGCTACAGCCAAAAGCCCTGCAGCTTTCCAGGGAGGCCAAACATGAATATCAATAAAGAGGAGCTCTTGGGCTGCCATCCTGTTGAGGACTACAGAAACTGAGATATAAATGTGGTCTAAAGGAGTTTTCAGAGAAGCACTGAGGCAGAGCAGCCCAGGTGAGACAAGGAGCACTGAATGCACTGGGCACACCAGGAAATGTCAATAAACCATCAGCTCAAGCTGCACAAAACTCAAGCCCATCTGCAACTTGTTTTTTTGAGAAACAGCTGAGAATAACATGAACTGGTGTTACCTCCCCTAAGGAACTTTATTCCTCTGACATCCCTAGACTCAGCAGTTTGTGCAACCCTGTGTTCAAAACTGTTTCCATCAGCTGTGACCACAGGCTTCCCAAAAAAGTCCTGCAGGGTCCAAGCCACACTCAAGACACACAGAGAATGTCACTGTTGGTTCCACACTAGTGCAGCTTCATTCCCAAATTCAGCACAGGAAAAATGAGTAACAGCCCCAGGAAAGGAGGAGAGCACCTGGAACTGCAGGGATGGTGTACCCAAAACAGAGAGTGCCTTCACCAGCAGTGGTTCCAGCCCAGCAGAAGGAAGAGCCAAGTGTCCACTCTGGCAGTGACTGAGGCAGAGCATCCAGTTCTTTGTGCATGACCAGCATCTTGCTGGCATGGCCTGAATACCCAATTATTGCCTTGCTAATTATGTGTACATATCATTGCCTGTCCCAAAAGTCACCTCACAGAGATGCTCAGGGCAGAGCAGCCAGACAGAAGATGTCTGCACTCTGAATTACTGCATGAAGTACACAAAGGTTGTGTTCAGGAGCCTTATGTAAGGAACCTTCCCAAAATTCAGAGCATTTAAAGTGACACCAGCCTGGCTGCAGGATGGGTCTCACCAAAACAACTCCCTGACAAGAGGGGCTGCCAGGTGGGCTCTGGCTCTGCTCCCAGGAAACAGGGACAGCAGGAGAGGGAATGGCCTCAGGCTGGGCCAGGGGAGGTTCACTTTGGATTTTGGGAAAATTTCATCATGGAGAGGATTGTCAAGCCCTGGAAGAGGCTGGAGTCCCCATCCCTGCAAGTGTTCAGAAAAGGTGTGGATGTGGCACTCGAAGGGTCAGTGGTGGCCTTGGCCATGCTGGGGATAAGTTGGACTCAGTCTCAGAGGGCTTTTCCAGCCTAAACACTTCTGTGATTCCATGAAATCTGTTCTTGGAGCACAGAAGTTTAAATTATGCTTATCAGCACTGGTACCTCAATGCTGCTGAGGTCCTTCAGATTTCCAGAACCTTCTAGGCAAAAACTTCCCGTAGGTAGGAGAAAGTGCTATGTTTTTTCCAAAACCAAGCCACTTAAAACAAAAACTGGCTTTTCCAGTTGCTATGTGCCATTTCTCAAGAACATGTTTTACTGCCCAAGCCCTTTTCTCTGTGGTGGATTATTTTGGGTGGCTGTTTTGTAAATCCTGACACAGGAAGCCCTGTGGCTGTCCCAGCTGTGGCTGACAATCTTCTCTGGGGACTCTCTGGACATGCATCTCCTCCTTATTTCTTTTCTTTTTTTCCTCCTATGTAACTCCTTTTGTCTGACTCTTCCTTCCATCTCTCCCCTCTCCTATCCAGGCTGACAGGCTTCACCTCTGCTAAGTTAGAATGTCATCATTGTGACTGATTGGACACATCCAGCACAAATTTGTCTGTCCTGGCCCATCCCTTCTGTCATGTAAGAAGCTATAAAGTGCAGAAAAGAAACCCCTCAAGAAAGAGTTTGTTTAGAGTGCAATGGCTTAAAACTGGTTTGGTTTCTTTTTACACTTAAAAATCTAAAAGTCGCTCAGCTTGATGGAAAAAATAAAATCAGCTGCAGTTAGACATCTAAAGAGCTTTCAAAGCTGGGGCCTTTGTGTCTCTGCATTTCAGTTCTTCCCTTTACAAACTGCAGTTCTCTGACAGCAAGAATGGGAGCTGCATAATTATCCCCCTGAAGAGCTGGGGCTTGGGGATTTGGAAGCATGGAATAATCTACTTTAGAATTTACTCCAGGAGCTGTCATTTCTGAGAGGCTTTAATTACACTGTAATTGCACTGATAGATGATCTCCTGTCTGTGCAGGCACTTCCCATTCCTGCTTTCCAAAGGATTTCAGCCTTTTTATATCAAATGCAGGCACAGTCACTACCCTTTGTGCTGGACCTGAAGTCACAGATTTGAGGGGTTTTGAGGGGTTTTTTGCATTTGTGAGTGGCAGAGCTGTGCCTGACAGCTCAGCCTGTGCTGTGGGATTCTGTGGCAGCACTGAGGAACAGCTGAGAACTGGCTGCTGCTGTGTCAGCAGTGAACGAGTGACATTTCTGGAATTCATGCTCCTAATGACATATCCAGAGGAGCTGTGGCTGCCCCATCCCTGGAAGTGTCCAGGGCCAGGTTGGAGCCACCTGGGATTGTGGAAGGTGTTCCTGCCCATGGCAGGGGTTGGCTCTGGGTGGTCTTCACAGTCCCTTTCAATCCAAACCATTCCATGGTGCTTCAATTTGGATGCTCTGTTCCCAAGCCTTTGCAGTTCTGTGGAACATTTGTGATATCAACCCCTTCAAGGGATTTAGATGATTTATATTCATCCTGCCACCAGATGCAGCACAGGGCAGGTCTGGCCTGGCCTGGCACCATCTGGTGTTGGTGGCCCTGCTCCTGACACAGAGAGAGGTTTGTCCCTCATGGTGTGGATGGTGAGGTGACCCAGGGTGAAGATCAGCAGGAGGGGAAGGGGAAAAGTGCTGCCCATTCACCTTCACAGCTCTGAGCTCTATCCCAGAATCCAAATCCAGGTGTAATTCAGAGTTCTCTGCCTATCCCACATTTCCCTAACCAGCTCATTCCCAGTCAAATGGCAGCCAGGTTTTGGCAGATCAGGGCAGCCACACACACAGCAAGTTCTGAGAGCTGCCAGGAGACTCTTGAGTGAATGAAGAGCTTTGGAAACTTTCTCACCTTCCATGCAGAGAGGATTTCCAGAAGAAAGCAAAAAAAAGTGAACATGGAAATATCTTAAATCTCTTAAAATTGTACCAACTTATTATGTGTCACCTTTCTCTCCTTAAGGAAAGGAGAACAAGTGTCACTGAGTTGATAGGAATGATCTCTACAACTCCCTGACAGGAGGGTGCAACCAGGGGGGGATCAGGCTCTGCTCTCAGGGAACAAGTGACAAGAGGAAACAGCCTCAAATTGTGCCAAGAGAGGTTTAGATTGGATATCAGGAATTTTTTTTTTACTGAAAGGGTTGTCCAGCCCTGGCACAGCTGCCCAGGGCAGTGGTGGAGTCCCTGGAAGTGTTCAAAGCCATCCCTGGAAGCATTCAAAAAAGGTGTGGATGTGGGACTTGAGGACATGGCTTTGTGGTGAACTGATGGTGGTGCTGGGTCAGCAGTTGAATTTTGTGATCTTAACGGTCTTTTCCAACCTCAGTGATTCTGTGAGTCTGGATTGCCATGGCAGAGGAAGGTGCTCAGTGGTGGTGACCTTGGGGACGACCTTGCACAGAATTGAGCTGTTCTCATCTGCCTGGTGTCTCATCATGGAATCATCATGGAATGGTTTGGGTTGGAAGGGACCTCAAAGCTCATCTCAGAATCATGGAATATCTTGAGTTGGAAGGGACCCCCAAGGGTCATTGATCCAACTCCTGGCCCTGCACAGACACCCCAACAATCCCCCCTTGTGCATCCCTGAGAGCATTGTCCAAATGCTCCTGGAGCTCCTTTGGCCTTGGCCATTCCCTGGGGAGGTGTTGCAGTGCTGATCATCTCATTGCACCCCCTGTCCTGGGCAGGGACACCTCCCACTAGACCAGGTTGCTCCAAGCCCATCCTGTGGCCCTGGGGGAGCCGTGTCCGTGGTGCTCCCTCCTCATGAGCTCCGGCTCTGGGAAGAGCCAGCGAGGAGCGCTGCCCTCCGCTCACTGGGGCTGGGCACTGCTGCCCCGTGCAGGGACAGGAGCCGGGCAAGGCTGGCCTGATGCGCCTGGGGAGCGCTGCAGTCGCTGGAGAGGGGACGTGGTGCAGGAATGGAGGCTGCCCACACATCCTCCTGCTTCTCCTGCACTCCTCACACCCATCCCTGCTCCTGGGCTGCTGCCAGGAGGGTGGGCAGTGCCAGGATGCTGCCAGCTGCTTGTGGGTGCTTGGCTCAGCTTTTGCTGTCTATTCCCACCCCAAGGACAGCCCTCCTGGAGAAATCACAGCCTGGTGCTGCTGATCCCACCCTTAGGAAAGCAGGACACCTTCCAGCCCAACAGCTCCCCTGGAAGTGTGGGAAATGGATTTGTAGGGAATTCTCCAAGCCTGGCAGGAGGCTCACACAGTGTGCATCTGTGTGCAAACCTGGAGATAAGAAATGCTGACTTAGAAATGCCATGGAACAGGACAGACATTGCTGAGAGAGAAATGGAAATAGAAACAAGTTTCAAAGGACAGCCTTGCAAATAACAGAAGATACTTTGGAGAAACAGAATTATGAAAGATGCATTGTAGTAGGACCACAAGGGGTAATTTTAGATGATTGGCTTTAAGGCATTTACAGCATGGTGTAGCAAAAGCTGATAGGCCAAAAAACACTTATAGTGTATTGTAATTAGGAAATAGTTGGCTTCTGATTGTGATGGTGTGAATTATAACATCTGTATTGTCTCACCCTTCACATGAGACTGAAAATGGAATAAAATTTTTTAAAACGCCTCTCAGTGGCCCCATGTCTGGGTCAGAAAATGGCTTTATCCAACATGGAAGAAGCAGTGGCTTGTGGCAGCTTTCAGGATAGGAGGCTCTGCTTTCCAAGGCCTGCCTCTCTTGGCCCTTTCATGGCTCACACTCATCCCTGGGCTGGTCCAGGTCCTGCAAATCTTCAAGTTGTGTCAGGACAGCCATGGATGATCCTGTTCCCTCAGCATTACTGAAAGGAAATGGCAATTTGAGGCCTTTCATATTATCTTGAGATTGGGTAAGTGACCTAAAATCATAGAAATAAGGCTATATAGACAAATCATAGAAAATAGGGCTGAGGGGGACCTTGGGAGTGCACCTAATTCACCTCCTGTTTGAGGACACCTCTGCCTGTATCTTCCTTTTGCATGCTCTTCTCCCCACTGATGGATGTTCCCTCCTTCCCACAGGCATTCTGTTCCCACTCCTTGTTTTCCTGAAGCTTAATTAATTTGAATTTTTATACTGTGGTTAAAACCATGACTTCTTTGTCCTAAAGCTGAATGCATTTTCTCTTATCTATCCTTTAAATACACAAAATCTCCCACCAGGGGGGTTCTGTGCCTCCTTGGTCCTTCTAGGCTAAACCCACAATTTCTCTGAGTCACATTTGCTGGATTTTTGAACTTTCTTGCTATTTCTTGCCCTGACTCACATTCCCACTTGAACTGCAGTGCCCTGGCTGCATGAGATGCTCAGAGAACTAGAAATGTGTAGGGGATTTTGACTTGCAATTTTCCTGTTCCTGTGTCCTTTGCTAGAAAAACATGGAGACAGGGATTTGCCTCACGTCAGCTGGAACTTCTGGATCTCTTTAGCACCAGGCTCAAATCAGTTTTTCATTCTTTATTAACCAGCTATTTCTGCTAAATGTGGAAGTTTGCATTTGTTCTCACTAAATTAATCTCTTTTTCCCCTCCAGACCATTCCTCCCCTTTGTTACCACTGTGGGTTCTTGAGGCCATTCAGGAGTGCTGGAACAGAACAGACTCTGGAGAACTCCAGGGCTTTCCCTTTTGGGATCCCTCAGGTTCCTCAGGGCAGTGTTAGAGGTGGTTTCACAGCCATTTGCGTCATCTGGTCCAGATTGCTGAAAGGTCATTGCTGGGTATCAGCTGTGGTTATCAAAGGTGACATTTTGTCACATTAAGATGTCACCCAGGCTGTTTTTCTCCCTTTATCCCCATGTCAGAGCTGCCTTTGGAATGCTGCAGTCTGTGTGTATCTGTGATGTTCTCTGACAGCCTCTGGCCATACTGGGACCTACTGGGATCCTCTTGGAGTTCTCTCTGAGGCTGAGGCTGGGTGAGCTCTGCCAGCCTGCAGGATGTGCCACTCCTTTTGCAAGGGGTACTTAAAAAGTTTTATCTGTTAATGTTAGAAGAATACAATCTGTAAAGCCACGGTGGGCTTTAGATGATGTTGTGCCAGGGAGGGTCAGGTTGGATCTCAGGGAAAGGTTCTTCTCCAGAGGGTGCTGGGCACTGCCCAGGCTCCCCGAAGCTGCCAGAGCTCCAGGAGCTCTCAGGGATGCCCAGGGTGGGATTGCTGGGGTGTCTGTGCAGGAGTTGGACTGGATGATCCTTGAGATCTAACTCAGAATGTTTTGTGATTATTAATTGCTTTTCCACATACCAACAAAGTTAGAATGGGATAGCAAAGGCCAGCCGTGAAGAGGAAGAAATGAATGACCTCCAAAAGCCAGTGCAATGAAAGTACATAAGTTTAAAGGCTTTGTAGCCACCCCTCACAGGCTGGTGCTGGTTGCAGATGGCATTGGCCTAAACAAAAACTATCTTTAATCTCATAAAAATGAAAGCAGACATCAAAATGTTCCAACAGCCCTGTGTGTGGCTTTCCTCAGGGTGCAGGAGGGCTGGCAGGAAAAGGAGTGTGACCCCATGGGACTCACCTGGACATCCAGGGTCAGCCCCAGTGGCACAGGGCAGGACTTCTCCAGGATGGAGTAAAGCCATCCATCCCAATTGCACCTTCCCTGCCCCCTGCAAATCACAGATGGTGCAGAAAGGGGAACTCACGTGCTGGTGGCCTGTGTTTGTGCTGAGGAAGGGGTGGGCTGGAGGCAGCTGGGTTTGGGGCTCCATCATTTCCATTGTTCAGCTGTGTTGGAATTCGAGGTGTTTGACTTGGCTCAGCACAGACAAAAGTGATGGAGTGACCAGGCTGCTTTTGGAGGTGATGCAGGCAAAGCCATATCCAGCAGGCTGTGAATTCCATGAATTCCATGGGTTTGATCTATTTTCTGAGGACTGATGTTGTTATCCTCACAGTAGGAGAGGAAGGGGATGTGGTGCTGGGTGGTGCACAGCAAAGGTCAGTGGAGCTCCAGTGGGGGACATGTGGCTCCTGTAAGGGGTCATGGCAGGGTGTGAAGGAGGGGAACACTGAATCACAGAATCAGAATCAGCCAGGGTGGAAAAGACCTTTGAGACCATTGAGTCCTTCCTATGACCTACCACCACCTTGTCACCCAGGCCATGGCACTGAGTGCACATCCAGGCTTTCCTTAAATACTGTTATTGTCACTTCTCTTTTAACCTTCTGATTCTGCTGAGCAGCCAGACCTCGTGGGCTGGGCTCACAGCTGCTGCAGGAAGGGTTGTGTCTGCACCCAGGGCGTTCTGCCGGGGTGACACTGCTGTCCTCTGTCCCCAGGAGCCCTACTACGTGCGCTGCATCAAGCCCAACGACAAGAAGTCCCCGCATCTCTTCGACGAGGAGCGCTGCCGGCACCAGGTGGAGTACCTGGGGCTGCTGGAGAATGTGCGGGTGCGCCGGGCCGGCTTCGCCTACCGCCAGACCTACGAGAAGTTCCTGCACAGGTGAGGGGCTGCCTGCTGTGAAAACAGGGCACCCACTGTAGGGAATGATTGGCATCCAACTCCATTGATTCAGAAGGCTGAACAATTGCTTTATTAAAACTCTATTATATTACATTATACTATATTGAAGAGATACTATACTAAATTACATACTAAAAAAATCTCATGGACGCAGCTTTCTCCCCAAATGGCCAAGGAAACAAAACAATCCTCAGCCCAATCCAACTGACAAATCACTCTCGGTGAACAATCTCCATAACACACTCCACGTGTGAAAAAACAACAGGAGCAGCAAGTAGAGATAAGAATTGTTTTCTCTTCTCTCTGTGCTTCTCCAGGAAAAATCCTGTGAGAGAGAATTATCTCTCTCTCTCTGTTCAGAGAATGTGAATGCCACAGGCTGCCGGGCACTGCCCAGCTCCTGGGGCTGTGCTTGGTTGAAATCAGCTCCTGGATAGGCTGAAACAGAACCCACAGGAGTGTGGATGCCCTGGTTCAGCCGTGCCAAGGTGGCCACTCTGGTTCAGCTGTGCCAAGGTGGTCACTCTGGTTGTGCTGTGCCAAGGTGGTCACTCTGGTTCAGCTGTGCTGAGGTGCTTGTGCTGCTCAGGCTCAACTCCTTGTCTGCTGAAACTCACTGGCTGTGTTAATTTGCAGTGGAAATGTGTAATGAGGAGCTTCCCCCGAGTATCACCCTAAAACCTGAGCTAATTAACTGGTGTTTTCTCTCTGATTTGTCTAATTTTTGCAGCAAGAGGTGGTGTGTCTGGGGGAGCATGTGATGGTGCATGGTGACATTATGTGGGAAAAACCTCTGGATTTTAAAACGGAAAGTCTGAAAAGGGGGATGGTATCACGACCCCATTAAATGTGGTTTTGATTCTTCTTGCCCTCTTAATTCCTACCAGACGTGTGACAAATGACATGTTTTAGACTGAAATTTGTCTTAAGGCTTCACTAAATTAATGTGGGCCCTGCAAGTTCAACATGCTCTGATGGAACAGTGAATGGAATTTTTGTTCTGTTATTGAATCAGGTGAGAAGAGGGCTGTGAGAATAGAAAAAATTAAACTATCCAAGCAGGTGGGATGTCATGAGTTAGAAACAAAGTGCTGGTGAAAGATCTTTTCCTGTTCACAGTGGAGATTTGCCTGGATATATCACAATACCCAAGGTGGAATAAATCCAGTCTGCAGGACTGGAGCTCAGTTTCCTGAACCATTCTGCAGTGGATAGAGTGTACTTTCACCTCACATGTGGAATTCATTACAATTTACTCTTAAGATTTGTGTAATCACTATTAATATAAACAGCTGCTTTGTTTTTAATGAATGTTTGCTGAGCTCCTGTGAGCTCCAGCCCCAGAGTGTTTGCAGCCAGGAAACCAAACTGCTTCAGCTTTTGGGCTGCTGGAACAGGAGTCCTTCCCAGCCCCGTAGTGGGATTTGACATCTAGAGTGGGGGATCAGACACTGTGTGTGTGTGTGGTGCTGCTCCAAGCCTGGTCTGCAAGCCCAGCCCTGTAGTGGGATTTGACATCTAGAGTGAGGGATCAGACACTGTGTGTGTGTGTGTGGTGCTGCTCCAAGCCTGGTCTGCAATGGCTTTTCTAAATTAAAAAAAAATCAGAAAATAAAACCAGAAAAATAACTTCTCTTTCTGTAGGAGAAGAGTTTGTTGATATTTAGCCCTAAATCCTGTAAGATAGGTGATATCTCCTCTCTCCCAGTAGGGAATGCAGTGAAGCACAGTTAAGACCATTATAAATGTCCTTCTCAAGCTCTCCTTGGATAAAGAAAACCTTCCTTTGAGCTTTGTGCAAGCCAGGCTGCCCTTTCCAATTTGAAGTATTTTCTTTTGGACCAGGACAGGCTGTCCCTTCCTGTGATCACGGCATCATCCAGTTGGGTGACACACATGGCACTTACACAGATGGGGTGCATTCTCTTGGTTTAATGTATAAATTACCATTTAAAAAAAGCTGATTGGGTTTCAGGAAAGGGTTTGTGAGTGTAATCCAACCCTTTCCACACAGAGGCATCCATATGCCTACTCCAGGCCATGTCAAACATAGCTTGGGATCAACACTGAGGGCTGTGGACAGCAGGCTGGGCAGGGACAGTGAGGCCCAGCTGCAGCTGCACACCCAACATTGTTCATTCAAGCTTCACCATTTAGTGGCTTCCAGAAATCTTGGTTCTTAGGAGAGCTGGACTGGGAAATGTTAACTCCAGGAGCAGCCTCATCACTGTTGGGTGTTTCCATAGGGAGGTACAGAGGGGAAGGAGAAACAAAGGTGTTTGGAAGGGAGTGTTCCATGTCTGAGTGACCTGGGAAGCTGTGGGGATCCGCAGGCAGGAGAGGGGCAGGGCTGTGGTGTCAGGGAGCAGATTCATTCCAGACCCTGCCTGGCTATAATTAGCACCAGGCCAGGAGTGTGAGTGGCTGTGGCATCCAGGCCATGGCCTGTGCTACAGGGAAGGAGTTGGTGGCATTGTGTGACACCCGTGGGGACATGGGAACAGAGGGACAGCTGGGATGTTCCACCTGCTGTGGCTGGGAGGGAGGGGCGCCATCAGCACTGCAATATCTTAATGCCTGTGGGAAGGAGCAGGAGGGTTTAACACCTGGGGCAGGTTTTTGGTGCTGTGACAATCCCTTCTCTCCTGAGCTCCTTGATGGGGCAGGCCTGGCCCATAGCCTGGGTCCCAGTCTGTTCCATAATCTGGGTCTGAACCTGATCCATAGCCTGGGTCCCAGCCTGTTCCATAATCTGGGTCTGAACCTGATCCATAGCCTGGGTCCCAGCCTGATCCATGGCCTGGGTCCCAGCCTGTTTCCCAGCCTTGTTCCCAGCTCGGGGGATTGCACTGGCAGTGCTTTGCTCTTTTATTTTTTCTTTTTCCTGACATAACTGTCTCGAGGTGAGAGATGTTTCCCAGTGAGTGAATTATTGCAGGAACATTTTCCTGATGAGAACAGTGCAGGGAATCCAGTGTGCAGCATTGATTTCTGTGTGTGTGAGAGCAGGAATGTTTTTGCCAGCACGTGCTAAATCTTCTCCTGGGAGTCTGAAGGGAGGTTTTTAATCCTGTTTATTTATCAGTGAGATCCCTGAAACCCCCCGGGATGGTGTTCCCTGCTTAAGCACAGTGTGCACCTCCATTCCCCCCCACAAAGGCTGATTTGATGAATGAATGGGCGCTGGGATGTGTTTCCATTCAGGCCCTTTGAGGCTGTTCCGAGCCTCCTGCCATGCTGCTCGCAGGAAAAGGGGGATTGTGAGGCCGTTTAAGTGTAACTGAGAGCTGAGAGCATCTGAAGCTTTGAGATTGGTGCCTGCCTTGGCTGGGGGCTTTGAAGTGTGAAGGGGCTGAGCTTGCTTAGTGCTTGTTTTATTTAGAACAGGGCTGCGGGTTCCATTCCAGGGAAAACGTCTATTCCAGCTCTTGTTATGTCCATAAATCTTATGCAGAAAATTCACTGTTGCTTTTTGCAAATGCCTGTTCCCCTAATCAGCATTTCCTGGGCTGGTGAATCTTACACAACTTGGGCTGATCCCCAAGATGATTTGTAGATGTCTTAGTTCCAGTCTGCATTTCTCTGTACTGGAAAATGGAGTTTGGAGAGTGAGGATGGGAGGATTGGCTAACCCACACTTACAGGCAGTGTTTGCACAGACTGGGGCAGCCAAAGCTCTGCTGTGGGGGGAAGTGGCACAGTTTGTCAGAAATTACTCCCAAAGTGATGCACGAGAAAAAATTATTTGCAGAATTTTTAAATCCAGGTTTTCTGACTAAAGAATTGGTTGCAGGTGGCTTCTCATGCAGAATGTGAACAAAACAAAGGTTTCCTTCCTTACAGAAAAAACCCAAACCAAACAAAACCTAAACAAACAAATAAAAATTAAAATTGGATCCTGAAGGTGTGAAAAATGGGACAAATCTGCAGGAGGCCAATGCTGAGTTTGTTCCTTTGCATCAGTTCAGTGCTGATGGATTGAGCTCCTCCCTGTATTATTTTGCAGCATCTCACAAAATCCTTCCTCTTCTTTATTAATTTTCCTTGTATTTTGAGGATCACGTTTCCTGCAGAGAATGTCTTCAGACTCTTCCATCTCTACTCAGTTTTATTACAATTTAATTGATAATTTTTTCTAAAACCAGTTGAAGTTTGCCCTTCTCTAGCACCTTGGTGGCAAGTTCACCTTTGTAAATTCTACCTTTTAATTGCAGGTACAAGATGATCTCTGAATTCACTTGGCCCAACCATGACCTCCCCTCAGACAAGGAGGCTGTGAGGAAGCTCATCGAGTGCCACGGCTTCCAGCACGACGTGGCCTACGGCAAGACCAAGCTCTTCATCCGCACGCCGCGGACTCTGTTCACCCTGGAGGAGCTGCACGCCAAGATGCTCGTCAGGATCGTCCTCTTCCTGCAGAAGGTAAAGCTTCCACTGCCCCAGAAACTCAGCTCAAGCTCCTTGAACCATCGTTGCTCTCCTTTCTGGCTCTGTTGCTGCACAGATTCCAGACTTCTGCACTTTGGTCACTGCTGGATATTTTTAGGCCTCTTTCCATGGTGCTTTCTAGAGGCTGGGTGTACTGAGAGGTGTAGCACCTAAAAAGTTATTCATCACTGTTTAAAAACTTGCTCTTTTCTCAGTAGAAAGAGGATGCCTGGGAGCTTGAGGGACTTTTATGGCTGAAATGTGGAATCAGAGAATTCCAGGCTGGTTTGGATCAGGAGGAACCTTAAAGCTCAGTCCCACCACGCCCTGGCACAGGGTGCCCAGAGCAGCTGTGGCTGCCCCTGGATCCCTGGCAGTGCCCAAGGCCAGGCTGGATGGGCTCAAGGGGAAGATGTCCCTGCCCATGGCAGGGGATGGGACTGGGGGAGCTTTCAGGTTCCTTTCAACACAGACCATCCCATGGATCTCTGGTGTTAGCACTTGCTGAAATCTGTGTCTGTACAAGCAAGATCTGTCTGGCAAAGAGCAGAAATGATGGGGCTGACCTTGCCCTGCCAGGCAAAATGGATTAGTTCCAGACTTTTAGAAACTGATTTCTTAAAATGTGTATCTTGTGTGAAATCCTTGGAATCTGGGAAAGAACAGAACCTCTGAACCCATTCCTGTCCCTCACATATAGAAACTGCTGCTGCTGACAGATGGGTGTAAAAACTTGACAGAACAAAAGCTCTGCAGGGAACACAGGTTTGCACAAACTCTCCAAACCTGGCAGACTGAATGGGGAAGAGCCTGAAGGAGAAGTTCCCCCCTGGAAGCTCTGAGTTCTGTGGATCACTCATATTTGTGGTGTCTGCAGTGCACTGGATGTGATTCCCTTCCTGGAAACCCAACCAGTTTGACCAGGATGGGAGCAGAAAGCATCAAGTCTAGGGTTGGTTTCTTGGTATTTGTTGTGCTGAATGGTTTAGTAGGGAATTCTGCACCTTTTGTGTGCAGTGAGTATTTCTGGAAAGGCCAAGCTCAGGCTGTGGAGGATGCAGGCCCTGCCTTTCTCTGAGCTTTGTGGTTCAGAGTTTTGTTCCCTGTTCTGAGCATGTACTGCTGCTGAGCTTCCTTGAACTCTAAACATCTTCTCCTGCCTTCCTTCCCTGGAAAGTGGAGCACTTTTCCATCTGGTTTATTCTCCTGGGTGGCCTGGGGCTGACCTGTGGGGCTCCCATGCCCCCTGGGAGGGTTCCTGGATCCTTACCTGTGCTCTCCTGTGCTCACCAGGGGTTCTAGGGAGGAATTTCCTGCCTGGAGCCACTTGGATGCTTTCAGGGAGTTCACAGGGCCACAGCTCTAACCCAGAGTCTCTTTCTCCCCAGGAATGGGGCGAGCTGACGAGTTCCTTGTGGAATAAAGCTGCAGGGGGTACTGCTTGCTCCCAGGTGACTCCAGCTTTCATATTAAACCAGGGAGCAACTGAGGGGTGACCTTTTTGGAAATTGCAAGGTGCAGCTACTGGAGAATAATTTCAGAGCCCCAGGCTGTGTTGCTGTGGGAGCAGATCATGGCTCAGTGAGCTCCAAGCTCCTCCTTCAGATAAATCCAGTGAGAAGCACAGTTTTAACAGCAACTTGTCAGTTTTGTGAGTTTGCTGCCAGCTCCAGAATTACATTGTCTGGGCTGGGATCTGGAGTGAGCTTAGCATCAAAGACAGCAGGGCAAAGGATGTTTTTGCCCCTGGAAGGTAAATAACCTGCTTAGGTGTAATGGATCAACTCCTTTGCCCCACAAAGGGTTTTCTGCAATAGGTTTGTGTAGCATCAGGTGTGGAATAACTGTGGTGCTTCTGGGGGTTTCCTTGTTGCCACAGTCAGCAAAACTGATAGAAATTAAAATGTTGGTGCACACTGTCCTGTGGCTTCACAAACCTCCCTGCCCTGTGTCCTGCTCTCCCTGGGGTGGGGAGGGACCAACATGAGTCTCCCTGAGGACTGAAGCAGGACATGGAGGCACCTTTTCATTATTTTCTGTGAGAAATCTTCAGGAAGTTCTAACTTACCGCATAAAGGATCATAAAAGCCAAACTTCTTTTCTAGTGCTCAAGGAACTGAGGACTCTGGAGAAATCTGGATGTCCTCCTAGAGCTCCTTCCCCATAGCTGAACCCTCCCTGCTTTCACTCACTGGAGGTTCTTCAACCAGACTCTCAAATGGGGCTGGCAAGGGGATGCAGAGGAGCTTTTCAGAGTCCTGGAACTCACAGCTAAACCAAGAAACACTCAAGGAATCATTAAATGCTTGTTAAACAGCCCATCAACTAAAGAGAAGGTGTTGAGCTGGTATCTATAGGTGTGGATTAGAGACCTTGTACAGTGTTAAATCTACCTGACAAAAGCTTGCCTTTGTCACCATTTCCAGTGTTTCTCTTGTCTCCTGTTAACTCTGCTCCCAGCCCTGGCTGGGATCCCTCCCTGCCTCTGCTGCAGGCAGATGGGGCCTGAGTTGAGCAGTGCTGGAAAAGGTACAGTCAACAATCAAAAATCAAAGAGGAGGGATCTGATGAGGCCTTCTCTGAGCTCTGAAAGCATCAAGGCAATTTTGCCTGTCATTTCTGTTCTCAACTTGTTTTCAATTGTTCATTAACAACTCACAGGGAAATTTAATTCTTGCTCTTTTTTTCTTTTGTAGTTTTGCCTGTGAGCATCAAAGACTGAGGGAGGCAAACTGTGAGCACATCTAGAAGGATTTGATTTTCTTTTAAATAAGTGAGCCTTCTATTGCATTGGAGTTCTTCAGTTTTGAATTTAGGAAAAGGAAAAGACAAGAGAAGATGAAATGTAGTGTTGTGACAATGGGCACTTGTGTGACACAAGCTGAGGCAGATGTGAGAGCAGCCTTAGAGCAGCTGATCCCAGCCTGGGGCCCAGGGGTGTTTTCCTCTGCACAGGAATGAGTGCAAGTGAAAGAATCCACATTTAGCAGCTCTTTTTCTAATGATGTGTATTCTGTGGCTTATGGGTGTCCTGCAAATCACGAGGCTTTCCAGAAGGGACTCAGTAATTATCTGGGGAGCTTCATCATCCAGTGACCCTTAACCCTCCAAACAGTGCTGCTGCCTTTGTGTAATGGTGCTTACCAGTTTGGTTAAATTGAATTAAAACTGACTTCTAGTTCAAATAGATAATTTTACTTTCTTTTGTTCCACATCTCTGGGATGTCTTCACCTTTAGATTTATCTTTCACACTCCTTTTTTTCCTGTGGTAAAATGTCAGTGAGATTCCAGGCTGTAATTTTCCTTCTGCCCCAACGCAGTCAGTGAGCAGACGTGATGTGATTTAACCGTGGCAACTTGCTGGCTCCAGGAGAATTCAGCAAGTGAGAGCTGTGTCCAGTGTCACAAACCCCATATGGCAGCCAGGGACATCACACCAAAGGGTCACTCCAGGAGCCCCAGCTGAGGTTGCTTCATGTGGTGCTTTAGGGTTTATTTGCTGTACCTGTGCTCCTGCCAGCTCTGTGATTGTCACCCTGAATGCAAATGGAGCAGCTCTAATGTTAATCATGCAAATAAAAAACAAAAAAAAAATCTGCCATGAAGCTGTGCTGCTTTTCCTGCCCTTGGAAAGGCTCCCACAGGCTCATTAGCTGTGCAGAGCAGAGCTTTGTTCGGGGAAGAAAGCCCGGGCAGGCGGCACGTGCGGGCTGTGCAGATGATGGCTCCTGTCACTATAATTTACTGCACTATTTCGGTGTCATTTTATCAGGCCGGCACAGCTGTGGATGGAAATCGCTCCCGAAATCTTCCTGCCTGGCACGGAAGCAGCAGGAATGTCCTTGAGTGCAGCCCGGTCCCTCCTGGGACACAGCCCAGCAACGGGGGCAGTGGGGCTGGGAGGGGCAGGGCCGGCCCTGGGACGTGCCCTGGGCATCCCAAGGTGTCCTTGGGCATCCCGGCGTGTCCGTGGAGCCAGATGGGCTCTGCAGAGGCTCGGGAGCTGCCATCACCATGGCAACATTCCCCAGCCTGCAGGGAGAGCAGCACAGAGCCGTGGCTGACGTGTCATCATTCCGTGTCATCGTGTCACCTTCCCGCTCCAGCCCCACCAGCCCTGGGAGCTCGGGACACAGGGAAGCCTCAGCCACACGGGGAAGCTCCTCCGTGGACACAGGAGGTGTTTCCTGACAGGTTATGGAGGGACAGAAGCAATCCAGTGGGGGCTTGGGCCAGTGACCCAGGTAGAGGGGATGGAGTGGGTTTGCCTCTGGGCTCCAGGCGTTTTCCATCCTGAGGCAGTGTTTGTGCATGCCAGCTCACAGCAGGAGCAGGTCTGTAATGACATATGGATTTGTATCCTGGTCCCCAGCTTTGATCTGGAGAGGCTCTGGCAGGGAGGAGCTGTGACAGGAGATGCTGTGGCTCCTTCCCAAGGAGCAGGGGCTGGGAGCTGCCAGGACCAGGTGCAGGGAAGGAGGAAGAGCTGGCTCCATCCCCTGCAGTAACACTGACTGATCCCACAGCTCCTCCCGTGCTGCTCCCCTTCCCTGGGCTAGGAGCATCCCTGCCTGCTTCCAGGGAAGGCATTGAGGCAAAGAAGTCCACCCTGCCCACCCCAGAAAATGCCAAAGCATTTTAAAAATGCTTTACCTCTTACCAAAAAAACAGAAGAGAAGAGGGAATTTCTGCCAGTTTAGCCCCACAACACCTCAGCTGCCTTCAGAGGAATGGTCATGCTGGCAAGAACTGGGGAATTGCCTGTGGGGGAGAAGCAGGAGAGATGGATCCTGCCCTTTCAGTAGCAGGTACCTGGAGACACCTGGATACCTTCTTGATGTGCTTCTGCTCCAGGAAATGCTGTGGAAACACTCTGTAACCTAAATAAGTGTAAATATCCATTATTGCTGAGCAAGAGAGGAGGAGAGAGGGTGCTGTAAGTGTGCACCACTGTGTAACATACAGTCCAGCAGAGTATGGAGGGCAGGGAAACAGCCTGTTCCAGGGTCTGGTGTCCCAGCTGGGTCACCTGGAGCTTCATGGCTGTTGGAGAAAACTTAAAGCTTGGCTTACCGTTTCCAGTACAGGTGGGGAAAACAAAACACAAAGAAAACCCCGAACTCTTCCCTGAACCTTTTGCCACATCAGAGAGAACATTTGTGCTCGGATGAGTTGGTTAAACCAACCTTTGGTGGCTCTGATCTTGTAAATCATTCCAGGTTCTATCTCTGCCTTTCACAGTTGGAGAGGATTTTTTTCCATGTTCATTCACGTGTGCCACAGGCAAATTGGAAAGAGCAGATTCAGCCTTTGCTGCTGATGCTTCCACATTGTTATCATGGGAGGGAATGAGCTTTTGTTGTGCCTGAGCTTTCCACCTTTTCAAAGGTTGTGATCTGCTGCACCTCAAGGTGTCTTTAAGCCTGCTTTGAGCTGTGACAGAGCTGCCAGTGGGTGTAAAACAGGGCAAAAAGCACAATTCCTTCAGGAGATTCTGTGGTTCCTGGAGTTGCCAAAGGCAGGAAGTCCTGCAGGGTGCAGCCAGGATTAACGAGGTGCCCTGTCAGGCCCATGGGACACCACAAAGAGCACCCAAGGACCAGCAGCTCCATGCTGGGAGATGGTTGGGAGCTTTCCCAGGGTTGGGGATCTCATCCCTGTCCCAGAGCACGGGGGGTGTTTGCTGCAGCTGTGGCTGAGCTGCAGAAGGAGCTGCAGGAGGAACCTGGAGCTGAGATGTGGCTGCATCCCACACCTGGGACCTGCTGAAGCATGGCTCCTTTGGTGATTTTTATGTTCATTATTGAACATGCTCTTGTTAGTGCCAGCTAATTAATCTCAGAGTGGGACCCTTCTCTCTTTCCAGCCTGTGGAATATTGTTGCTATTAAGCAAAGCAATAGAATGAACATTGTTCAGCTGACTTATGTGGAAAGAGAAAACAGCTCTCAGCAAATGCAGCAGCTCTTCCCCCTCGCTGCTCTCTGAGGTGATCTGGGAGAACAAGGAGCCTTTGATTTAAACCCTTTGCCTCAAACCTTTATGGGATCCACATTTACTCAAGCCGGGAAAAGGCAGACCACAACCTGGGGCTGTGGGTGAGCTCTGAGCCACTCCACCACAGCCTGCTCTGTGGGGAGGTGCCCTGGGAGCAGTCAGGGCTGGGGTCACTGGAGATGGGAGCGTTTCTCCGAGGCCCCGTGGCTGCTGCACGTGCTGCTCCTCTGCGCTGGCACATAAATATTTAATAACCAGCCCGTGTGAGAGCCTTCAGAGCCGAGCAGGGAGCTTCGTGCCTGCCTGAATTATTTGATTCTCACCAGCTGGGCTGCCTGGAGGGCAAACCATGGGTTGGGACAGATGGAATATTGATCATGGAGCAGCCTGGGCTGGGCCGAAGGAAGGTGGTGGGAGAAGGTGTTTGTGGTGCAGCAGCAATGGAGGAGTTTTCTGAGGTTTGTTTCCTTGCAGAAGTGCTCCAAAATACCACTCTGGGGTTTAATTTAGCCGAGCTGGGTTTGTTTGCTGAATCCTGGGCATTTGTTTGCTCACTCATGTGCTTGGATTGGGAGCTGTGTGAGTTTTTTTTGCACTTGCAGGGATTGCAGCATCTAGGTCAAATCTAGATTATCCCTTTTTCCATGGGAGATGTACAGGCAAGGCTGCATCCTGGGCCCACCCTGGCTGCTCTGCTGGCTTTCCCTGTGCCCTGTAGGGCCCATTTAATACTTTTCATTTCTTTCTTCTCTTTTTTCTCATTTTTTTGATGGCACATTCAGAGCATGGAGAGCCTGCAGACAAGGCTGTAATGCATAGATGGGTGTGGAGGATTTATGTTCTGCTGAGGTGATGGATGTGATCTTGGATGTGAGGTTTCTTTAATCTTGGAAACTCTGTTGGAAGTTCAGTGAGGCTTTTAAACTGATTCTAAAGGTATGTTCAGATCTCCCCTGCCATTCATCTGAATTTTAATTTATTAAATTTTAATCAAAAAACAAGTGAATTAAATATTCTTTAGGAAGAAAAAAAAATCAGTGCTTCCCTTAAGCTGAGATGTTTCTCTTGCTTTGGCTAGATGCTGTTTGTGCAAGTCCCTGCTTTAGAAGCTACCAAAGCAGCTGCTGCACTGGGAGTAGTGGATCATCCCTTGGAACACTGCTGGGATCACTGAAGCCAGGGCTGTGCAGGAAGAGATCCCTTGGTCTGGAGCTTTTCGTGTCCCCAGGGGTCACTTCCATGTCTGGGCTGGCCTTAAATGAGGGAATAAAAGGGTCTGGAGGAAAGCTGTGCCTGCCTCATCCCTGAGAGTGTCCAAGGCTGGGTTGGATGGGGCTTGGAACAGCCTGGGATAGTGGGAGCTGCCCATGGGAGGGGTGGGACTGGATGGGCTTTAAGGTCCCTTCCAGCTGGGGTTTGGGATTTCATGGTTGATGTTTCTGTAAAACATCCCATTTAAAACACTGTGGAGCTGGCAGAGGTCTCTGGAGAGTGAAGAAAGAACAGCAAGGAACTTCCTCACTGGGAGCAGCTGTGTAGAAATAAATATTCTTTGTAATGGTCAAGAGGTTGAGCTGTGTTCAGACTTTGTTTTTCCAACCCTTTCCTTTCTCTCTATCCCTCTCTTAGCCCTTCAGTCCTGATTTCCATTGCCCTCTTCATTTTTCCTTCCCTGAATTTTAGGAGGACAAACATAGAGAAGGCAAAGGTATTGAAAGAGGTGAGGAGAGACCATGGGTGGGAGCTGGATAAGGGCATGTTTCTTGGTTTGTTGTTTGGTTTATAGTGCTTTTGGGGGTTTTTTTAAGCCAAAAAACCCTTCATTTTCTTTCCATTTTCAACATAATCCTCATTGTCTCTGCTCTTGTGTCCGTGGTTTGTTCATGGGCCCTTCCCTGCTTGCTCACACTGAGGAATCAGCACATGCTGCTGGTTGTTCCCTTCCCCTGCTGTGTCTCCTTGGGCTTTCCCCCTGGGGACAATGCACTCCATGTCCTGTCCCTCTGCTCCTGCTCGGTCCCTGGGCTGGGCTCTGATCAATGGCACTGCCCTGGAGGCTGCTCCAGAGGGGTCACTTGGAAAACTGCCACTGAACTGTTTCTTTGGGAGCCATGGCATCCTCCACCCCCTCCCTCGAGCCCCACACACATTTCCACCTCCTCGTCCCTCTGGGATGCTGCCAGGCCCTCCTGGGCTCCTCTGCCTGTGGTGCTTGGCTGGCAGTCGGTGGCTCTGTGTCTGCTGGTTGGGATTTGGGATCTGGGGAGGCAGATGGCTCTGGAACTGGAGCTGAAGCTGTTCCAGCAATGTCACTCTGATTTCAGGCTCCTTCTGCCCTGTGGCTGATTTTTCCTGAAAGATAAAGGGACTTGGCCTCGTGGAGGCTCCTGCTCCTCTGTCAGCTTGCCTGGGAGCTGGCTTAGGATTCAGGAGCTGTCAGGGCAATCTCAGGAGGTCAGGCAGGGACAGGGTGATCTTCAGTCTCATTCCCATGGGAAATCAGGTTAACCAGCAGGGAAAGCCAGAGGAGGGGGAAAGGGGAAGTATGGATTTATTCTTGCCTGTGAGAGGGATGGCACAGGGCTCTGCCATCCCAGGCTGGTTTCCTCTGGCTGTAAGGACTCTCTAAATGCAAGTTCAATGAAGCCCCCAGCTGGCTGGGATGTGGCTGGATTGAAGTGGGAATTCTGAGGTGCCTGTGGCTGTCAGGTCTGACCTGATCTACTGGATCCCTTTGGAACTGGGCATGAAAATCCCTTGGATCTTACCTTGGGTGCAAAGGCATAAAGGGGAGAAGGAGAACCCTGCCTGCGCAAATCCTTCTGTTGGGGTTTGGCCCTCCTTGGCCCCAACACACAGCAGAGCAGTACCCTTGCAACAGGAGAATCTCTTACAGGCTGTGTAACAGATGTGCTTAATTGATGTGTTTAATTTCATTTTACAGGGCTCAATGTTCTTGAGTTATGAATTGAAAAGGTGCATTGGGTAGAGCTCTCCCAGTATTCAAACCAGAGGAAGGTGTGATTTGGCAGGAACACTCCAGCCTCCTGGAGCTGCTTGTTCTGGAAATGCATTGGCACAGGGTGCCCAGAGAAGCTGTGGCTGCCCCCTGGATCCCTGGAAGTGTTCAAGGCCAGGTTGGATGAAGCTTGGAGCCACCTGGGATAGTAGAAGGTTGCCCAAGGCAGAGGGTTGGAACTGGATCATTTTTAAGGTCTCTCCAACCCAAACCATCCTGTGATTCCAAGATTCTGTGATCCTTGTTTGTCTGATCTATGTCCCTCTGCTCACAGTTACACAAAGTACCTGCCCAACAGGGAGTTCTCTGCTTTGACACCTCCTCTTGTCCCCTGGATTGACCATTCCATGTTTCTGGGAGGCTCCATTGGACCATGGGGCAGCCAGGTCACTGTGGCAGCTCAGCATTACTGAGGGGCTCCTTTGAGCTGCAATGAGCCCTGCAGTGGAAAAGAAAACCACCAAGCCAGAAAAACAGTTAATTTAGAAAATATTTGTCTCCCATTCTCTGGGAGAAGTTTGTCCTTCCCTTTGACTGTTTCCTCACCTTTGAGGCACCGCCATGGTGCCATGGAAGGTCCTCACTGGCAGGGGGTTTTCCAGTTATGACAACTTGATTTGAGAACATGCTTTTCATTAATGGTTTGCTGTGTGTGTAGCCAGGGGCATGTCTGAGCTGGATAATTGGATTTGGGAGGCCAGTGTTTGTACAATTGTGACACCTCTTGCTGTGAAGCCAATTTCTGCAGCGATGCAGCTGATACAACATCGGGGCAATCTGTTCCAGCCTTTGTTCCAGGGATGTCTGACTGGTGGGAGAAGTAACCACAGTGAGAGACTTCCCTCAACAGCATGTCTGCTTCAGCCCAAGGAAGCAAAACCAAGACTTTGTTCTGTGTCTCAAATGGTCCAGGGAACAGCTGACAGCAGTGAGGCTTTGCAAAGTCTTGAGCAGCTTACAGGGATTTACTGTGTGTGTTCTTTTCTTGAGGGCCTCTGTAATACCCAAGGACTGTTCACTGCAGCCTGGAGCCCTTTGTTCCTCATTTCTGTTCTTATTAAATTCAAAAATGAGAAATTGGCAGTAGGGTTTTGCCCAGTTGATTTTGTTTGTTGTCCATACATCCCTTACAGGTATATTGTATGACTCTTCAGTCTATGCTTAACTATCTCAAGCAATCCAAATCTTCTTTCCTTTTCTTTTAAAAGATTTCCGCTGTACTCTTTGGATGCTCAGTTTTTGAATCCTAGCTGGTGACTCTATCAAATTCAGAGTTTCAGAGCCTGCTGTGTCTTCAGACAGGGAAATGCCAGCTTTAATCCAGCCTTACACTCTTTGGGTGAAATCCAGGCCTTGTGAAGGTCTGGTTTAGGCAGGAAGCTTTGAGCCTTGAGCTTCCCAGCAGCTCTGAGGGCCTTTGCATGGCTGAAGCTGCACCAGGTCTGAGCTAAAACCACAGTGGTAACTGAGTGTGGTAGCAGTGACAGCTGAGCACAGCACGTGTGCAGGGGGTGCTGCCTCCTCTCTGTCTAATGGCCTCAAGGAATAAATAAGGAATATGTTGTTTATTATTTTATCTGCACACAGGGATTAGATTCTCAGTCCCAGCTCCCTGGGTTTGATTAGTGTGCTCAGTCCAGAACTGCTGGTTTCTGCTGTGGCTTTTGTGCTTCCTGCTCTTGCCTTTCCCTTCACTATCCCATGTCCTGCCTTGCTTCCTCAGCTCTTCCCTCAGCCACTGAAATGCTCTTTATTCCCACAGCCTCCCTGGAGAGCAGCCCTGGCGGGGCTGAGGCTGGCATGGAGCTCCTTGCCTTCAGTCACCTTGGGCTGTTCTCAGAATCCCAGAGTGGTTCGGGTTGGAAGGGACAGTCAAACCATCCAGTCGCACGCCTTGCCATGGGCAGGGACACCTTCCACCAGAAGGGATGTTCAGCCTGGAGAAGGGGGGGTTCCAGGGAGAGCTCAGAGCCCCTTCCAGGCACTAAAGGGGCTCCAGGAAAGCTGGAGGGACAAGGGCTGGACGGACAGGACACAGGGAATGGCTCCCACTGCCAGAGGGCAGGCATGGATGGGACACTGGGAATTAGGAGTTGTTCCCTGGCAGGGGGGGCAGGCCCTGGCACAGGGTGCCCAGAGCAGCTGTGGCTGCCCCTGCATCCCTGGCAGTGTCCAAGGCCAGGCTGGACAGGGCTGGGAGCAGCCTGGGAGGTGTCCCTGACTGTGGCACCAGATGAGCTTTAAAGTCCCTTCCAACCCAAACCATTCCATGATTCTGTGCTAATTAAGAACAATTATTGAGAAACAATTTTAACTCTGATTAAAGAAAAGATTGCTCTGAAAATAGCCTGGGGACTATCTATTCTGGCCATGTGTGGAAAAACAAACAAATACACAAACCAAAGGATATTCTCTAAACTTCTGGGATGGGGCCCAGATTCTCCAGTGTCACTGTGAGTATTTTGCCTGGAGAGCACCACAAGCAGAACACACAGCAGCTCCCGGGCTTCTCCTGGCACCCCCTGTCAGAGGACACTCTGGGAAGTGATGCTGGAAGGGTGCTCCAGTGCTGATGTGGCTGTGACAGTGACAGTGCACAGCACCAGCCACCAAGGAGAAGCCCCAGGCAGGGGAAGGAGGCAGGTGCTGCTGGCATCCCGTAAGCAGAGGAGCTGGCATTCCCTGGCATTCCCCAGGGATCCTTCCCCACCTGTAGTCACCCTCCAACACAACCCACCAAGCAGAAGACTGTATTTCTTTTTCTTTGCATAATTGAACTGGAAGGATAATGAGCCCCCTGCTCACCACAGTCCTGTCACAGACTTTATTTTCCTCTGAGAAAGATCCCACAGCACTGCTGGTGCACATCAAGCCTTCTATTTACAGAAGGATTAATTAACTACCTAAGGCTGTTTTCAACACGACAGTTGCTTTGTGAAGCTGATGTCACAGGCTCTCCTGACAGCTTCACTGACAATCCTGCCATGCAGCCCAGAAAAGCTCATGCAGCAACCAGTGCAGAGCTGTGATGGGCTGCTGCTCTCTAGACATGCTCAGTTTAAAGAGAAACACGGAGATTTTGGGTCCCCAACTGTTCAGAAGCAGAGAACTCTCTTCTTTCAACCTCTGTCAGAGTTCTCTCTCCTCATTCTCCTTCGGCCTTGCTGTCCCTGTGGGGGATGTCTCCCTTTCCCTACAGACACAACCCATGGAGCTCTGGCTGAGCCTGGGCAGTTCTTGAGCACCCAGCACTTTATGGAGCATCAAACTCATCAGTGGAGCCCATTTCTGCTCTCACACACCAGAACAGAGCCCAGACCCTGCACAATCCTGCCCACGTAGAATCACAGCATTATTATAGAATGATTTGGGTTTCAGGAAAGACCTGAAAGATCCTCCAGTGCCACCCCTGCCATGGCAGGGTCACCTTCCACTATCCCAGGCTGCTCCAAGTCGTGTCCAACATGGCCTTGGGCACTGCCAGGGATGCAGGGGCAGCCCCAGCTGCTCTGGGCACCCTGTGTCAGGGCCTCTCACCCTCCCAGGGAACAACTCCTTCTCAAAATCCCATCCATCTGGCAGTGGTAGCCATTCCCCCTTGTCCTGTCCCTCCATCCCTTGTCCCCAGTCCCTCTCCAGCTCTCCTGGAGTCCCTTTAGTGCCTGGCAGGGGCTCTGAGCTCTCCCTGGAGCTTCTCCTCTCCAGGTGAGCACCCCCAGCTCTCCCAGCCTGGCTCCAGAGCAGAGTGGAGCCAGAGCAGCAGTTTGATCATTTCTGTGGCCTCCTTTGCTCCATGCCTTTCTCACGTGGAGATCTCAGTCACAAACACGGTGCTTTTCAGTCATGCTCTACCTGAATTTGGCTGGCACCGGGAACTCCCTTCCCTCGAAATAAAATTATAAATCTGTGCAGCACAGGAAGAGTCTGGAAAGCCAGCAATTCTGCTGCGGTCCCTGCTGACCCCTGCTCGTGTCCATGCAGGTGTGGAGGGGCACGCTGGCCCGGCTGCGCTACCGGCGGACGCGGGCGGCGCTGACCATCGTGCGGCACTACCGGCGCCACAAGGTGCGCTCCTACCTGCGCGAGCTCCTGCGGCGCTTCCGCGGCGTGCGCCAGCTGCCCGACCGCGGCCGCGCCATCCCCTGGCCCGCCCCGCCCAAGGTGCTGCTCCGCTTCCAGGAGGCTCTGCAGGACATCTACCACAGGTACGGCCCTCCTGGCACGCCTGCTGCTTGTCCTGGTGCTGCAGGTTTTAGCTTTTCTATTTTTCACGTTCTGTGCTGCTTTAGTGGGTGGGTCTGGCTTCATATGAGGGGATGGTGAGCTCTCTGCACAGAACAGGGAGACAAAACAATTCCTGCTCTAGCTGGGGACCAAGGACAAATGATCCAAATCTCAGGCCCAAGGGCATAAACAACGTGGGCTGAAGAGAGAAAAACAAGGATGGGACTTCATGGGCTGGAGCTGTAATTGGACAGTCTTATATGGAATATAAGAAAATAAAGATAGTGCAGAAAGTAATCTCACCCCTAAGGAGCTGCAGCTGGGCCAATTACCAAAGATTAGGAACAGGCCTGACTTTAACAGGCCACAGTGGTGACCAGTGAGAAGAGTGCTATAAAAGAGTGGGTTGGCTGGCTGAGGAGGGAATTGGAGGCAGTTGGCTACTTTGTGAGGAAGAAAGAGAAAGTGCTCTGAAGAGCTGCCCATGAGAAAACACCAAGAAGGTATGAAACCTCTAAAGTGCTCTGAAGAGCTGCCCATCAAGAAGGTATGAAAACCTCTGTGATAAGGAGACAACAGTATGGAACTTTTGCAATATGATGACAACACAATATGCTAATAGACCAAAACTTATAAAAGTGAGAGACCCCGTGACCAGTGGAGCATTTTGTGAGCGTTTTAAGTTCATCTGATGTTAGCCCTGGCTGGGCTCTTGTACTACCCAAGGATCCATTAAGGCCTCCTAATAAATTCCTGCTTTATTCTTTAGCTCCATCTAGTCCCTGTTCTAGGTCAGCCTTCTCAAGGCATCAGTCCCAGGGACATCTGGCTGAAGGGTATGATTTGGGTGTTGCTGGCTTCATGCCCTTGACCCGGCACATAATTCTGATCCAAAGATTTATTGTTGAATCACAGAACCCCAGAGTGCTTTTGATCTTAAAGCCCATCCAGTTTTACCCCATGCCATGGGCAAGGGCACCAGACCTTCATTATGATAAACATTATGTTTCCTTCCTTGGCCCCTTCCTAGCCTTTGTGGTTGTTTTTTTTAAAAAGAAAGAGAGAGCAGCTGCTCTTGGATGAGGGGGAGGAGAAAAAGAATCTTGGGGCTTTTCTTAAGATTTCTGTTAGTACCTAGTGTTTTTCTGCAGTAAAATGAGTGATGTTCCCCTTGTCACCCATGTTCTGTGTGCAGAACAGGTTCTTGTACCTTCATTAAACCTCCCAGTATCTGAAGGCTGGTGGTTTTTTTCCTCTGGGAAGCTGTAGGCAAAGTAGTTACAGTTCCAGTTTGAGAAATGATGACTTCTGAAAGTGGCTGAATAAAAGAAATGTTGGCTGGAGGGGCTTTCAGAGACCTCCTGTCCAACCATCAGCTTGCAGGGCAGTTCCAGCAGCTCTAGATCAAGTCAACTTTGTTATTTTCTCTAGCTGTCTCTTTCAGGAGAGACATCCATCCACCCACAGCCTGTCTGCGGAGAGAGTCCTGCTTTCAGAATTAGCTCAGTTACCAGAACTACAGAATTTTAGCTGCTAAAAAGCCTTTTTATAGCATTTACACTGGAGTTCTGTTGCTGCTGCTGAAGTCTGGGGTGTGGTGTGAGGCAATGGGTGGGCTGCCCTGCCCTGTTCCATGGTGCAGTTGGAACTGAGGGGCCAAATTCAGCTGTTAGAGGAAAATGGTGCTTTAAATGAGCCCAAAAACGGGCTTGCAAACAGATGCAGCAGTGGTTGACTTGTGGGTGTGGGATGGGGAGTGTGGCACCCAGACCACACTTGTTGGTTGGAGGTGAGATGTGACTTTAAAGCATCAACTGACCTTTTCAGCTTTAGAAATGCCTGGGCAGGACTCAGAGGGTGTCCTTGTGCTGCTGCTCTGGCAGCAGGAGTCCTTCCTGCTGGGGCTGACCCAGACCTTGCTTTGGTGGCAGGTGGAGAGCAGCCGAGCTCATCCGGAGCGTGCCCCCAGAGGTGCTACCTCAGCTGAGGGCCAAGGTGGCTGCCATGGAGCTGCTCAAGGGCCACAGGGCTGACATTGGCCTCCAGAGAGCCTGGCAGGGCAACTACATCGCACTGGTGAGTGAGGGGAACCTGGGCGCAGGGTGCTGGAAGGGGAAAATTCAGGAAAGTGAGTGTTGGTTTATTGGGAGGAGAAGTACTTGGAAATTTCCTCTGGAAACCTTGACTTCCACTGCACTAGGAGTGATTTTTTGAATCCTGAGCAGCACTAAAGCAGTGCCATCAGCTGTCTCTGCAAACAGGCAGAGCCAGGCTTCACTGGGAGACTAAAATGCTGGGTAGAATGGAAAGCACAGGGATGGAAAGAAATTCCCTCTAGGCAGATTTGATTGCTTCCCTTTACTCCATCCTTCCTTGGAGCATTTTGGTGTGTCAAGGTTTGGTTTCCCAAAGCACAGAAGGGTGGAGGGAGCCATGTGCTGAGCCCGTCTCTGCTCTTCCAGAAACCAGACAGCCCCCAGAGCTCAGGCTCCTTCACCCCTGTGGCCAACGAGCTGAAGCGCAAGGACAAGTACATGAACATCCTCTTCTCCTGCCACGTGCGCAAGGTAACGGGGCTGGGGGGTGTCCAGGGACCAGGAGGTGACCCTGGGGAGGCTGGGACAGCACTTTAGAGCAGTTCCAAGGAGCTGCATCAGGGATTTTTGGGTGGAGCAAGGTTGGGTGGCTGCTGGGGCCTCATCACGTCAGAGGCACAAATCAATTGTTGAGTCCATGCCCATGCAGAGTGTTGGAACTGAATGGTCTTTAAGAACCCTTCAACCCAAATCACTCCATGATTTCATGATAAAATCACTTCATTCTGCATAACTGGTTTGGATCTGACATTTTTTGTAGCAGAATTGAGGTTTTTGTTAACTTGGTTGGAAGGTTTAAACAACTAATTAAAAAAACAGACTTGCTTAATTGTTGTGGGTTGCTCCTCATGGTGCTGGTTGGAAATATCTGTCAGGGAAGGATATTTTTAATTTTACAAAGCCAACAAACAGACTCAATTTTGTGGCAGGCCAGTGTGTTCCGGTGTTTTTAAGAAGCTGTATATTCTTTTTATTTGTAAATACTGCAGTTGGTCCCCACGTGCACAGTTATTCCTTATGATTCTGCAGATCTAGACAACTCATTCTGCAGCATGACATTTATAAATAAAACTTTGCAAGTGGTAGTGAGTTGTATTGTTTATTCAACAGTGATTCGTGTTCATAAAAATAGAAATCTCTAATTGCTTTCCAAGCAAAAATACCTCAGTGGAGTTTGGTGTTGCTGTGGCCACATTCTCTGGGAGGATGGGGTTCACAGGATTAAGGGAGGAGCAGGCCAGTCTGAATCCAAACTTCCTCTTTACAACCTCACAGCTCTTGGGCTGAGGGACAGAGAAATGCAGAATTCCCCCTGGCTTTTATCAGGTTAGGCTGAAGAAATAATTCCTCTTCTAACTCATTAAGTGAACTGATTCCAGAGCAGTTTCTGGCTAAACTGGGATAACTGTAGAAAGGACAATATTCAGTTGTTAGAGATGTGATGGAATGGTGGTGAGGGGGTCTTGTGTGTGATGGACACAGTGTGGGAGTTTTATCTTCTTCACTGTTATGCAGCTCTCCAGCCTTTAAGTCCTTGTGTTTCTCTTGCTCCTGGTTCAGCTCTCAAGGACAATCTCCTGTGCAAGCACAGGGCAAAGCAGGTTCCTAGAAAAATCCAGTTTTTGTTGGTTTGTTGCACTGAGATGACAGCACTTCAATAGTAGAAGCAGAATGGGGATGGAATAGGTGTTACCCACCATAAAGTGGATTTCTCCTGAGCCTGAAAGGCTTTCAGTGCTCTCAGAGGCAAAGCTTTAGCTGGCTGTGGGTGCATTAAAAGGGCAGCTCAGCTGAAATCACAAATATTGCAGAGTTATAGACTTGCAGCTGTATGGGTTTTAAATTATCTTGTAACTTTTTTGAAAGGTTAAATTGTTGTTGCTTTCTTTTCACAAAGAGGTAGGACACGATCCCCTGCTGGCCTGCTCAGTTAGGGATTCCTGGCATAGCTTTGGAGCCATCAGCACTTCCCATCCCTGGCAGTGCCCAAGGCCAGGCTGGACAGGGCTTGGAACACCCTGGGACAGTGGAAAGTGTCCCTGCCCACTGCAGGGGTGACACTGGGTGGTCTCTAAGGTCCCTCCAAACACAAACCACTCCGTGATTCCATGATCTCAGCACTACTGAGGACAAGACTGCAGCACTGTGCCATCCTCATGGATGTGTAAGCCTGGTGATTGCAGAGCATCTCCATGTCACAAATGCAAACCATCCCATCCAAACCCATGTGGGATGTGGCTCCTCCCTCAGGGAACCGTTTGTCTTCTGCTTGTAGAGATAGGAAATGTCCTGAGCAGAGCAGGGAACACAAACAGTGCTGCAGTGTGAAGGTTAACAGGACAAGGATTTGACATTTGAGAATTTAGCATTTCCCTTTCCAAGCAAGGCACGTCCTCAGGTCATGTTTCTGGATCTGCAGACTGAGCACCAGTGAGATCTTTGGACAGGAGTGACTCCATGCTCTGACTGCAGGAGCACAGGCTGGGAACAGCCTTTGCCCTTCACAGGAAACAATTTCCATCCTAAGCTGTTTAAAATGAAGGTGTTTCTCTTGTCAGAAATAAAAGTTTTGGCTTCCTGCCTCTTACCCCAGAGTAAGGGCAGTCCCTGGATGACCCTTAGTGCTGGGGCAGGGGGAATCTCTCCTCATTGATGCATTCTACCCTGTGAATTTTTAACAAATTTTTAAATAAATCATCAGGTTTCTCCTCTTTAGCCTTGACTTCCCCATGTTCTGCCTGTTGGATTATGGTTTTTTTTTTGGTATAGAGATGGGGTAATTGAGAGGTGTTTTAAAAATTTTTATTTTATTTTTAGTTTTATGTAGATATATATATCTTCATATATATAGATATAATATATATATTTTATATATATAATGTATAGTATACTATGTATTTTATATACTATATGTTATATATTAGATATTATATATTGTACTAATGCATATTAATATATATTTTTATAATTATATATATATATATAAAAAATATTTGTTTTATATAACAAATATTACCCATGAATCCATTTCCCACATTACCAAATCTCATTGGCCCAGGGTGGCACTTGATGCTGGCACGTGCAGCCTGACCCAGTGCTCAGGGCAAATTTGTCACATCTCTCATGTTAAACCTGCTTCCTGTGGGTTTGCAGGTTGTGTTTGTTCTCTGCTGAAAATTGGCTCATGTGAAGCTTTAACACAGGCCTGCAGAGTGAATTACAGAAATGAAATTGTAATTATCGGGTGATTTCATTGCTTCCCTTAAATAATTCTCCTGAACAAAGCAGCAATTGACAAAAAAAAAGGCTGCTCAAGTTCATCCGTGCTGTGTTTTCATGATTCAGCTTATTTGAGGATTCTTGAGCAAAAACTGTGCTGCTCCTGCTCTTCCCTGAGGCAAGAAGGTCTTGGTGGGAAGGAGTTAAAGGGCACTTTGGTGAGCTGGGCTGAATGTTTTATTTCTGAAGCAGCATCTGCCTTCCTCTGTGGCTTCCTTCAGCTACTGAGTCACCAAACCACACGTGAAATAGTTGTTAACTGTCAACAGCCATGTCAGGTGTCAGCTCTTGGAAATGTTCAGTCTAATGCACTTCTTTCCTTGCACAGAAAACACACTGAAAGCATAAATACTGGGCAACTTGAGCAGACACAGGCTGAGCCCAGAGCTCACCTATTGAAACACCTTTATGAGTAGAGCTGTGACCTGTCAGATATTGGCTCATTAAATTCATTGACACAGAATATTTTTAGCTGATGACTGACATTGAGCTAATGAATTCTTCAGGAAGAATCTAGAAGATTCTAGATCAGGAAGAACTTCCTGGAAAGGGTGGTCGGGCATTAGAAGGGGCTGCCCAGGGAGGTGTTGGAGTCCCCACCCCTGCAGATGCCCAAGGAGCACCTGGATGTGGCACTCAGTGCTCTGGGCTGGTGACAAGGTGGGGATTGGGCACAGGTTGGACTTGATGGGCTGGGAGGCCTTTTCCAACCTCAATAATTTTGTGTTTCTAAGTCTAAGTAGTCAATTTATTCCAGGAACTGCTCTCCAAGTTTTGAGCTGCTGGTAAAGTTTTCTTTGCCTGTGCAGGGCCCAATTTCAACAGCTTGAGCTGAATAATAATGGGGGGCTCTGTTTGGAGCAGTTTTTACAGGAGGGCTGTGAGAGGCTTTGAAGCCTTGCTGAGGGGCGGGGAATGAGCTGAGTGTTTGCTTCCCTGCGGTAGGTACAGGTAGAAGCAGGTCATTCCTGCCAATGGAAAAATCCACCTTTTCTGAGAATTGTGGTGCTCTTCACTTTTTCAAAGGAAATTTTCAAGATTTTTGCCTTAGGAGAAACCAAATGCATATTTCATGCAAACCTCCAGATTTTGTTGGATCACCTAGGAAACAACTCTCTCTCTTTATTTTCTTTAGAATAAAGCTTTTCTTCCCACTTTTCCCTTGTCATTTGTGGCACCAGGCTCCATTGACAGGATCATCTCTTTCAAAGGCCGCTGCCCTGCGGTGCCCAGAGGCCACTGACAGAGACCTTAAAAACTTCCTTGAAGATTTTTCAGCTCTAGGCCAGATCTTCATTTCCCCCACCAGCTTGTCAGGAAGCTAAATTAGGACTGATTCACATTTGGATCAACAAGATATAAATACAGAATGCCCAGAAGGTGCAGAGAACACAATGCTGGGAAGGGCTGTTCTCCGGGAGGGAATGAGCTCTAGCTGAGAACAGAAGGCCTGTCCTTACTCCTACAAGCCCAGTAGTGCTATTTGCACTGGTGTGTGAGTCCCTTCTGTGCCTGCTCCCCAGTGGGACAGTTTTTACTTTAACCCACAGCAGGTATTATTTACACAAATGCACTGTAGCATTTACACAAATGCACGAGGCACCTGGAGCCTCTTTTGCTTGGAAAAAGCTGGAAGGACATGAGAATTTGCTCCTCGGTTTAGATGAGCTGCTGGGCCTCTCCTTTGGGTACATTTCTTTAGCTGAATTTTAATACTAAAACCAGCAGAGAGCTATGAGAAAGCAGTGGTATTCAAACCATGCCTGTAGAACTCCCACAATATTCCATTGGCTTAGAATGTTTGGGGGGCTGGTCAGCAGGGGCTGAAGGTGAGTCCAGATGTGCCAGAGGCCAAGGACACCTGGCTTGGATCAGCAATAGTGTGGCAGCAGGAGCAGGGCAGTGACTGTCCCCTGAGCTGGCACTGCTGGGGCACATCCAGTCCTGGGGTCAGTCTGGGCACCTCACGATGAGAAGGACACCAAGGGGCTGGGGGTGTCCAGGGCAGGGAACAGAGCTGGGAAGGGGCTGGAGCCCCAGGAGGGGCCGAGGGAGCTGGGAAGGGGCTGGAGGATTCCTGAGGGAGCTGGGAAGGGGCTCAGCCTGGAGCAAGGAGGCTCAGGGGGCCCTTGTGGCTCTGCACAGCTCCTGACAGGAGGGGACAGCCGGGGGGTCGGGCTGTGCTCCAGGGAACAGGGACAGGAGGAGAGGGAACGGCCTCAGGCTGGGCCAGGGCAGGTTGGATAGGATATTAGGGAAAATTTCTTCACTGAAAGGGTGGTCAGGCATCGGCACAGCTGCTCAGGACAGTGGTGAAGTCCCCATTGCTGGGGGCATGTGGCACCTGGGGACAGGAATCAGTGGCAGCCTTGGCAGTGCTGGAGGAACAATTGGGCTTCATGATCTCAGAGGGCTTTTCCAGCCTTTCTGACTGTGAAAGCTGAGTGTGCTTCCCATCTCTGCTTCCCAGGCAGCAGCCACAGGACCTCCTGCCCTGGGGTGGCTCTGCTGTCACAGCACCAGAAATCTGCTCCCTTTGTCACCAGGGGCTGAGGTGGGACAGCAGCCAGGCAGGGTCATGGCAGTGCCCAGGGAGTGTTCACTGTGTCAGACTCTGCAGACAAATCACAGTGAATCAATGCCCCCAACATTGATCTGAGCTCTGAGGGGCAGATCCAGCCCCAGGGACTGGACTTTGGTTCAGCTCCCAGGACCTGGAGCTGAGGAACTGGTGCTGCTCTGCTCCAGCACCCAACATGTGGCACCAGGCACTCCTAACCTACTTTCTCAGGGCCATTCAGTGTTTTGTAGCCTTTAGGCTTTTTTCTCCCATTCATCAGCTTCCTAAAATAATCCTGGTTACGCAGCATCTCTTCCTGTGAGATTTCCCAGGCCCTCAATCGTGTTCTTCACCTTCTCTGAACCACCAGAGTCTCCATCATACTCACTACCCTGGTCCTTCACGGGCTGTTCCAGGTGAGCCCATGGCTCCCAGGACATTATTCCCATGTTATTCCTTGTCTGTGCCAACATTCTGCTTTTTCTGAGCTGCCTCATGTCTTTGTGCCAAGATCTCTCCAGAGCTGTCTGAAATCATCCTCGGATGCTTTTTCTGAGTCAGTGCTGTTAATGTAAAGCTGTCACAGAGCTTCCCAATTTGCATTTTTTGCCTTTATCCGCTCTGAACTTTGTCTCTCTGCTGCCTCCTTGACTGAGGATATTTAAGTTCTCCCGTTGTCTCCTGATTTCACCCTGGAAAATCCTATTTATGCTCATCCTCCTCGTCATGTCTTACCCTTGTCTCCCCTTCTCAGTTGATTAATAAATATCTCAGTGACTCTGATACACCCGTGACTCTGGTTTTGCCTCAGTGAAAAACAATTTCTACTTTGTGTCCTACTTAGGCACTTGCAACAAACCTTTGCATCCTGCCTGGTGAGTGTTTAGTGCTGAGGGGCATCCACCAGCCTGGGTGAGGTGTAGTTGCTGCAGGTGCTCATCAGGAGGAGAAGCTCGAGGGAGAGCTCAGAGCCCCCTGCAGGGCCTAAAGGGGCTCCAGAAGAGCTGGAGAGGATGGAGAGGGACTGGGGACAAGGGATGGAGGGACAGGGCACAGACCAAGGATGGCCCAAAGCCTCAGGTCTGGACTGTGCCAGCCCCTGGTGCAGCCTGGCTCTGCAAGGGCAGAGGTTCTCCATGGGACCTTTGGGGTGCCCAAGGTTCATGGATAATGTGGGGATAGCAGCCTGGGCTCCACTTGGACAGGGCTTGAATGTGCCTGGGGGAAGCATCTGCCCTTGGTTTGAGTGAATACTGGAATTTCCCAGGGTGCCACAGCTCTGCTGGATGACTGAGAATGTTGCTCCTCTGTCTCTGTATAATGGGATTACAGGGACCATGTTCCCTGTTCAGTGGTCCAAGGTCCAAGGAGAAAACCTGTTTGGGAACTGTGTGGGTTTGGGGTATTTTTGTGTGAGTTTGAAGTATTTTTGTGTGAGTTTTGGCTGTTTGTGACTTCAGGGTGATTGTTGTGTGACTGGGGTATTTTTGTACAAGTTTGGGGCATTTTGAGTGAGTTTGCACTTAGCACTGCAGTTTCATTTTCTGTATTCCTGCAGTGATCAGTGGGACTGACAAGGTGTTTCTGTGCAGGTGAATCGCTTTAACAAGGTGGAGGACAGGGCCATTTTCATCACTGACAGACACCTGTACAAGATGGACCCCATGAAGCAGTACAAGGTGATGAAGACCATCCCCCTCTACAACGTGAGTACAGCACTGGGGATCCTCATCTGGGGCTCTTTCAGGGCAGTGTCTTTACTCTGTAGCTCCATTTTCACATCCATAACATGGAAAAAGTCCTTGGGTTGCAGTTTCTGATGTATTTAATGTCTTTATAACAGTCATAGTGCAGTTATTGCAACACCAAAAATCAGGGTGGGATTGTTGGGGTGTCCTGGGCAGGACCAGGGGTTGGACTGGATGATCCTGGTGGGTCCTTTCCAACTCAGGATAGGATATTCCATGGTTCTATGATTCTGTGATCATATTAGCTTTTAATTTTGGTGCACAAAATAAAAGCTAAACCCCAAACTGTCTCTTAGCCTTCTCTGCTCCCTTCCTGTTTCAGTTTGCTTTGCTGTGTGCAGGATCCTGGCCCTGGCAGGGGTTGGCATTTCACAGCAGTTTATGGCACTATTCCTGTGTCTCTGAGGGCTTGTCTGATCCTTCAGGTTGTGCTTAAATTTATTTATTTTTATTTTTTTATTATTTGTTCATGTTTAATGTAAATCTTACCAAAGCTAAACTCAGAGTTACGGTGAGGTCTGGCCTTGGGGGTAGCAGGGTGGAGCTGCCAGGCTCCACAGGATTATCAGGGGTGGAAGGGGTGGGCAGCACCTCAGCTTTGCTCCCCAGCATCCTGGAGCAGGGATTCAGCTGAGTCTCCCTCAGCCTGGGGTGACAGTGCTCTGGTTATCTCCAACCTCCAGATTCTGCCTGGCTGCTGGGAAATGCCCTGCATGGATGGATTTACTGGGATGTTTGCATTTGGAGAAATGACAGACCTGGCATTTCTGTATTGCTGGGAGGGCAGGGACGGGATTAGGGTGAGGGTGAAATCTCATCTGCAGATGTGGAGGGGATGATTAGCTCTGGCTGCATCCATAATGTTGGGTTTAGAGTCTCCTCCTGCCCTCCTTGCTGGGCACCCAGCACAGCCTATCCCTGGAGTAGCTACTCCCAGTAGGAATCCTGGTGCAGCAGGCAGTGTCTCCATGGCAGTGCCTCTTGTTTTGAAAGGAAGCTGCCCTGAGCAGCTGCTTTCCTGGCTGCTGTTCTGTCCCAGTACTGGTGTCTCTGTGCTCAGAGGGGCTGGCAGCACATCCTGCTGTGTGCCTGTGTAAACCAGGGTGCAGACACCCCCAGCCTGGTGAAAACACCTTCAGCCTGGTGAAAACCAGGGTACAGACAGCCCCAGCCTCCCAGCAGAGTTCAGACAGCCCCACACTCACAGCCTTTTAGCAGAGGGGTTTTCCACACCTGATTTTCCAGGTGTTCCCAGACAGGTGTTTTTTGGTGATGTGGACAAGGCAGGATTTTGTCCATCAGGATTTCTCGCTATTGGTTTCTCCACCCTTACCTTAACCAGAGTGTCCAGGTCACTGAAATTCACTGAGTGTAGGACTAATGAGAGATAAATCTGTGTTTATCACAGGTTTAGAACAATGTCTGTTTTACCTGTGTGCCTGATGGGTATAAAGGTACAGACTGTACATTTACAGCAGCACAAAACCAGATCATTGGTCACCTGAACATTTCCCTCTGAAATCCTTAATGCCTTAAACATTAAAGCTGAGCAAGTCAGGTACAATGTCAGGTTACTCGTAGAATATCTGTTACTAAGAAATGTCAGTAATTGTTGCTTTTTCATCAATAAAAGGAGTGTCTAAAATAGAATATCCATTCCTACAGAGAGCCCTAGGGCAGGCTCTGTAGTGGTCCTGTGTTGGCTATTTTGGCTGTATTTTGGCTCAGTGATGGTTCGTTTTTTTGCTCAATGTGTGTTGTTTTTTTGGCTGTATTCTGGCTCTGTGTTGGTCATGTGGCTGATTTGCAGTTCCTCAGGACAAGAGCAGTTAATGGTCTGTGCAGGTAGGTCTCTTGCTCTGAGAATTCTCACATTTCTGCAGCTATAAATCAGTTTTATTGGTAGATCTGCAGTTATTCCCTTCAGTAACCTACCTCAGGGAGTCTTGGCCGGACAGTTTCTTTGACCTGAGCAGGAGTCCTTGAGATTCTAGGGGTCCTGGAGTGCTTGGCACAGGAGGGAAGGGTCCAGGAGGTCCTCTGCTGACCCAGGTTGTCAAGGTAACATTCCAGGATGGAAATTTGATTAAACCAAGCTTTGGTAGATTCTGTGGTGTAAAATTCCAGCTCTGTTCACAGCCTGTCCCGGTACCTGCTCCTCCTGCCCTGTGTTCTGGGGAGGAGCCCCAGCCCTGCCTGGGCTGCTCTGGGACTGGGGTGGGCACTGATCCTGCTGGTGGATCCAGAGCCCCCTGAGCTGCAGGAAGGGGAGGAGAATTTGGGGTGTCTTTGATTTATACACAAGACACAAAATATTTCACAGAATAATGGGATTGAATTTGGATTGGAAGGGATCTTAAAAATGATCCAGTGCCATGGGCAGGGACACCTTCCAGTGTCCCAGGGTGCTCCAAGCCCCATCCAGCCTGGCCTTGGGCACTGCCAGGGATCCAGGGGCAGCCACAGCTGCTCTGGGCATCCTGTGCCAGGGCCTCCCCATCCTCACAGGGAAGAACTTTTTCCTAATACCCAATCTAAACGTACTCCCTTCCAGTTCAAAGTCACTCCATTTGTATTTCTCTTGCCAGGATTTCTCAGATTTAACTCTGGCAAACAGTCAATCCTGTTGAGCAGTTGTTTGTTCCTTGTTGTAGTTATGTTTTATATTTGTTACCTAATGTTTATATTTGTGTTGTTTTTCCACCTCTGAGTTTCCTTGAACATCTCCCCATTTTTCTGTGCCTCCTTTCATGGAAGGAAGCCCTTCCACCATGTGAGGGATGCAGTGGAAGGAGCTGATCAGTGATACAGAAATTCCTTCATTTTTGGGACAAGAGCAATGGTTTGAAATGCTGTGAAAGTTTTTTGAGGACAAATAGACAATAATGACACCAGTAGTGATGTGTACCCATGGAACAGCCCTGTCCTACCTTTGATGAGTGTTCTCTGGGAAGAGGGATGGTCCTTCCCATGCCCAGGGCTGGAATCCTCTGCCTGCTCCCTCTGCTCCTCCCTGTCAGCCTTTCAGAAGTGCCCTGCCAACACAGCAGCATCCTCAGGGGTGGTGTTTCCATGGAGATCTCACTGGAGACAGTCAGCTGATAGCTGCTACACACTCAAACTTGTTTTCAGCTGATGAAATTGCTCCCCATCTCCCAGGGCCAGGTTTGCCTGGCCATCCATGGGTGGAGTCTCTCCTGTCCCTGCACACTGCCAGGCTCTGCACTGGGACAGGGGAAAGGGCTGGGAACTAAGCCAGGTTTGGTTTGCCTTAGATGGAAGGAAGGAATTTTTTACAGAGAGGATGGGCAGGCCCTGGCACAGGGTGCCCAGAGCAGCTGTGGCTGCCCCTGGATCCCTGGCAGTGCCCAAGGCCAGGCTGGCCGAGGCTTGGAGCAGCCTGGGACAGTGGGAGGTGTCCCTGCCATGGCAGGGGTGGCACTGGGTGATCCTTAAGGTCCCTTCCACCCAAACCATCCCATGCCTCTGGATGAGGAATGTGCTATTCTCTACACAACCTGACAAACAGCAGCTTCCCTGTCAGTCCTGTCAGTCCTGCTGCTTTCTCCATGTGGAGATGCTGCTTTGGGGGGATTCTCTGGGTGGATTTTTCAGCTGCCAGCACTCTGGCATTGCCTCAGAGTACCAATACACAGTGACCTTCTTGTTTTTACCTGAATTAAAACCAAACAGGTACTGGCTGAGAGGAATGAAAAGGCACCCAAGCAGCAGAAAGGCTCTAGCAGCCACATCTCCCCTGCAGTGGTGAACATAATAAAGGATGTTCTGCAGAAGCTGAGGATTTTTTCCTGCTCTTCAAGCAGGGCCAATATTAGTGTTGGTAAATACTGAGATAAGCACCTTCTCTGAAATGATTTCTTTTGTGCTGCATTTATTCACTCAGAGTCTCGTAGGGAGGGGTGAAATGGGAAGATTTTGAAGGGCTCTTGGCCTCCTAACAGGGTTCTGTTGAATAATTAATGTTTAAATTGCCTTTTCAAATCCGACACTGCGACTTGTTCATCTTTCACACTCGCTGCACATTTAAAACCTTGATGGCAGCAGTCCCTGTGGTGCTATTGTGCTCACAGGAGGGTATTTAAGCATGCAAATTAATTTTAAGGGACACTATAAAGCCAGGCAGCTGTCAATGCCTGTGCATGAGGTGGAGCTTGTTGGGAAAGCATTTCATAACCCCAAAATAGCCTGAACAGGGAATAAACTCCACCTGTGCTGGTGCAACTGGTAGCAGGAGGGCCCTGCCTGGGGTTCCAGCATCAGCAGCTGCTGTCCTTCATTCCTGGGGTGACAAACCAACAAAACCCCAGGGACTGGACCTTGTGAGGAGTCTGATCTCCAAAATAGGGCACAGACCACGCTGCTGGACTGGGCTGGACTTTTCTGGGATGGCCGAGGCATCCAGAGCTGCTGGAGCATCTTCCTTGGACATAACATGTCGTGAGCAAACCCAGGGAGCAGCCTGAGCCCCCCTGGGATCCCTGGGCTGGCAGGAATTAGGATTCTCCAGCTGGATTGGGGACACAAGAGCCTTTTCCCTAAACAAGGGAATAATGAGACTGTCATTTCAACAAAATGCTTTATGGGTGCCTCTCACTTGTAGGGGAATGAGACTTCCTCTGCAAATTCCTGGATGGCTCAAAGGAGCCCTTTAATGGACAGGGAAAGTCCTCTGTGTTCTCTCTGCACATCCTTTCATCTTTCTTGTTTTATTTTATTTTGTTTGATTTAATTTCATTATATTCTATTTACTTTATTCTATTTATTTTGTCCCATGTATTATATTCTATGTATTTTATCCCATTTACTATTCTATTTATTTTATTCTATTTTCCTTTCTCCTTTTCTGCTTTGCTGTACTTGCCTCTTGAGGCTTTTTTTGCCCTCTTTACTCTGTTTCCCCGGCACAGATCCTTTTCTTCTTTCTCTAATATTCATCTGAGTAACCTGTGCTCCCAGATTGCCCCTCCTAAAAATTCCCTTTTTTTCCTTTGTGAGATGATGACAAAGCTTTTGATGAGCCAAGTGCAGTTACTTAACAGACAAAAAGAAAATGCCAGAAAATAAAATAGCCAAGCCAAATCCTTGCACCTTTTTATTTTGTCAGAAGAGGCAGGCCTTAATCCATCCCTGGACATGGGAATCATTGTGGCTTTGCAGGGTTTGTGACTCAAATTCTTTCTAAATTCTTGTTATCTGCAAATCACAGTGGCACAGAGTTGTTCAGGTTGAAAAAGACCTTTAAATTCCTCAAGTCCAGCAGCAGCACCACCAAACCACATCCCCAGTGCCACATCCCCACATTTATTTGACACTTCCAGGGATGGAGACTCCACCCCTGCCCTGGGCAGCTGTGCCAGGGCTGGACACCTTTCAGTGAAGCAATTCTCCCAGGATCCCACCTGACCCTCCCCTGGCACAGCCTGAGGCCATCAGACACCTTTGGTTTCCCAGAGTTGTGGGTTTGGAGAGGCTGTTGGGCAGAATCCTGATGAGGGTGGGATTCAGTGGTGTCATCCAGGGGAGCTTTTGGGGAAAGCTTTTACCTGGGGCTGCTGGAAGAGCAGCTGGTACCATCCTTGGTGGGTGCCCTGGGGAGGGACAGGGGCACAGCAGTGACACAGGGAATGCCTGAGCAGGGACAGGGGCACAGCAGTGACACAGGGAATGCCTGAGCAGGGACAGGGGCACAGCAGTGACACAGGGAATGCCTGAGCAGGGACAGGGGCACAGCAGTGACACAGGGAATGCTGGGAGCCATCCATGCTGGGTGGGGACTCTCCCTCACACCTCCCAGGCTGCTGAATTCCACAGAGCTGGTGTTGTCTCTGCTTGCTCAGCTCCTGGGGGGACACCCACCCACTGCCACCCCTCAGCTCCCTGGTGGAGGTTGGGAGTGTCCTGGAGAGGAGAGAATCAGCCTGGCAGTGGCAAAGGCACAGGGAATCATGGGATGGTTTGGGCTGGAAGCACCTCAAAGCCCATCCAGTGCCACCCTTGCCGTGGGCAGGGACACCTTCCACTGCTCCAGGCTGCTCCAAGCCCTGTCCAGCCTTGCCTGAGACATTTCCAGGGATGGGGCATCAACATTTTTATATCAGCACAGCCAACCTTGTTCTCCTTTTCTCTCCTCAGCTGGTGGGGCTGAGTGTCTCCAATGGGAAGGACCAGCTGGTGGTGTTCCACACCAAAGACAACAAGGATCTCATTGTTTGTCTCTTCAGCAATGACTCCTCCAGCGACAGCAGGATCGGGGAGCTCGTGGGAGTCCTGGCCAGTCACTTCAAGAGGTCAGTGCTGGGGCTGGGGCTGCTGGACACATTCCACAGTGGAGATCATCCCTGGAGTCACTGTGGTACTTCACTGCAGTCCTGGGATACCACAGTGACTTTTCTTCCTGGCATTTTGGGACACACTTTTACCTGCAACACTTGGTTGCCCCTTCTGCCTTCCCTGTATGTGTGTGACAGCCACAGGTGTTTGGGGGACAGACATCACTGAAGGTGCACTTGGGGTGTGTCACAATGGCTCCTGAGGGCTTCTGACAGCCAAACTCTTCATATTTAAAATTAAGATAGAGCTTTTCTTTGCTCAGATTGATCCCTGCCCCAGTGCCATAAATCACCAGCAGGTGATTTATTGCTTGAGCAATAAATCATTGCTGTGCAGTCATCTCTGCTCCCTGAAGTCTGTCTCTCTTGTAAATCCCTGAGCCAAAGCTGGTGATTGTGTATGGTGATTGGGTATCTGGGATTGAGCTCCTGGGGCAGCAGGAGTCACCTGGATCCCAGGAGTGAATTCCAGGCTGCCCATACCAGCACCAGGCACAGGAAGGAACTCCAGGGAGAAACAGGGTGTGGAGTGAGCAGATCTTTGTGTTGTTCCCTGGCTGCTCCAGAGGAGATTGCCAAGAGGAATGATGCTGCTCAGCACATGCAGCCTTGGCTTTGCTGTTCACAAGCTCCACAGAACTGAGAGAGCCTTTACAGGTAAATCTTCACACAGAGCCGTGAGTGACAGGAAAATGAGAGGGAATTTTGGTCAGTTTAGGTCCGTGGCTATTTTTCCATGAATTCAAGAAGACTGTGCTGGTCCAGCCCCCTCTCACCATCACGGTGTGCAGTTCAGGACTGGCCCTGCTTCTTTAGGCAGGGGCTGAGTCTGTTGGAGAGGAATTCTGAGCATTGGTGTGACTTGTTTGGGGAAATTCAGTGCTGCAAAGCAACAGAAAACATTCTCTGGTTTTGCCTTTACATAAATTTCATTTCATGTCAAAGGCAGCTGCTCTTGCAGGCTCAGGAGGTTCTGTGAAGCAATGCACTTTGTTTGGGAATCCTGGAAGTCCCTGGAGTTCTTCCATCCAGCATCACCTTCAGGTGGCTGATGCTCCTTAGGGCCTTGCCAGTTCTATGGTGTGGGGACAGGCTGTGACACTGTTGGTGACACTCCAGCTCCTGTGTTCAGTGTCTAGTTACCCAAAATTGCTTTTACTTTTGCCTGGATGGGTCCCCCAAGCAGCAGCCCTTGTGTCACCTGTCCCCCACTCAGCCTCAGACAGAGGTGCTTCCTTTTACAAAGGATGTTGTGACCATCAGCCTGAAACATTGCACCCTTCTCCTAAAGGTGGGAACTGCTGATTTCCAGTTCCTTACACTGATTTTAACAATGACATTTCTATCTTTAAAAAGAATGCAGTTTAATCCAATCCCTGTCTGTAGGAGAATAGCAGTTAAATATATTTATGTGCTGATCAGCTCCACTTAACACAATATTATTTTAGTGCTTCAAATGACACATCTCAGCACAGCTGGCTAAATGGCAGAGCTGCTGTAGAAGCCCATTTTTCTCCAACATCCAAGAAAAGTTCTTGGATGAAGGGCAATGCACAGGACAACTTGCATTTAGTTTCCCAAATATATAAATGTCACGGTTTCCCTCTTGAAAACAACATCTGTAAATCACAACATTCAGGAATGTATTCATGTTTTCCATCACTTTCCATTTTCCTAGCATCAAAAACTCCTGTCAGTGAATGGGATTAGCTGAGCCTGTGCTGGGGAGGCACCGGGGGAATTCCTCATTAGCCAGGATTAGCTGCAGGTCGTGTGCCTTGCCAGGGGTCGGGTTTCTCTGCCCTGCCTGAGGAGGTGCTCGCTGTGAGCTAAGGCTGGAGCCAGCAGGAAAATCTCCAGCCTGAAAGTTCAGTTGCTTGGAAGATCCCACCCATGGTGGGGTTTAAGAGCTCTGCTCTACCCGGGGTGTGGGAGCAGCTCCCGTGGGTTCTGGGGCTCTCTCTGAACATTAAAAGCAGTTTCCAGCCATCCCAGCACCCATCCTGAATCCCTGCTGGGAGGTTGTGGCAGGGCTGAGGTGTCCCAGGCACCTGTGGCTGTGTGGGTGGTGGTAGGTAATGATCCTTTAACTGTGTGTGTGATAAAATCATGTGAGTTCAGTGCCATGCTGTGGTGTAGGAAGGGGGAGGAGGAGGCTGCTGGTGTCAACTGAGCTGAGGACACCCAAACCTTCTCATCCAGATGCTTTCTATCAGGTTTTATTTTTTATTCCAAACTCTTTGAACTGGGAACTTCAGTGCTGACCCATCTGTTTGGGAATTTTGGACATTTTCAGCAAGAAAAGCTTGGACATTTTAGAACAATTATAGAGGTGACAACTCTCAATGCTGCATTCTGCAGCTGCTTTTGGACACAAAGGCCCAAAACCAAAAACATTTGGGAATGTTTTGCCTGAGTTCACATTTCTTTGCATCACCCATGAAAGCTTCATGAAGCTGTGTCTTTTACAAGTTATTCCTGGTAGGAATCGTCTTACTTTGAGATTGTGGTTCACAAATAAGTGTTTATACAGGAGAAAACTAACGTGAGGCTGCTGTGAGCTGTGACATTTTTAGTGAGTTAACAGGAGCTCAAGTCACGCTTCTACTGAGTCAGCTGGATTTGGGGTTTTTTACAATGCAGCTGAATTCCCAGTGGAAATTATGGGAAGCTGGATGAGGTGTTGATGTAGTGGCCACAGAAAGTTCATGTCTGCCTGCAAAGCAGTGTGCAGTGTCCCTGAGCCTGAGCTCCCCTGGGAGTTTCCTGGCTGTCTCCACCTCAGGGATGGGCATCTCCTGCCAGAGCCCAGGAGAGCTGGGAGGATCCAGTGGTGCCTTGCAGGAGCAGGTGTGTGAAATCTGGGTCATGCTTCTGCCCTTGGTGCCCAGCAGGAAGCAGAGGTGCTGTGCAGGAGCTCAGAGCTCAGTGCTCTCATCCCTGGTGTGCCAAGGCAGGGAGCAGCTCCTGGGAGCTGAGTGTGGTCACAGCCTTCCTGCCTGAGGAGAGGGGTGGGTGTGGAAGGGAAGGATTATATTTCCATTTCCATTTTACATCCTCACAGCTCCTCAGGCTCTAGAGGGTGTCTGGAGTCAGCAGTGCAGGGCACTGAGGGCTTCCTGGGTGCCCTTCACCTGAGATGACCAGCTGTGGTCACCTCCCCGTGCTCCCACCTGGGAGGGGTCCTCCCTGTGTGGCTGATCTGAGCCCTGGGGGTGCTCAGGTGTCCCCAGGGAAGGTGCCCAAGGCCCATTCTGTTCCCAGGGGTCATTCCCTGCCCTCTGGGAGCAGGCAGGGGTTGTTCTGCCTGGCTGCCCACGTGTTGGGATCAGGGAGTTGCTGCCCTGCTCTCCAGTGCTTTCTGTTCCCTAATCCCCACATTGTGTGAGCCACAGCCCTTGGGCTCCTTCCAGGATTCCTGGGGGGAAGGTGGAGTTAAAAGAGCAGTCAAAAGCAATCCCTGCAGAACTCCAGCAGAAAATCACTTGCCTGAGGATAATTTTATATTTTCCTTTGCGCTGTGGGACCTGTCAGCCAATTTTTAATCATTAGTGTGCCCTGGATTCATTTTCCTTAGTTCTGGGCCTTACCCTGAAGCGTTGGCTCAGCTACTGATGGAGCAGGAATTCTCCCAGGGGGATCTCACACTGCCCCAGGGGCTGTGGCTCCAGGTCCTTCCCCACACAGGGTGGTCCCCAGGTCCTGGAAGATGACATTCCTCCTGTCCCTTCCTCCTGCCCTAGGTGCTGGCCCTGTGCTGCATCCCTGCATTTCACTGCATGAGGGAGGTGGCAGCAATTCCTTTGGCTGTGGAAGTGGAAAGGTTTGGGTGTTGGATTTAGTGTCACTGTAACACAGGAATGTGGTTGGGCAGGTGGAATTTATACAGAAATTGTATATGTAAATTGGGGAAAATCCATGTGTATACACATGGCACATATCCCAGAATCCTGGGGTGGCTTGGGCCGAAAGGGACCTCAAAGTCCATCTAGTGCCACCCCTGCCATGGCAGGGACACCTCCCACTGTCCCGGGCTGCTCCAAGCCCCAATGTCCAGCCTGGCCTTGGGCACTGCCAGGGATGCAGGGGCAGCCCCAGCTGCTCTGGGCACCCTGTGCCAGGACCAGAATATCTGCAAGAATTGGGGAAAACCAGGAAAAATATGTTCATATTTATGTAAAATGTAGGAAATTCTGTGTACATACATCTGTGTACAGTAGTGTAAAAAAAACCTGGGAGAAATCTGTGTGTGCCCTCTGATTTCAAACCAGCTGAGACAGGCCCAGGTTTCCCAGGCTTCCGTTCCAAGCCAGACTTGCCTGGGGAAGCACGTCCCAAAACACCTCTGTGGTTCCCTCAGCACATGGGGACACAACTGGGATGAAGACTTTTTCTGCTGAATTCTGAGCAGAGCAGGAGCCTGGGAGGGGCGAAGCAGGGTCACACCTCAGTGGGGTCACCAGAAGCTGCTCATCCCATGGGTGGGTGTAGGGAAACCCAAAGCTGAGCTGGGGCTGGAGGAGACACCTCAGGGCATTCAGAAAAGCCTTTTTTAGGGGTAAAAAAGAGCACTTTGCTTCCCTGGCATGCAAAGCTTCAGCCACAGAACTGGAACTGCTGCAGTGTGAGGATGAGGAGTTGTTCCCCTCACGCCCTGCACTGCAGAGCCACTGTCAGGTAAATCCTCCCAGAACTGCAGCAGTCTGGGCATGTTGGATCTCTTTGGTACAAAGAGAACTCACAGATGTTTTTTCTTGGTGTTTTGCTCTTTGCACCAGTGGTGGCAAACAGCTTCTGCAAACACAGAGAAGTGTGAGGGTGGAAGTGCTGCCATTGTCTCAGAGATGCTGTTTGAGGGGATGCTCTGGAGCTGAGCAGTGATTTTGTAATTTAGTGTGAGTGCAGAGGGGTTTGGCAGGGAGATGGAGACAAACACCCCATAAATACTCATTTTCAGCCCACTGTGAGAGAGTAGGAGCATTTGGTGCATTTTTGGTTCTCTCTGTAAACAAAGCCAGGGGAGATTCCACTTGGGGTGATTTTGATTGTTTAGGAAAAAAATGCTCAGCTCAGTGATGAGCCTGGTCTGGGACACAAATCATTTGATTAAAATAGATAGAAGATTTTTTATTTGTTTTTTTTTTCCACTGATGTGGAGAACCAAACCTTTGCCTCAGACCCAGGAATCAGGTGATCAGGGGTTAGTCTTCAAGTTGTTATATAAAGATACTTTTTCCTATCAAAACTGGGCTGATTTTAATCAGTTTAAGATTGTTCCTTCCTTTTAAAGCTATTTAGCTTTCTCTGGTAGAAGCCTTGATTAACTACTGAGATTTGGGGAGCTAAGCCAGGAGCATCTTCTGTGTAGCCAGGGGAGGGGACCGTGGGGACATTAGTGATGGAATTTGGGGACAAAGGAAGGAGGAGGAGCCCAAACTGGTTCAGGAGAACAGGAGCACAGCTCCCAAAGCCTCTCCGCAAGGAAATAACCATGTCTTGGGGCAGAGCCTGCCCTCAGGGGAGGGGTGGCATCCCTGGCATAACAATCTGTCACTTGAGCTTTGAGGAGATCCCTGAGTTGATGGGGGCTCCATAATTTTTAATCATAATCCATTTTTAGGTGAATTCTGCTGGATTTTGTGGGGAGCCTGAACCCCCAGGTAGCAGCTTTTAAGCACCAAGTGCTTGACCCTGCAGAAGGGCAGTGGCAAAGGGAAAACAGTTTCCTTATACAAAATAAATGGGGAGATAAACAAACTGGAAAGATTGGCCTAATTCTCTTGGCTTGCCTTTGTGACTTCAAAAAAATTTCTAGGCTTTAGCTGAGATTTCCCTTTGATTTGTGGTGTTTATAAAGTTGGACAGAGCTTGGAGCCACCTGGGACAGTGGAAGGTGTCCCTGCCTGTGGCAGGGGTGGCACTGGGTGGTCCTGAGGGTCCCTCCCACCCAAACCATTCCATGGTTCCCCAGTGATCAGCTCTGGTAGTTCCTCTGTCCACCTCACAGTTGTAACTTGGGTTAAGAAGTGAGTTTTCCTTGGGAAAACAAATGAAAGATTTGTTGTTTTAAGTGGCTCCAGGGCATGGAGAGGTGGAATTACAGCACTCTGCTGAGACTGTCTGTGGTTTAATTCTTTTACATCCTGGAAAACTCTTGATGCAACTTTTTCCAAACACTTGTCCTGTGGGATGGGAACTCATTAAGAAGAGGATCATTCCCTTCTTTAAAACTCATCTCCCACTGCTGCTGCTGCTGCTCATCCTCCATCTCTGAGTGGGTTCCTGGCCAGGGAAGCCTCCCCAGCTCACATTCCTGTAGAAAAGTATTTTTTTGGTTACACTTCTCAATGTCTTCCTGACATGGAAAAATATATTTGTCTCCCTCAGTGTTGGATTAAGCCTTTTTCTGACCCAGAGATGGGGCAACTGAGAGGTGTTTTAGAAACTTTATTCTATTTTCAGTCTCATGTGAAGGGTGAGACAGTACAGATGTTATAATTCACACTATTACCATGAAAAAGTAACTATTTTAAAATTACAATACACTATAAGTGTTTCTTAGCTTATCAGCTTTTGCTGTAAATGCCTTAAAGCAAATCATCTAAAATTACCCCTCATGAATTTTAATACAATGCATCTTTCACAGTTCTATTTCTCCAAAGTATCCAGTCTTATTTACAAAGTCACCCTTTGAAACTTGTTTCTAGTTCCCTTTCTCTCTCAGCACTGTCTGTCCTATTCCATGGCATTTCTAAGTCAGCATTTCTTATCTCAAAGTTTACACACAGATACATTCTATATAAACCTTCTATCAGACTTTAAGAATTTTCTACACATTAATTTCCCACACCTCAGTCCTGGATTTGTGACACTGAGAACACAATGAGTTCAAGGGAAGGGTTTGGGCTCTCCCCAGGCTGATGAGTTTCTGTGAATCCTTTGTTTGAGTTCAGGCCTCTGCATCTAAAAGTCAATTCTTATGTCTGATAACATAAATAGTAACAATTAATTGTGTTTCATGGTCTTTCTTTGAGTCCAGAGAGGTTTTTTGGTCAGTTTTCCTTCCCTAATCTGCCTGTGCCCTGCTACCATTGTGTGTCAGCACCAATTCTGTACAAAACCTCTGGAAAGTGGATTCAGTTTTATTCCTTTTTATCCTTTATTCCAGCAGCCCTGTGTAACTTTGGTGCTTTCTCTTCTCTGAGCAGCTCCTGGATGCTAAAGCTCCATGTCCAGGGTCCTCCTGGGAGGGAGCTCTTGGTAAAAATGAAGTTCCTGGGGCTTGAGGTGCTGAAGACTGGTATTCCCATGGTGTCCCTTGGGGTTTCCTAGAATTGTTCTGTGTTCAGGAATCTTCCCCAGGGCACTTAAAAATCCTGTATTACTTTGGGAATTTGGACCCAGGTTTCCTCAGTATCTATAATTCCTGGGAAATAGATCTCCAGTGACCCAAAAATCCTCTTGAGTGACCAGAGGTGCTCTCCAGTGTCCCAAGGTGCTCCCCAGAGATGCAGAAGTCCCCTCCAGTGGCCACAGGTGCCCTCCAGCCCACCACCCCAGTGCAATACTGTACAGATGATGTTTGTTCTCACTGATCTTTTGCAGAGTCTTTGAGTTTCCCAGTTCATTCCCTGGCTCCAGCTAAAGGATCTGCTGGGTTAAACAGGTGAATCCTTTCCATCCTTGGACAACCTAAAGCACCCAGTTTTCATCCAGGGTGAAACTGGATTTTTTTGTGGTCTGGGGGAAAAAACAGCATTGAGACTGTCAGAAGAGGTGAGCCAGTCCTGGAGAAGAAAACTCAAAGCCATCCTCCTCCTCCTCCTCCTCGCTCAGGTTTTCCAAGCCTCAGACCCCTAAATATGAACGTTTTATTTTTAGAGCCCTCAGCATTTTCTGTGTCATTTTATGAGGCTCTGTCCACCTCCCTGCTCTCCTTGAGACATTTATGATCAGAAAGCAATTCAGGTAATCAGCCCTGAGGATCTGGAATTCCTGCATCCTACATCCCACAGCCACCCTTCCCAATCCACCTTCCCTTTTGGTGCTGGAACTGGGGGTTTCCTTCAGCACAGGCACTGATGTGGGAATTGGAAAATGGAAGTTTCTCATATTGCAGACTTCTTCCTTATCTGCCTCTGGGCTCTGCTCAGTGTACTCATTATCACAAATTATTATGTTCAATCTTGAGCCACAGCTCTTGGTGCTCATTCAACACTTGGAAAGTTTGACACGAATCCACACTTTTTTCTTTTCCTGGAAATGTTCAGAAACCCCGTGGGTGTGGCACTGCAGTGATGAACAGGGTGCTGGAGTGACAGTTGGACTTGATGATCTTAAAGGTCTTTTCCAGCTTTAATGATTCTGTGATTCCATGAACCGTCACCCTGCCCCCGTTAAAACCTGACAGAAGCAGAAAGCAGCTCCTAAAAAGTGTTGGATGGTACAAACATAGCCCCAACTCCTCTGCTGCATCCCAAAATCACAGAATCCCAGAATGGTTTGGGTTGGAAGGGACCTCAAAGCCCATCCAGTGCCACCCCTGCCATGGCAGGGACACTTCCCCCTGTCCCAGGCCACAATGGGGTCACCCCCTGAACACCCCCAGCTCTCCCAGCAGAGCTGCTCCATCCCTGGCATCATCCTGGAGCCTCCCTGGGCTCACTGCAGCAGCTCCAGATCCCTCCTGTGCTGGGCTCTGTGAGTGGGCTCTCACCTGTGTGGGCAGAGGGGACAATCCCTGTCCCCTGGTGCCCAGGGGTCAGCCCAGGACAGGGTTTCTGGGCAGGGCTGTCACAGTTGAGGTGGCCTCAATACCCAGAGTGTCACCATACAATTTCAGAAAGCTTCAGCCCATACAGAGCAACATCCTGTCCCATCAGAAGGCTTCAGGCATCTGTCCTTGTTCTTTAGCCCAACCTTTTGTACCCTCGCGCTCACGCGGTGCCCCTGTGTGCCCTCTGTTCCCTGGGTGGTTGCTCAGCACACCAGGGCACTCTGTGGCTCACTGCTGTCAGTGCTGCTCACCTGCCCTGCACAGCTGTGCCCCTGGGGATGAGGCTGGGTCACAGCCCATCCCAGTCACCCCAAACGGTGCCCACCCAGGGCCGTGCCCCCCAGCCCCGGCGGGTTCCGTGTGCTGCTGCAGCACTGGGGGTGTCCATGGTGCTGATCCTGCCTTGGTTCCTTCTCCAGCCCCGCTCCGAGCCTCTCCCTGCCTGAGCAGATGGCACAGCCTGGGCTGGCACAGGCTGGCTGCCCTGCCTGGGCCCTGTTCCAGCCTTGCCAGGCTGGCACAGCCTGGCTGCCCCAGCAGCTGCCCTGGCACACGAGCTGGGCACTGGGAACAGCCCAAAGCTCAGCCACAGAAAGGCTGGACGTGCTGGGTTGGTTTGAGGAGGGGGCTGAGGTTTGTGCCATGTGCCCTCGTGGCAGGGCAGAGGGATAAGGAGAGGGATGTGGAGCTCCTGGAGAGGGAGAACCCCCCTGGCTGCAGCCTGGGTGTGCAGCCCTGAGCTGCTGCTGCTGCAAACAGCCCCTGGGGACACAAAACAGACACAGACGGGTTTTGGTGTCAGCACAAAGCTCCCAACCTGTGCAGCTTCTGCTGAGCTCGGTGCTCAGCACCTCTGCTCCCGGTGCTGGGATCCCAGTCCAGGCTGTTCCTGGGTCCTTCCTGCGCTCTGGGGAGGGGCTGGGCTGGGCTGGCAGCACCAGGAGCTGCTCACAAAGCTTCAGGCACCAAAAATGCCTCCTGGGTGATGCTAAAACATTACCAGGAGTTGTGCAGCCCCTTTGTTCCCAGCCCCTTTGTTTCCCACCTTGCCTCTCATTATTCCCAGTAAAGGTCTTGGTGTGCTCCACGGGCCAGAGCCTGAGCCAAGCTTAGCAAAAGCTTTGCCTTTAACTGCACTCCTTCAGTTTGGGGAGGGCTCTCAGTGTCAGTCCCAAAGAGGTTTCTGTAAAAATGAGGACAGCAGTGGTTTTCAAGGCCTGAATATTTTTAGGGACATGGACATTTAATAAAATAAAGAGGATCATAGGTTGGGCATGTTTGAAACAATAAGGAAAAGATGCATTTTTCTCTTTGATAGTCAAGGGAATATTAAATGTTGATACTGATAAATATATTAGATATGTGATCCAGCCATTTTTTACATTCTTACATAAAACAAAGTATGCACATTAACAAAGCTTTCCTGCTCTTTTGCTCTGTGGCATCTTCAGCATAGCCAAAGCTGCTCTTTTCAGTTTCCTTTCCTCCCATTCTCCTCTGGCTCAGCTCATTGCTTCTCCTGCGCTCAGATTTGAGTTGTTCTGCAAAAGGCATTTCTGTGACTGCTCTGTCAGAAATCACTGGGATCCCAGAAAATTATTCTATTTAATGACTTCAATCTATTTAGTGATTCTAATTAGTGATTTTTCACATAACTCAAATGTTATGCTTAGAGAGGAGGTTTGGGGTTGCGTTTTTTGAGGATGTTTGGAGGATCTCACTGATAAAATCTGAATGTGCTGAAGACCCTGAGCTTGGGGCTTGGCATTTTTGGAAATGTCTGAGGACCTTTTTAATCAGATACTAAATATTTGGCAATAAAATTGGCTCCCAACAATTCCTTCTGAAACTAAGATCAAATAAATTAGGATTTAAACATGGCTGCATTGGAAAAAAACAAGGAAAAACTGTTTATTGCTTGACAGATTTTAGAGCTTTTATTTTGTTTTTTGCAAGATACAGAACTCAATCTGTGAGTTAAAAGTTAAAGCTTGTACAGTAAAGCAGGCTAGAGAAAGCTCATGTTCCTGGTGTAAAACTGAAGTAGATCAACTCAATCCACTGAGCCTGGAGTGTTGCTCTCCTTATAAATCCTCCTACACCAGGTTGTCATTTTTTACCCAAATTTCTGAGTGTGTTTGATCCATGGCTCTCCTCTTTCCCCTTTGCTCTGCCAAATTCCTAAATTGAGCTGTGTAGGGTTTTTGATGTAATACAAGAAAGATTTGCATAAGTGCAGCTATGGTAATTTTGTGGTGAGTTTTAATGTGTTGGCTTCATTTCAACCCTTCAGATCCTTAAATCACTTTTGATTAGCTGTCGCTTAAACATTGCTTTTTTCCCCGTTTTGAAAACAGATGCATTGAGGATGAGCTGAGGTGAATTTCGTGTAAATCTGCTTTGTTGCTGGAGTCAGGCTGACAGCCTTTGCTCCTGCCCAGAGCTGGGTGCTGGGTGTAATATTTATTATCCAAATGGGATGGTTTAGTGCTGAATTGAGAGGAAAGAAATCAGAGGGGAGTGCTGGTGTGGAAAACCGAATTTTCTTCCCCCAAATAAAGAAACTTTTTACACTGAGGGTGGGCAGGCCCTGGCACAGGGTGCCCAGAGCAGCTGGGGCTGCCCCTGGATCCCTGGCAGTGCCCAAGGCCAGGCTGGACACTGGGGCTTGGGAGCAGCCTGGGACAGGGGGAGGTGTCCCTGCCATGGCAGGGGTGGCACTGGATAGACTTTAAGGTCCCTTCCCATCCTGGGATTCTGTGATAAATCCCACTCAGAGGAGGCAGTTGGAGTCTGGGCTCCTCTCCCCACCAGATGTGGTGGCAGGATCGTGATGGTGCTGCTGTTCCCATTCCAGGAAAGCTCTGGGAATTGTGTTATTCCCAGTTTCTGTGTCATGCTGGGCTCTGAGCTTTGGGATCCCTTCCAGGTGCTTTAAAAAAAAATATTCCATGGTGGAAAATGTCACCTGAAAGGATCTGGCCTGGAAAAGTGCTGAGGCACCAGGCTGAGGGCAGGGCAGGGCTGGGAGTGATCCCAGCGCCAGCCTGGGCATCCTCAACACTGGGGCTTGGAGGGGTTGGGGGACCCTCCCAAACCCCACTGTAGGACTGGACAGTCACTGGCGTGGGTGCTTTGACGTTGATTTTTTCAGCAAAAAAGTTCCTGAGAGATGGGAGAAGGAATCTGAAAGGAAAGAGGATAATGCTCTGATCCCATTAAATCCCTGGGCCTTAAAATCCCAGCCTGCATTTCCCCATTGTCCTCATCCTTCCTCTGAGCACCCAGTTCCATGCTGGGAGCCTGGGAGCTGCTCTGTGTGCTGCTGCTGGTGATCCCAGGAGCACACAGCTGCTTTCAGGAGGGTGCCACACATTTTCCCTGGAATTCTGCCCACCTCGCTGCTATTCCATCAGTTCTTTCCTTCTCCAGCATTTCCCTTGGTTAAGGGCCCCAGTGACTGACAGCAAACAAAAAACAACAACAGAAAAAGCTCCATCGTGATCATATTTACTGTTGACCTACTTAAAATGCTCTTTCCTCCTGCTCTGGTGTGTGCTGCAGTGCTGCTGGCTCGAGTCTCCAGGGAATTGCTGCTGGAATGATAATGAATGCACAACGTGGCCCCTCGCTTGTTTAACTGGAGTCTCTCAAAGACATGGTTTATTTTTTATTGCATCATTTAGACTTCCTTTTTCTCCCCCACTTGTGATGTATTATTCCCATTTTTGGTCTCCCTGCTTCGTGCTCTGACTGCAGGCAGAGCTATTGTTTGAAGTGATGCCATTAAATCATGGGATGCCTTCATCTTTTGATAATTTTTCTGTTTGTTTTTCAGGAAAATTAGGCTTTTAGCTTTCTCCTGGAGAGTCTGGGCTGTGTTGTCAAAGGCTTGTGTTGAGCATAATTTTTTTTTCTGGTGAAAATACTCTAGCAGAGGTGATTATTTATTTAACAAACGCTTTACACCTGCTTTGGTACATTTTTGTAGGGTTGTTGTAAATGGGTTTGCAGTGCAGGATGGGAAGTCATCAGCATTTTGCATATTCATGGAATCATGGAATGATTTGGGAGGGGAGGGAATTTAAAGCCCATCCATTCCCACCTCCTGCCATGGCAGGGACACCTCCCACTGTTCCAGGGTGCTTCTTGGGCACTGCCAGGGATCATCCAGGGGCAGCCACAGCTGCTCTCGGCACCCTGTGCCAGGGCCTGCCCACCCTGCCAGGGAACAATTCCTAATTCCCAATCTCCCATCCATCCCTGCCCTCTGGCAGTGGGAGCCATTCCCTGTGTCCTGTCCCTCCATCCCTTGTCCCCAGTCCCTCTCCAGCTCTCCTGAAGCCCCTTCAGGCCCTGCCAGGGGCTCTGAGCTCTCCCTGGAGCCTCCTCCAGGCTGAACACCCCCAGCTCTCCCAGCCTGGCTCCAGAGGGGCTCCAGCCCTCAGAGCATATTTGTGGTCTCATCTGGACTTGCTACAACTTTTTAATTGCACCTCTCAAGTCTTCCTGGTTTTCTTCTTTACCAATTCATTCAGAGGAAGGTTTGGATGTTCCTTCTCACTCCCCAGTGCCCTGCACTGCTGTGGGTGGGGAGGATGGGGCTGTGTGTGCTGTAATTTGTGAATTTAGGATTGAGTGTGTCCATGGAATGGTAAATTAATTGTACCTTTGCAAAGAATATTATGCCCCATCTCTGGAAGTGTCCAAGGCCAGGCTGGATGGGGCTTGGAGCAGCCTGGGACAGTGGGAGGTGTCCCTGCCATGGCAGGGACTGGATGGGCACTGGGTGGGCTTTAAGGTCCCTCCCAACCCAAACCATTCCATGGTTTTGTAATTCCATGAATATCAGGGTGTAGGAATCCACTGAAGCCATGGATAAGGGATCACACCTGAAATGTTCTGTTCTGGTGACTATGAATCCTTCTGGGCTCATACCCCAGTCACATAGAGCAGGCTGTGTTTCCATGCCAGCCTGAATTCCCTGACCTCAAATCCAAACAGAATTCCTAAGCACATGGATAAAAATGCATAAAATAAACTCTGCCTCCTGTCTTCTGCATTTCCTGGCCCCCCAAGAACTCTGTTATTAGAGCAGTGCCCTGGGCTTAAGTGTAAATAACAAACTCAGCTTCTTGAAGTCCATAGGGTCACAGATTCAGGTTGGGAAAGCCCTCCAAGATCTGAACCCAGCTGTTCCCCAGCACTGCCAAGGCCACCACTGACTCCTGTCCCCAGGTGCCACATCCACGGGGCTTTTAAACCCCTCCCTGGATGGGGACTCCAGTCCTGCCCTGGGCAGCCTGTCCAGATAATTCTCCAGATAACTGAGATAATTCCTGTTTTCTGAGCAAACACTCTTGCACTGGGGGTTATTTTCACAGGCTGCCCAGAGGATGGGAGGTGCTGAGGGAACATTTGCCACCCTCTGCCAGCCAGCTCTGGGGTTACTGCCCTGTGCTCCCTTCCCAGGGCAGGACTTTGCTCTGTGCTGTCCCCACAGAGGTGACAGTAATCATGGAGGAGGCAGGACAAGAGGGAATCAGCTCCTCTGTAAAACCACTCAGGATCTGTGGAAATTCATTCAGCCTCTGCCTCCAAATGAGGCTGTAAGGAATGTTTAGTTCTCCTCTGAGAGGTGAGGAGGAGCTGTCAGGAGCACAAACATGGGAAAAGCCCAGTGCTGCTTCGGGAGGAGGTACTCATCCCTGGTGTCCCCTCAGTCCATGGCCACAGTGTCCCCTCCAGCTGGGATAACTCCAGGTGGTGGCTGAGCTTTGTAAAGTGAGTTTGGAGCCTTTGGAATGGGTGTTACTGCCTTCCTAGGGAAACTGGGATGTGAGTGCTGTTCTCAGGCATGACAGTCCTCACCCCCCATCCCTCCCAAACCACAGAAGGAAACTGGGATTGACTGGAAGAGCTGCCAGAGAAGCTCTTGCCACAAAATGTGGCTCACTGGGAGGAAGTTGGGGTTACAGAGAGGAATATTGTCTGTCCAGGTCTGTGTCCATGGCAGCTCATCTGGGAAGAGTAAACAGAATATTTAGAAGGACACAGAGCAAGCAGGGGAAGGAAACCACAACAGTGTTGTTGTCCAGAGAATCTTGGTCACACTCAGTGGATTTTAATGCCACCATGTCCACATGTCCCAGCTGTCCATGAGCTCCAGTGGCTGATTCCACCTCACAAAGCACCCAGAGCCTGTTCCTCAGTTTCAGACATTGATCAGGGCTTGTCTTGTCTCCTCATCTGCTTTCATTTCACTTCATCCACCAGAGCCTGTGGTATAAATTAATATTCCCAGGCCAGAGGGTGTCTTGCATAAAGCATTTTTTACATCCAAATGGCCCCATACATCCTGTAACAGAGCTGTGATTCATGGGCTGTTACATGGCAAGGCTGAGGTGAAGCCAGCTGACTAATTTACACTGAGTAATTAGACTCTGAATTAAATGCACAAAAGATTATTCCTTTTTTCCCTTTGTGCTTTTCCTTGTGTGAACTCAGAGGAGCTGATACTGGTGAAGGAAAGGTGTTTTTCATTCTGCATCACCCCAGCCTGGCATCTGCTGGCTGCCTGAAGGGCAGTTATGGGAGATTTGCTGGGGTGGCTCCACCCTGTGCCACCCTCCTGGGAATGTTCAGGGGCCAGGCTCCCTTCCAGAAATCCCAGTTTGCACCAGGCCTTGGGAACCCTTCCTTCACCCTGTGCTTGTGTCTGCAGGGATGGAGCACTCTGATGTTTCCTTGATGCACAGGTAGATAAAATAGCAATAAAATAATCTGTGCTGAGCATGGGTCAGGGAATGGTTTTGGTGGGAAGGGACCTCAAAGCCCACCCAGTGCCACGCCTGCCATGGCAAGGACACCTTCCATTATCCCAGGGGGCACCAAGCCTGGTCCAGCCTGGCCTTGGGCACTGCCAGGGATGCAGGGGCAGCCCCAGCTGCTCTGGGCACTCTCAGACCCCCTCAGTCCCCCCAGCCCTGATCCCCTGGCCCAGGAGTTGTTCCTTTGCTCCTGTCCTCATGGAGATGCTGATGGGAACAGATGTGCAGAAGCTGAGCTGTGGATCCAGCAGGATCTGGGCTGTCACCTCCTCCATGCCAGGGGGACAGGTCCCCCCAGGCTGCTGGTGACCCCCCCTGCTTGTGTCCAGCCCTTGCCTGGGGGTTCCAGCCTGGCCAAGGGATGGGTCCCAGTCCTGCTGCATCCCCAGGGAAGCTGCAGGGGCTGCGCTCTCCTGCCCAGGCAGGAGGGTCCTTCCCCACCCTGCAGGGTGGGACTGCAGGGATTTCCTGGGGGTCCTCAGCACCAGGGTCAGCAGGGGGACACTGGACCCCATCCATTGGATGGCTTGGTGCCATCTCCAGCTGCAATCTCCAAACCCCCAGCCCAGTCTCCCCAGCCAGCCCTGCTATTTTTAGCTTGGTTTCCCAGGGAAACAGGGCTTTATGTGGCTGCTGTATCCTGAGATTTGACAGTGAGGGAGAGAGGTAGTAAAGATCATTCTCTGTGAGGCTTTTTTTGTGAAAATGGCTTGTTTTGATTAAAGAGACAAGCCTTGAAATCCTCAGCCATCCAGGGGACAGCCAGCCCCTGGGCAGTCACTGCCTTCCTCAGCCCTCCAAGAATTATCCCACATGGAAAAGGAAAGGGTGCTGAGGGACAGGGCAGGAATATCAGGAGTTGTTTTTTGGGGTTATTTATTTTTTGGGAAAGCACAGTGTAGTCCTTCCTCCACTCAAGAGCATCTTGTGGGATGCTCTTCGTGCTCAACATAAAAGATGTTTCTGTGGAGCCTCCAGCCATGTGCAGGATCCAGCAGCATTTGCTGAGTGGATCCTTTGCCTTTTTTTTTTTTTTTGATGGAAAAGAGGAAAGCAAAGATCTTTTGGTGCTGGAACCCAGTGACCCTGGCCTGCCACAAACTTTCCAGCCCCACACACACACTTGGGCTTGGTGTTCACATCCAAACTCAGCTGGTGACATTTCCTTCCCAGGAACTTTTGAAGGGAATAAAATGGGTGATTAAAACACTTACTGATAAATTTGTCACCTCAAAGACCAGCACATGTTGTGTTTTGCCTTGCTCAGTATCAGCTGGAGAGTGAGGCAGGACAGGATCCTCTTTTCCAGAGCCAGGGAACATAAGGCAGGCATGACTTGTGTGAAGTGAGGTTTAAGTGGCTTGAACCAGGGAAGGTGATTTTTAGATCCCTTGTGGTGTGTCAGGAATCTGCCCAGGGTTGTAGGTGGGACCTGCAGGAGCCTCCTGCCCCTCTGCAGTGACAGCTGGGGACAAGGGGTATCTCCAGATACCAAGGGGTATAACCACAGCTCTGTGTTCAGGACCTTCATTCCACACCCACCTTCAAACCAGAGCAGGAGATGTCTGCAGCAGCTGGGCAGGTCCCACTTTGGGCCAGGTGGGATAGGGGTGCCAATTCCCAGAGCCTTCATCCCTGCCTGGCTTAGTCTGAATTGTACATTTGCAGTGTGAGGGACGTGTTTGCCCAGCTGCTCCTCAGGGCTGGGTTTGGCTCAGGCTGGAATTAATTTGCTTTATAATAATGAATTCTATGAAGACTTTTGAATGTTAGTAGTCCTCTTGTGCCTCACTGACAGCTCCACTGGTGCTGTACCCTGCAGATTGGCCAGGAGAGTCCTGAAGGACAAGGATGGGGATGAGCTGGAACAGGGCAGAAAACAGCTTGGGAGAAGTGAGCTTAGGAGGAAGCTCAGCTGGTGCAGCCCTCACACCTGAGTGACTCAGGGAGTGCCTGGTGTGGCTCACGCCCCCCTGCAGCAGGAGGTGTTGGGATGTGTCACCTCACAGTGACAGTGACATTGTCTCCCACTGCTGGGAGGGACCTGAGGAGCTGCAGGGGGAGGGGTCAGTGCTGGTGGCTCCTCTCTGCTGGGGGCTTCAGCCTGAGGGTGCTCACCACAGAATGACAGAATCATCAGGGTTCATCAGGGAAAAGCCCTCTGAGGCTGAGTGCAGCCATTCCCAAGGCCACCACTGACCCCTGTCCTCAGGTGCTGCATCCACACGGCTTTTGAACCCCTCCAGGGATGAGGCCTCCACCCCTGCCCTGGGCAGCTGTGCCAGGACTGGGCAACCCTTTGCATGAACAAATTTTCCCCAAATCCACCCTGAGCCTGCCCTGGCCCAGCCTGAGGCCGTTCCCTCTGCTCCTGTCCCTGTTCCCTGGAGCACAGCCAGACCCCCCGGCTGTCCCCTCCTGTCAGGAGCTGTGCAGAGCCACCAGGGCCCCCTGAGCCTCCTTTGCTCCAGAACAGCCAACAAAGCAGCACTGCCAGCCTGAGCAGCCCCAGCAGCCAAACAGGCTTGTTTAGTGGCAGCCTGGGGAGCCCTGTGGCACACAAGAGGAGTGGTGTCAGTGGGTTCCAGGTGTACAGAGCTTGGTGACACACTGAGGTGAGCAAGGCTGGCTCATCACTGTTATTCCTGTCTAGGCTGTGGCCACATTATTTACTTTGAATAAATTGAAAGGGCTTTTGTATTCATGAAATCTGAGGCACCTGCTGTGATTGATGACTTTGAGGTTACTCCCCAAACTGTTCCACCTCCTTTAGGTGGCACTGCCAGGCCTGAGCTGCCTCATCCTCCCATGGGCAAATCTCAGAATGACCTTGGTGCTCCTGACCCAACCCGGGCCAGGGCAGCAGCACTGGCCCTGCTCAGCTGGGCTGGAGGGACTTTGGATTGACAGGGCACAGGGAATGGCTTCCCCCTACCAGAGGACAGGGATGGATGGGATACTAGGGGGAAATTCATTCCTGTGAGGGTGGGCAGGCCCTGGCACAGGGTGCCCAGAGCAGCTGTGGCTGCCCCTGCATCCCTGGCAGTGCCCAAGGCCAGGCTGGGCATTGGGGCTGGTGAGCAAGGCTGGCTCATCACTGTTATTCCTGTCTAGGCTGTGGCCACATTATTTACTTTGAATAAATTGAAAGGGCTTTTGTATTCATGAAATCTGAGGCACCTGCTGTGATTGATGACTTTGAGGTTACTCCCCAAACTGTTCCACCTCCTTTAGGTGGCACTGCCAGGCCTGAGCTGCCTCATCCTCCCATGGGCAAATCTCAGAATGACCTTGGTGCTCCTGACCTAACCCGCGGCCGGGCAGCAGCACTGGCCCTGCTCAGCTGGGCTGGAGGGACTTTGGATTGACAGGGCACAGGGAATGACTTCCCCCTGCCAGAGGACAGGGATGGATGGGATACTAGGAGGAATTCATTCCTGTGGGGATGGTCAGGCCCTGGCACAGGGTGCCCAGAGCAGTTGTGGCTGCCCCTGCATCCCTGGCAGTGCCCAAGGCCAGGCTGGGCATTGGGGCTTGGAGCAGCTTGGGACAGTGAAAGGTGTCCCTGCCATGGCAGGGGTGGCACTGGATGGGCTTTGAGGTCCCTTCCAACCCAAACCATTCCATGATCTTGCCCACAGGATTAAAGGAGGGTTTTGTTCATATTTATGTGGAGAAAAGCAGCAAAGTAAATGACTGAACACAGAGGGGTCAGTGCTGCTGGCCCAGTGTCCATGACCTCCCTGGGATGCTGGATTCCTCGTGGAGGGTCATGCAAGCCTCATGTCAGTTGTGATCACACATCTCCTGTAGCTCCTAGCAATGTTGTGTTGTGGTTGTAGCTGGAGCTAAAAATAGAGTGGGAAAGGGCAGGATGGCCACTACTGACCTAGTTGTGGGCTTTGGTATGCTTGGCTTTCTAAAAGTCAGAGATAAAAGGTGTCTGCCTGTCACCTTAGTTTGTTCCCTGGTCAGGCAACTTCCTCCAGGTTTGGTTAAAGAATTCAGCCACGTTTAGCTCAGTGCAAGTCTGGCTGCAGGCAGGAAGGATATCCCTGAGAGGTTTAGTGGTCTTCTGTCCTAGCCCCTGTTCTGCTGTGTTGTCACTGCTGGGGAGGTCCCTGAGCCTCTCTGGGACAGCAGGGATGTGCAGGGAGCACGTGGGGATGTGCAGGGCCCCACAGACACCCCTGTGACCCCGAGCTGGGCACTTGGCTGCCAGGGGCTGCTCACACCAGGAGCCTTGGAAGCTTGGAAATCAATTAACTTCCAACTGCAAAGCTTATTAACCCAGAGAAAAACATCTTCAGTCCTGGGTCAGGGGTGGATTTGAGTAAGGAGAGGAAGGATTCAGATGCAAGTCTGGAAAGGGCACGGGGCAGGTTGGGGTTGGATTTTTTTTGCTCTCCAGCAGAACATCCCTCACTCCCAGCAGCAGGGGATGGATGAAGGCACCTTGCCTGAGGATTGGGTCCTTTTCTTCTAAAAACCACCCTTGGCACAGCAGCTGATTCCTCCTCCCTGCTGCCCTCCCACTGGAGCTTCCCAGGGAGGAGTTGGTGCATTTGCATTCCATGGTCAGTGCAGAGAAATGCACGTGTGACAGGAGCCAGGCTGGGTTTGATCTGCCTTCCCCCAGAGAGGGCTTTATTCAGGTATCCTGGAACTCATTTTACATTGATTTATTTATTAATGCTCTCCTTTCTGTGAGATTTGGGGGTGGAGTGGGGACAGCACAGGGAACCAGGCTGAAATGCACCTCTGTTTTCAGAAAACAGAATTATATTTCTACCTTCAGTCCCAAATATCAACCACCAGCAGAGGAAGTTTGGGGTGACAAAGGTTAAGTGTGCGTCAGCTTCGTGGTTTTTACCAAGAGCTTATTTTTAACCATAAATTTTCCAGGGGAAAGTTCTTGACTTTCCTCTGCACTTAATAAAGATCACCTCCTGTCCCAGACTGTGAGTCCACTGCAGAGTCCTGCTCCCAGCTGGAGCCCTCACCAGCCTTGTAGCTGCCCTTGACTTTTGGGGGCAGTCTCAGGGTGAATTTCCAGGGGTTAAACTGAATTCCTGCCCATTAGGCCTCAGGTTACTGCAGTTTTCTCGGTGCTTTGAAGATCCTGTCACTCACAGCTTATCTCCTTTTCTCAGAGCAGAGATGTGACAGCGACTGGGCCTCCAGGCTGGGATTCCAAGTGACTTAGCAGGTGTAAATGTCAGGGGAGAGGGGAGCTTGAAGCTGTGGGGTGGAGGCACCCTCCTGTGAAGAGGACAACATCCACCCCTCCAAGATCCATCTCCTCGTGCCCTTTATCTCTGAGGACAGGTGTTGAACCCCACATCTCACTCCCTCTCTCAAAAAACCCTGCCAGTGCAGCTGGCTCTGGATAAAAGTCTTTTCTCAGCCCAGCTTTGGTCCCTTTGTGCCTTTCCCACCCCTTGCTGAGGGCAATTCCTGGGAAAGCTTGTCTTTAGTCTGAGCCTTCCTGAACTGTTGCCTCCATGGGTTTTGGTGGTTCCAGGTTTATTTAATCTGGAGTTCTCTGTGTCTAGACAGCATGTGGGGTGGGTTTCAGTGTGAGGACAGTGAGTGAAGGACCTGCCTGGAGCTCTGTGGGGTGACAGCCTCGCCCTGGGTCCTTTGAGGTGTGCCCTGCTTCACCCAGGCCCTGCTGGCACAGCCCTGCTGGGCTGGGTTCCCTTCTTTCACCTAAAGCCCTGTCATCCTCCTTGTTTTGTTTCCAGCAGACTCAGAACTGCTTTTTCAAGGTACTTGCCCAGCTGGAATATCCCTAAATATGTCTCGAGTCCCAAGGCAGTCTCTGCAAGCCCTGCGAGCAAAGCACAAGGGATCTTTGGGCAGAGCCTGTACAGATTTTTAAACAGAGGTAACAAGCAAGGAAGAGGTGGCAGGTGGTGAAATGAAGGTGAGGAAAGAAGCAAATGAGATCCCTGAAGTGAGTGCCCTTTCTCCAGATCTGAGGCACTCTTAGTGCTAATGAGCCCTGTTTTTTCCTGTGCTCTCTGTTCTGTGTCAGCCCAGCCCCGGTGCTGGCGTGGCCCTGCTGGCTGGGAGCTCTGCTGGTGCTGCAGTGGAGGGTGGGCTCTGCTCTGCCCTCCCCTCAGGTGTGGGCAGGGGATTGTGCAGAGCAGCTCTGCTGGTTTAGCCAAGTCATGAACTTCAAACAGGGAAAGAAAGAGGAGTTTTTCTGCAGTGGTTGAAAGGAAAATGCCTTCATCCAGCCATGCCTCCCTGCATGCCCCCTTCGCACTGGCATCCCAGACTGGCCACTGATCATGTGGAGTGAGCCTGGCCAGCTCTCATCCTGCAGCTCCAGGTCATGCCAAGTGACAATTGCCCATCTGGAAGTGTCCAAGGCCAGGCTGGATGGAGCTTGGAGCAGCCTGGGATAGTGGAAAGTGTCCCTGCTCACAGCATGGAGTGGGAATGGATGACTTTAAGGTGCCTTTCAACCCAAACCACTCTGGGATTCCATAATTAAATTACCCTGGACTTGAAGACCAATCTCTGATGCCATTTCTTTTCCCAGATGCAGGACAGTTGTGTCACCACTGTGGGTTCCTACTGGTCGGTGTTACACAGTTCAGCCCAGAGGGACACAGGGACAGGGAGACAAGGAGGAGGTTTCTGCACAATTCCAGTGCCATGTGCTTGCTCTGAGGTACAGAGAGCAGTGGGGCCAGTTCTGCAATGATTCAGAAATCACTTTTGAGCAGGGTGTTGGAATGGTTTGAGTGGGGAGGGACCTTAAGGATTACCCAGTTCCACCCCCTGCCATGGGCAGGGACACCTTCCACTATCCCAGATTTCTCAAAGCCCTGGCCTTGGACACTGCCAGGTGTTCAGGGGCAGCCACAGCTTCTCTGGGCACCCTGTGGCAGGGTATGTCCCCATCCTCACAGGGAACAATTCCTTCCCAATATCCATCTAACCCTGCACTCTGGCAGTGGGAAGTCATTCCCCCTTGTCCTGTCTCTTCAGGCCCTTGTGAAATGTTCCTCTCCAGCCTTTTTCTAGGTGAGGGTACAGAATACCAATAAATCTGTAAATAAATTATCAAATTCACAAGCTCTTTTCCAAGGAAAGAGGAGGGGAGGCAAAGGAGAGTGCCTGCAATGCAGGGATGGTGTGAGGTTTCCCATGTCAGCAGCCTCTTGGACAGACTGACACAGGATCAGCACTCCTGAAATTTTCCTCCATGTAGGCTGGGAAATTCCAACATCATCAGCTCATCCCTCTCCAGCTCACTGGGGACTACTCATCCCTTTTGGCATCCCTTGGAGCTTGGTTGTCAGTGATGTGTTACTGCATCTCCTGCTTGAGTTCAAAGGAATTGGGTTAATGAGCAGAAAGTCAGCCATCAAATTACACTGACGCTTGCTTGCTGCCTCCTGGATTTCCCAGTGCAGCCTCTTTGATCCCTGGGATGCAGGCAATTAAACACAGCAGCGTTCAACACAAAGCACCTCACACTCTGCCTTCAGTCCCCTGCTTTTGTGTAAGGTGGTCTTCAGATGAGGCTGAAACAGGATGAGAGTGAGGAGGTAGGGGAGGGAGGAGAGCACAAATTAGTGTCTTAGCACAAAGCTTTTGTCTTGGGAAATAAAATGGATCTGGATACAGGCTGTAATATCCTAAAATCCTCATGTGCTTCAGCAGGCTGGGGAAGGGCAGCAGCCCAGCCTGGAGGAGGAGCAGCAGCTCAGGAAAGGACAGATCCATCAGGAGTGGCTGTAACTGAGGCTGGGATTCCACAGTGCTGAGGGACATCCAGGACTGGGCTCACCCAAGGTCTGAGGAGAGGAGCAGGGCAGCAGCATCAGGCTGGAAAAGGAGCTTCTTCAGGTGGCTGCTGGCACAGGCCTTTGAGCAGGAAGGGATGCTCCCTTCATCTGTTGCTGGAATAACAATCACAGCAGTAAAGACCTGACCTAGGAATCAATCCTGGGGTTTCCAGGGGTTTAAATATTCATTTGGAGAGGGTCCTCCCCCGGGAGCTGGGAGGGAGGCACAGATCCCTCTGGGAGCTCAGCCAGCAGCATTCTGCAGCAAACAGCCTTGCAGCACTGCTGTGCTGGAAGGGGCTGGTCAGTCAAGGAGTGCCAAAATTCAGTGTGCAGAGAGAGCCAGGCTGAGCCAGGCTGCTGCCAGCTCCTGCCCTGGGCTGGGGAAGGGCTGTCACCACCCCAGGGAACAGCACAGTGACCCCAGACCCTGTCACATCTCAAAATTCCCTCCGGAGCAGCAACCTCTGACGAATCCTGGGGATTGTTTTCATTTCAGCTGCTGACAGCAGCCACATCCTGCTGGGTTTGCTGAGTGTTGTCAGCTGAGCTTGACAGAGCAGGAACTGGAGGTCAAGGCCTGCCTGACAGTGAGAATTAGGAATGAGGGCATCCTAATCCTAACCCCAGATTTAATGATTCCTTTCAGCATCATTAAAAATATTCAGGGAGTTTGTGGAGTTGGGCACATCCTGTAAGTGCCTGTGTTGGGGAAATATATTTTTGCAAAGAAAGGCTGTTCTGTTCTGCTGTGACTCAGGCCTGGGGATTGGGAGCACAAATAGGAATGATCCAGGCAGGAGAGGACGTTTCCGTGGTGAGGAGGGTGGCAGAGGGGGCGTGCTGCAGCTCCACAGCCTTGCACAGCAAAGGAAAACATTTTTAGCTCATGCAAATGTTTCACTTCCTCCTCATATGGTGACTTCACAGAGACCAGCACCGGAGATGGTTCTGTCAGCAGCTCCTCAAATCCACTCAGAGAGATGCCAGCGTGCCCTTGAGCTCTGGGAATCATCCTGGCAGGCTCTGGAGCTGTAGCCTGGCATGGGGCTGGCTCTGCTGGTGTGTGAGGACAGGGATCAGCCCCTACAGATGGGATCTGCTCTTTGTATTTTGTATTGAATTGTCTCTCACAGCCTTGACTCAGCTTGGAGACGGGAGCTGGGCTGGGCAGGGGCTGGGATGGAGCTGCTGCAGCCTGGCTTAGGCCCTGCCTGTGCTTCTGCCCTGCCTGCAGTGTCCCTGTCTGTCCTTCTGTCCTTCTGCCCTGCCTGCAGTGTCCCTGCCTGTCCTTCTGCCCTGCCTGCAGTGTCCCTGCCTGTCCCAGACTGTCCCTGCTGTCCAATCTGCAGTGTCCCTGCCCTGCCTCCCTGTGCCTGTCCTGCCCAGCTCAGTCTCCTCTCCAGTGTGACCATTCCAGCACTTCTCCTTTCCCTTGCCCACAGGGATGTGTTGGAATGGCCACAGCGTCCCAGCACAGCCAGGGGAGCTCAGCTGGCTTGAAGTGACTGAATTGAGGGTCCCTTAAGTGTTAACACAAATCCAATTGTGCTTGGCTGTTTGTTTTGGATTTTTTTTAAGAAAAGCTGAGTGTTGTGGCATATTTGAACCAGCTTTCCTCACTCTGCAGACACAGGCCATGCCAGTTAAAGCTCAGAATGTTCTCTCCAGGTAGCCCAGTGGGTCAGGTGGCTGCTGGTGGCCTTGGGGGTGATCCTGTCCCTTGGGCCAGGGGTGATGCCCTGCAGGGATCTCCTGTGACAGCCCGAGCAGCTTTTGTTTCAGCCTTTCTAGGAACCAGCTGGAGCAGAGCCAGGGAGCATGGGGTGGGAGAGGGGACGGGAGGGACAGCAGGGCTGGGGTACAGGTGTGCTTCTCCTGTGGCAGAGAGGAGGGGAAATGGGATCCTTTGTGCAGCACAGTGACATGGGTGCCTGGGAGCACTGCTGGGGATTTTGGGGTCCCCAGAGCAGGGACAGTCACCATGGCAACAGCAGCAGCATCGCAGGCAGTCGCTGTCACATTGGTGACGGAATCAGTTCATCTCCAAATCCTGAACAATAACAATGATAGCAATAATAATGTGGAGATGCTTGGTGGGCAAGGGGCTGGGGCATCACTGCAGCCCCTTGTTCCATGGGGAACCACACGTGGGATTCCTAGAGCAGGGATGAGCAGGAGGAGGGGGAGGTGGGTGCCCTCTGCATCCTCGTGGGCTCCAAGGGAGGGCATTTTCCCTCATTTTCAGCTCCATTGTCCCTCATTTTGAGCTCCATTGTCCCTCATTTTCAGCTCCACGTGCTCAGGACAGCATGTGGAGAGAAACCCTGAGTGTGCAAATTGTTCAGTGCTCTGCAAACTCCCCTCAGCAGAAATGGGGGAGCAGCACCAAAAAGCCCATTTCTGACAAGTCCCAACAGTCTGGGAGGGTTTGTGTTGTGTGATTTAACAAAAGTAATTTTGCTTCTCAGCCCCCTGCCAAGCTTTAGCCATGGCTCAGGCTGTGCAGCACCACAGTGGGACAGGTGTGGAGAGAGATTTTCCAGGCTGAAAATCTGATTTTTGGTACAGAAAATTTTCCATGTTGAAAAAAGAAGCCTCTCTTACCATGGGGGTAAAGCATCCCTTCCAATTATTGTATTCCCCCCCCTTATCTCCTGTATTTTCTCTCCCTTACTGGCCAGAGGTACAGCAGGGGAGGCAAATCAAACTCTGCATCTATAAAGGTTGAATTTTTTATAGACAACTAAATATTTTAACACATGGAGACAATAACACTCTCCTGTTAAAAATAAGCAAGCTCCTCCGCCTTAGTTCTGTGGCAGTTACCAAAAAATAACATCCACTGGAGCACTCAGCTGCAATTTAAAAGTAAAATTAAAATTTCGTGGTGTTTGTCTGGTTTGACAAGATTTATTGCAATCTCTCATTATGCAGCAGGTTCAAGGGAACCTCTCCAGAGGACACAGAACAATTTAGAAAATGAAAGCCTGAAACAGTTTATTATTAGAAGCTGGGTTGGAGTTTGCAGGGCTCCTACACAGAGTTATTTCATCTGGTACATTGGAGATATTTTTGCTGAAGCCATTAAACCCTTGGCACACAAACCTGTTATTAAAACTGATTTAGGCTAAGACAGGATAAATACTTTGAACTCTATTTAATTGACTTATTTCGCTTCAGAATTCAGTCTCAGGCCTAAAACTAAAGAGAATTTAATTCAGGAATTTCCCCTTCCTGCCTGTTTGTAGGTGCCAGCTCCAGGTCCTCAGTGTCCCCTGCCATGGCCCAGACTTCACAGCAGGTTGCAGTGTAGGAATATTTCTCTTTTTCACTTGGATTCTGAGCTTCAGGGTGGAAATTTTCCCTTCCCTGTGTTGCTGCTGCTCCATCCCATTCGTGTGATGCCCTTGCTTGGGACACAGAGCATTCCCTGCCCTCCCCCAGCTCCCAGCTCTGCCAAAGGTCTCACTCAGGAGTTCAGGACTTTGTGTCCACCTTTGTGTTCAGCAAACATGGACCAGGAGGAACTTGCTGCTCAGATAAACAGAGATCAGGCTGCCCAGGGAATGGGCACAGCTCCAGGGAGCTCTGGCAGGTTTGGACACTCTCAGGGTGGCATTTTTGGGGTGTCTGTGCAGGGCCAGGAGCTGGACTGGATGGTCCTGGTGGGTCCCTTCCAGCTCAGGAGATTCTGTGCTTCTATGAGATTCAAATCTGGTTTTATATAGTCCATATTATGGGGGTTTTTTGTCCTGGTTTTCCTCCTGCTCATGCCCCCAGCTCTCTCTACATGATTTTCATGTCTGATGACAGCTCCACCTCTGTCTCAGCCCTGGCCAAGCACTGCTTTTTCCTGGGTGTTTTTCTGTGTCCCTGCAATTACCTCGGCGTGTTTGCTTGGACCTGAGGTCTGACATGAAAGCAGGCAGTGCTTGCTGGAGGGGAAGGGATGCACCTGGGATGCATCATAATTCCTGCTTGGAACACTTGGAGCTGCAGGTCTGGGCACATCCTGTGGGGAGCCATGGGACAGGCTGGGCTGCTGGGGCTGGGCTGCCCCAGACGTGGCCACAGTGGCCCTTTGGCCAGGCCAGGGACAGCTCTTGGTGGAAGGTCCTTCCCCAGCAGAGTGTCCTGTGTTCCCTAAAGTTGAGCCAAGTTCCCTTTTTTGTGGTTTTTCTCCTTTTTGGACGGCGCTGGTTCCTGCCCATCACTGTGATCTCTCTGCAGTTGTGCCTCACTTTGGGTTTGTTTTCTGCCAGGAGGGATTTTGGTGGGACTGTGTGCTCCAGCTTTGGAGCAGCTCCCCTGGCACTGCCCTGGGCTTTGTCCCTGTCCCTGGAACAGAAGGGACACTCCCCTGTGTGTGAGGAGCACCAGGGGCCACCACCATGTTCCAGAGCAAAATGATCCTTTGAGGAACCCCCAAAAAGAAGGGTTGGAGAGACCAGCAGCCAAAATCTGTTTGGTTGCTTGCCAGTGGAGTAAGGCTTAAAAAAACACAATAAATTATTTTATCTTGGATATTTCATTATTTGCTTAGCAACAACTCACATGAGTGTGTAAAAATGATTGAATGTCACAGAATCAGAGAAGGATTTGGGTTGGAAAAGACCCTAAGGCTCATCCAGTGCCCCCCCTGCCATGGACAGGGACACTTTCCACTGTCCCAGGGTGCTCCAAGCCCTGTCCAACCGGGCCTGGAACACTTCCAGTGTCTGTTTGCTGATGCAAACAGGAGCTCAGCTGCTCAAAACAGGATCCTGAGCTTCCCAAAGAGCTCCCAAAATGTGCTCACACTCCCACCTTGCCCAGCTCCTGCGTGGAGTTGGGGACGTGCAGTGCTCAGAGCTGGGATTTCTCAGGCAGCTCAGCAAAGGCTCAAATTTGTTTCATATCCTCAGTTCTGAATTTCTGCTGGAAACAAACCCAGGCTGTTTGCAGGGCACACAACAGTCCCAGCTTGGATTGGCAGGGCTGGCTTTCCCGCATGGCTGGGATCAAGGCTGGAGATTTCCTCTTCCAAAATCCCATGTGGTGGTCAGGGGTACCCTCAGGGTGACCCCACAGGGAGCTGCTGCTGGAACAACCTCAGCCCTTGGCACTGGAGGTGGTTGTTTGAGCTGAAGCAAAACATGGCAGAGAGGTTCTCTGCAGTTGATATGATAAATATTAATTATCAGCATCAAACAAAAAAATGGGATAATAGATTCCCACTTTATAATCCCCCAGCATTAGGAGAGACATGTCCAGGAAGTGGTTTCTTCTCTCCAGTATCTTCATAAATTCCAATTGCTCAGGTAACTCAGTGGTATCTTTGGGATGATAGAAATTAAAGTACGTATACATAAAATATATAAAATACACAAAATCCTCCCAGGTTGGGCTGAGAGCCTGGTGAGCTGTCCCTGGTGGTGCAATCAGTGCAGAGTTTGTGGTACAGAAACTTCCCAGTAAATTAGGAATGGAAAGGATAAAAAAATCCCAGCTGATGGGGTCTTTTTGTTCCTGTCCTGCAGCTCTTTTCAAGCAAATAATAATACTCTGATATCAGACCGCTGGTGTTCCCACCAGGGGTTATTGCTGCAGCATCCCAGCCCTGGAAATAAATGTGGTGGGGATGCTTGGGAAACATCTGTGCTTGGAGGAGTGTTTGCTGTACATTGGGAAAACCCCTCCAGATTCCTTTCCTTCCAGAATTCCAGCTAGGATCCTTCAGGACTGAGCTTGCACAGTTCTACTTTTCAGCCAAAATCTTTTCTCTGGAGTTGCCAGCTTCTTTTTTATCAACTTTCTTCTACATAAAAATCAGGAGCAAGTGTGGAATGGCTCCACAGGCAGCGCGAGGAAGCAGCTGAGATCCTCTCCCAGGGGTCTCCCAGGCCAGAGAAGCTGCTGGAAGGGTTCACAGGTGATGTCCATAGGGAAAATCTGCTCCCAGGCCGTAGTGGGTGATGCTGAGGTCCTTTTGCTGGTGCCAGTTGTCCCCTGCAGCCACTGGGTTTGGTCACTGGTGTCCCTCAGCTCGGGGTGGTTGATATCCCCTGTGTGCAGGTAACTCAGGGAGTGCAGGAGCCCAGCCCTGGGCTGGCAAACAAAAGCTTCCCATGGTCCAAGCAAAGCCCTTCCAGCTTCCATGAAGAACCTCTGCTGAAGCTTCAGCTCCTCCTGAGGCCCAGCCAAGGCCTTCAGGAGCAGCTCCTGACTCATTCTCAGGCTGATTTCATTGGAAATTCTAAACCTGCCTGAGTCAGGGCTTGTGAGGGGGAACCTCTCAGGGCTGTCTGGAGGCAATCCTGAATTTCTCTCCAGGATCACAGGAGGATGGGAAGCAGAACATCTCCTTGGAGCATGTGTTGTTTGCAAGGATAAAACCAGGGAGGTGCTGCCAACAGAGCTGGAAGAACTTAAACACATTATTCAGACAGATCCCTTCAGAGAAAGATAATTCTGGGAAGATGTGTGATTTGGGAAACTTTTGATAATCCTCAAAAAGGAAAATGGTGGCAGGTCAGAGATCTGTGACCTCTCAAACCAGCAATTCCCCATCACAGAATTGTGCCTCTGCAACATCAGGATGCAGAAGAGGATCTCCTGACAACACAACCAAAGCAGTTTGTGTTTTTATGGGAGGGGAGATTTCAGAGTGATTGCTCCCAGCAGCATTTCCTAGAGGATCTGGGGATTGACTGCTGCTCTCTACAGAGGGACGTAGGAAAGGATGTGATGAAAATGCTTTCACAGAAGGACTACAAAAGTGATTTAAAATGCAGAAAACCAAACCATGTTAGCACTTGATCAAGTCAGTCTGTAAGTCAGTCTGTCAGTTTATCAGTTCCTCCCAGAGCTGGGTTGATTGTTATCTGTGACCACACAAAAACCTCCTCCCCATTTGTCCAAAATTTGTCACCATTTCTTCAGGGCCATGGTAGAAACTTTGGCACAAAGTCGAGACATTTTTGTTCACTTCCCAGTCTTCCAGCCTCAAACCATCCCATATCCTGTATGTCCCATGTGTGTGCTGCTGGTGTTGAGGTGGAGAAGGACCTGGGAATGCCAGGGAATGGAAATGCCTGGGAATGGAGGGTCCAGGGAATGGAGCACCCAGGGAATGCGGAGCCCAGGGAGTGCCAGGGAGTGGAGAGCCCAGGGAATGCCAGACAGCCCCAGAGCTGAGAATCACTCCACTGAATTTGGGGACAAACTCCAGCAGAATCTTTACAGTTGCTTCAGGTAAGATCTGCCTGGAATGCTGAGGGATGGTGGCAAAGAAAGGATCTTAGAAGTTTCCAGGGGTGCCTGACTCTGGAGCAGGCACCAAGGGCAGGAGGTGCTGCCTCACCAAAACCCCCCTGGTTTGTGTTGAAACAGGGCTGTGGGGTAGAGCTGTCACTGCAGGAGAGGCAGAATGGGGCGAGCAGGAGTTGGTGGAGCTTCAGAACTTTGGAGAACAGGGATAAAATTGTCCTTTTTTTCTTCCCTGTTGCCATCTGAGTGGTTCCAAAGGAGCTGAGCTGAGGGTGAATTGCTCCTGCCCAGCACCCATTGGGATGGCAGAGGGGGAGGATGTGGGGTGGAGCCCAGCCAGGTATCCCCCTGTCCCTGTCCCCCTGCTTCCCACCACACTCCCAGCATTTTGCTGCCTGCTGCTCCATCTCTTGCTGGCCAACAGCCACCTTCACTCTTATTTTAAACCCCTGTTCGTGTTTGCTGGGGTGGTGGGAGTGCTGACAGACCTGGGCAGCACCAGGGCTTGGCCCTGTGCCTGCTTTCATTGTCACTCCATGGAGGAGCTCCTTGAGGCCCTTCAGCTGAGCTGTCAGACCACAGTCAGCACCACTTCATCCCTGCCCAAAATAGATTTTGGCCCTAGTTTGGTGCTTGGGTCAGGCAGCTCCAGTCCAAGGCAACAGAGTCCAACACAAGCCTGTCCCTCTCACCTGTGAGGTGTCACCTGAGCCTCTGCTCACCTGGCCAAGGTTAATTTGGCTTTGGGGTTGCACCAAGGAGTCTTCTAGCAGGAAAGGAGTGGAGCAGTTAAATGTTCCTGCCCCATGGGGTGCATCCCTGGGAGCACCATCCCCTCCCAGTTCCCCCAGCAGGGTTTGGGTGAAGCCATCCCAGATCCACATGCCAAGAACCCCTCAATTCCGTTGGGTTTCTGGCAGAGCAGATGGGCAGAAATCGTGCAAAAAAAAAGGCTGGCAGGGAGCAGGCTCTGCTCTCCCCCTTTCTGTAGCCAGGGGATCAATCCCTGTTGCTACAGCAACTTATTATTGACATTTATTAACAAAAAGCCCACTTATGACTTGAAAGTGCTTATTCACAAAATCTGTTTGCACTTAAGATTATATAAGGAGGCACAGTCTGCACTGCCTGACATTATCCAAACCAAACAACTCATTAAATTCAACCAGAGCTTGGGCAGAGCTCTGTCAGGGCCCTTTCCACTCCCAACCTGCCAAGCCCTGCTGGGGCTGCTGCCCCCAGTTTTCAGCTCTAAATATCCACCTATTAATTTAATTTCTCCTGTCTACTGGCACAAGGGCAGAAGGCTGGGATAGATTGTTTGGAAGATTAATTTTCCTGGACTCTTGATTTACCAAAGGCATTTTGTCCCAGGTAATGAGTATTAAACTTTCACAGAATCACAGAGGATGGGAAAAGCCTCCAAGATCATTGAGTCCAACCATTAGTTTGGTCTCTACTTTAGAGGATGTTTCCCTTATTCTGAGCATTTTCTGGTTTTCCAAAGTAAAAGCAGAAATGTTAAAAGAATGAGTTGAGGTGGGATTTCAGCTGTATTGATTCTAGGCTGAGTTCAGTTTGTAAATACAGTTCCAAAACACTAAATATAACTGCCAAAACTTGTTAATTGTTCTTGTTAATACTTTGTGAGCTGCCAGTGATTTTACTAAATCAAGTTGTTGATTTAGTAATCAAAGTAATGACAGTGCTTCAAAATTCTTTTAATATGAAGTCACTTTGGATGCTGCAGAGTTAAGGAATCATGCTGGAAGCTTATTGCCAGTGGGGCTTTCTACAGACTTATCATTTTCAAACCCAGCATTTTGAGTTGGTTATAGTGAAATGGTAGAAAAAGGCCAGTAAATCTCTATGGCAAATTGGAAATTTATTTTGGATTTTGAGAACAATGGAAATGGGAAGTATTGACTATGCCTATGTTTAATTTAGGTTTTAATTATCATTTTTGTGTAAGTAGTCTTTAAATCTTTCCTACAAAGCAATCAACACTCCAGAGGTAAAATTCCACCCCTAGGAATTGAGGAGGAGGCATCTCAAAATAGCACAGCACCCTCTTCTCCCTTTTCTCCATGTCCTTGTGCAGCCAGGCAGCAGACAGCTCATCCCTGGCTTTCCTCTCCTTTGGATCCCACAGATGAGGAGATAAAGGCAAGGAGGAGAGGCAGGAGCAGCCCCAGGGCAGAGTTCCACAGGCAGGAGGTGCCACAATCCTTTCCAGCAGCACCACCCCATGTCCTGCAGTGCTCCTGGAGCCAGAGGCTCCACCCTGGCCTTTGGAACCAGGGCTGCCCCCTTTGCCAGGCACCTCAGCCATCCCCTGCCCCTGCTCTTCCTGCTGGTATTGCTTCAGGAAGAGCTCAGGGCATCGGGAATGAGCCCTGGCACATCCCTGGCTCAGCAGCAAATCCATCAACCATGTCCATTCTCCCAGTCTCTGCTTTTCCCTGTGTCCCAGGACTGGGATGGGGGAGGTGCAGCTGCCCACACTCTGTCCCAGGTGCAGTGGATGTTCTTGCAGCTTTGCTTTCCATTCTGCTTGCAGCGTTTGTGGAGCTGTTAATGTCTGGAAGCCTCCAGTAAAATCTTAAATTCATCTGGATTAGGATCAACATCTCCTTGTCCTTAAAGGCTGTGAAGGGGCACCTCACAGGCAGCAGCTTCCCTTCAGGAGCTGCATTCAGACACAAAAGGGGAGGTTTTGGAAAATCCTTTTCAAAGGTGTCATTCTTTTCATGGCCAAAACATCCCATCATTTGCCTTCTGGCTTTCCCTCATCAAATAAAACTGAGGAGAAAAAGCAGGTGGAGGCAGATAGAGTCAGAGGCAGCAGGAGTTTTACCAGCTTACATCTGTGCTAAGTGACAGCAGTAGTGCAGTGATCACATCCCTAGGGATGGGACAAGGGAATGGCTTCAAACTGAAAGAGAGCAGGGTTAGGTGGGATATTGGGAAGGAATTGTTCCTGTGAAGGGTGAGGCCCTGGCACAGGGAGCCCAGAGCAGCTGTGGCTGCCCCTGGATCCCTGGCAGTGCCCAAGGCCTGGTTGGAGCAGCCTGGGACAGTGGGAGGTGTCCCTGCCATGGCAGGGGTGGCACTGGGTGGGCTTTGAGGTCCCTTCCAACCCAAACCATTCCATGACCTTACTGTGCTCCTCCTGTACAGAAACACACCCAGGCAGTGGCATTTTGGGAAGGTGGGCTCCAGCTGCCTCCAGAGGCTGCAGCCTGCGAGTCCCCGTGGGGCCAGATTTGGGCTGTGGTTTCCTGTTTCAAGAGGACACAGAGGTGCTGCTGGAGGGGCAGGAGCTGCTCTGCAGCTTCTCCAGGTAAAGCTCTGCAGTGTGGGAGGCTCCAGTTCTTTTCTCAGACTCAGCTTGGTCAGCAGGAAACATTGGGGATGTTCCAGTAGCCCAGGAGAGCAATGGGGCTGGTTCTGGCTGGAGCAGGAGAGCACAGGGACCTCTGAGGCCAGGACGAGCTCACTGCACCCCCTGCACTCCCGAGGTGCTGCCGGATGTCCCTGACAACTGGAGGGGAGCCTGAGCTCCGTGTGGAGCCCAGGGCTGTGTGACAGCTCAGGGGCCCTCCTGTCCGGCTGGGAATTTGAGACAAGCACCAGGATAATTCCACAGGGAAAACCTGCCTGCTTTGGGAGCTTGCCATTCCCAAACAGCAACTGGCTGCTTTGAAATAGATAGTGCACGGAAAGAGGGGCTTTGCATAAATTGAAAAAAAAACGAAAAGTGTTCTGCCTTCTGGGGAACAGTTGGATGGGGGCTGGGGTCTCCCAGACCTCTCTCTGGGGCAGAGAGGCTCCGAGTTAACAGTAAGGGACAGTGAGTTACCTCTAAATTACCAGTGAGGTGATTTTTCTTTCCTCTGCCCGTTTATTTCACTGCCTTCCACCTCCCATCCCACGGGCCAGCAGCTGCTGTGCTCCCACGCCAGGGGATTGCAGATGGGAACGGGAGCCCGGGCTCTCCTGCTGCCCAGCCCGATGGCAGCCAGGATGCCTTTGAAATTCAACCTCCCCTCAAATGTGCTTCCTGAGCCTGGTGTTCACAGCTGCTCCAACTGCTGGCTCTGCGGGCTCCTGCTCCCTGTGGAAATCCCAGGGCGCTGTGCTTGGCTTTCGGTGTGGATCAGCTCCTGTTACCACTTGTTCCTTTATCTCAAGTGGGAGTTATCTCTGGAGCAGATCTGGAGTGCCCAGGGTTCACTTGCACCGTTTGTCTCAGTAAGGGGAAATGGGATAATTAGCCAGCGGCTACCCCAGGGGCAGAGCAAAATCACAGAATCCTTCAGCTTGGAAAAGTCCTTTAAACTCTTCAAGTGCAACCATGACATCCTCAGGGAAATCCTCTTCTTCCCCTCAGTTCACACCTCTGCTTTTAATGCTTAATCCCAATAATGGGAAGAGTTTGGATGTGTTTGGATGGTGACTCATCCTCTTGGCACAGGAGCATCGAGTACCTGTTGGAGTTGGATGGGTTTGGAGTCTCAGGACAGGTTTGGTGTCACACAGCTCTCCTGCTGCCCAGCCCGATGGCAGCCAGGATGCCTTTGAAATTCAACCTCCCCTCAAATGTGCTTCCTGAGCCTGGTGTTCACAGCTGCTCCAACTGCTGGCTCTGCGGGCTCCTGCTCCCTGTGGAAATCCCAGGGCGCTGTGCTTGGCTTTCGGTGTGGATCAGCTCCTGTTACCACTTGTTCCTTTATCTCAAGTGGGAGTTATCTCTGGAGCAGATCTGGAGTGCCCAGGGTTCACTTGCACCGTTTGTCTCAGTAAGGGGAAATGGGATAATTAGCCAGCGGCTACCCCAGGGGCAGAGCAAAATCACAGAATCCTTCAGCTTGGAAAAGTCCTTTAAACTCTTCAAGTGCAACCATGACATCCTCAGGGAAATCCTCTTCTTCCCCTCAGTTCACACCTCTGCTTTTAATGCTTAATCCCAATAATGGGAAGAGTTTGGATGTGTTTGGATGGTGACTCATCCTCTTGGCACAGGAGCATCGAGTACCTGTTGGAGTTGGATGGGTTTGGAGTCTCAGGACAGGTTTGGTGTCACAGGACATGGTGTTCATGGAGTGAGTTAATGTAGCCCCTGCTGGGGTGAGACAGAAGTACCTGCAGACAGTGAAGTGAAAAAATCAGTGTTTGCAGTGATTGACTCAGGCTGGGGAGCTTTTCCCTGTGTGCATAGCAAAGGTTAAAATAAGAACTTGGTTTTAATTTAAATATAATATTTTAAAAAACCTAAAAAGCCAGACAACAACTTTTAAAGTTGCAGACATACTTGCAGGCTGCAGGCTGAGTGTTGGCTGCAGCTTTGCTCCATGGATCCCAACATCCTCAGGTCCTGCTCCTGCATCCCCAGGTCTTCCCCAAGGACTGAGCTCCCTCCCACCCCTGCAGCAGCACACGTGGGTCACATTTACAGAGAGCTCAGAGGGGACAGAGGATGTGAAACATCACAGATTTATTTTGGTTGGGAAAGACCCCCCAAGATCATGGGAAGTCCTTGCAGAAGTTTCAGGACAGAACTGCAGATTTATTATCCTTAATTACACCACCTTTTGCTGGCAGCAGCTCAGCTCTTGTGGAAGGCAGAGACAGAGCCAGGAGCAGCTCCAGTGAGTGACCTCAGAGTTTGCTCTGCCCAAGGAGCTCAGAATTGCCTGTCAGCAGATGCTTTCTCCTGGTCACCTGTGTTTACACATGGGGGCCAGTAATTCCAGCTGTTCCTCTCGTGCTGCAGGAATTCTGCAATAATTACAGGGAGCAGTTTAAAGGTAGCTGCTTCTTCCCTGAGAGGAGTCATGGGAAGATGCATCTACCCAGTCAGGTGAGTGCCATCACCTCTGGAAAAGCTGGTTCAAAAAGATGCAGTGACAGGACAAGAGGGAATGGATTCCAACTGCCAGAGGGCAGGGCCAGATGGGATATTGAGAAGAAAATCTTCCATGTGAGGGTGGGCAGGCCCTGGCACAGGGTGCCCAGAGCAGCTGTGGCTGCCCCTGGATCCCTGGCAGTGCCCAAGACCAGGCTGGAGCACCCTGGGATAGTGGAAGGTGTCCCTGCCATGGCAGGGGTGGCACTGGATGGGCTTTGAGGTCCCTTCCAGCCCAATCCATTGAGGGATTCTGTGACTCCTTCCAGCAAATGCTGCAGGATGATGCTGCACCACAGGCATGACCTCCCTGTGAGGCTGCAGGGCAGCATCCCACCACGGCCCAGGAGGGATTTCTAAGCTGCCAGGTCATGTTCAGGTGGGTTTTTCAGAGCCTGGCTCACTGAGCAGCTCCCCTGGGCTGGCAGCGATGCTGTGCAGGGCTGGGCACCAGGAGGTTTCTGTGCCCTCCCTTCCTCAGGGGTCCCAGAAGCTGTTGGCTCTCGGGGCTGGGGCAGGATTTTAGACTGGAGAAATTTGCATGATTTAAGGAGGGTTTTCAGGGCTCTCAGGGTCTGGCAGACTCTCTCTAATTATCTGAACAAGTCCTTTGTCCTGCCAAGCTGTGGAGGTTCACCCAGCAAGGCAGAGAATTGCTTCATTCCCAACTTGTGGTGTAACAGAACCTCACTCAGCGTTTGGTAAGAGCAGGATCTGTGCCAGGAGAGCACTGCCCAGGAGGGTTCCACCTGTGCCCTCCCTTTGATCCTCTGGCCTTTCCCCCTGGGTTTTTGTTTTACACACCCTGTGACAAGGTCTGAGGGTGGTGTCACTGTGTCCCCATGTCCCCTGCTCCAGGTGTCCTCAGCTCTTCTCCCATCAGCGAGTTCTGCCTTTGGAGCTGCTGGCAGAGAAGCTCTGGGCTGTCAAGAGGAAGAGGTCACTGTGCTGCACACGGGAAGGGAGAGTCATGAGACTGAGAACATTTCACAGAAAAAAATTGGGTTTCTCTTTTTTTTATACTGAAAACCCATCAGCCACCTCTGTCTGCACCAAAAACCTGAACTGTGAAAAGCTAAGATCCCGAGGTGCAGTTGTGAAACTGGACTGAGGAATGTTCCTCGTCTGGGATGTCAGTGGGGAGTGTTTGGAAGAGTCCCGGTGGGAGGAACCTCCCCGTGCAGGTTGTGTGGAGCTGAAGGGTTAATTTGGCATTTGGGCCTTGCCCCTCCAGCTCTGCAGCCACTCCAGCCCCAGGGGGGGCAGAGCCCTCAGGCAGCAGGGATGGTTCTTTTCCCAGTGATTATTTCACAGTGGTGGCATCTTATCTTGTCACTGCAAAGGCTCCTAAGAAAACATATAAGGAGCCTCTTGAACTGATGTGACAGCCTTGGAATAAAGACTTCATCTGGTTCTGGGGGAAACATTTGCTCCACAACTCATTTTTCCCTGTCCACAGCTCAATTCCTGGAGTTTTCAGGAGCAATGTGAAATATTTAACTGTGGTGAGCCTGGAGGAGGATGGAAGCCGATTAGAAACTGGGGTAGGGGAACATATTTTGCACAGCTGAAATGACTGCAGCAAAATAAATTAATGCTGAATGCCTGAGCTGTGGATGTTTGATTTGTTAATGGCTTTGGCTTTGCAGGCATTTGGTTGATGTAGCAAATTTCTCAGTGCCATGTGCAGAAGTGCTGATTTCTCCCAGCACAGCTTCAAAATATGGAAGCAGAAATGGTGATAATTCTGATAATTCTACGTGCTGAGATGGAGCTGCTGATGGTGAAGCTCCAGCATTTGGTACCTGCAGACAGGATCCAACACAGCTCAGGATTGTTGTCACTGTCCTTGCTAGAGCCCTGGGAAAGGACCAGTGTCCCTCTTGGGCTGGAAACCATCAGGATATCTCATGCCATGTCATATTGTTAGATAAATATATCTGTCTGTGGGGGAATTGATACAGGAGCATAAAATCCTGCACATCACCAGGTCCATTTCCTTGCAGCCTTGGCAGCAGCACCAAATCCCTGCAGGGTGTTTGTGAAAGGAGTGGGATGAATCCAGAGCAGAGAGGCCAGAGGGATGAATCCAGAGGGTTGTGGGTTGTCTGAGATGATGCCCATGCTCTTGGAGTTGCAGCAGTGGCACTGCCAGGAGTCACAGCCTTGGCTCTGACCCACATGGAGCAGCAGGTCCAGTGTGGGAAGGGAGGAGGGTCAAAAATAGCATTTCAGGGAAAACTTGCCCTCCCTGCAATCAGAGATAGGAAGAAGGATCAATTCTCCTGCAGCTGAGGATGCAAACTGTGCCAGACAGTCATTAAAGGCATTTTCTGTGCTGGAGACGTGGCTCTGCTCTCAAGCTCCATCCCAACCCTGCTGAGGAACTGACCTGTGGTTATTCCAGGGACATGGGGGCTCCAGTGGCCTCCCTGCCAGGTCAGAGCAGGCACCAGCCCTTCACTGTCCCTCTCCCTTCAGGCTGAACCCTCCTTGCACCTTGCAAATGCTGGATGAGATTCTCCTCAGGTCTTTAAAACCCTGCCTGGTAGGGCAGGGATGTGGATCCAGCCTGGATGAGATCAGCTGCCTGCTGAGCAAGCTGGCTCTGGGGCAGATCCTGTGGGACTGGCTGTTTCCAGGAGGGGCAGCTGCTGACAGACATGTGGGTGTTGTGTGTCCACGTTGTGTTTATGGAGCTGTTGTCCTGCAGGAACACCCCAACGTGAAAATTAAAATGTTGTGCAAATGCTGAGAGCTGGGGGTGCTCACCTGGAGAGGACAAGCTCCAGGGAGAGCTCAGAGCCCCTGGCAGGGCCTGAAGGGGCTCCAGGAGAGCTGGAGAGGGACTGGGGACAAGGGATGGAGGGACAGGACACAGGGAATGGCTCCCACTGCCAGAGGGCAGGCATGGATGGGAGATTGGGAATTAGGAATTGTTCCCTGGCAGGGGGGGCAGGCCCTGGCACAGGGTGCCCAGAGCAGCTGGGGCTGCCCCTGCATCCCTGGCAGTGCCCAAGGCCAGGCTGGACACTGGGGCTTGGAGCAGCCTGGGACAGTGGGAGGTGTCCCTGCCATGGCAGGGGTGGCACTGGGTGGGCTTTGAGGTCCCTTCCCACCATTCTGTGACACTGGGAATCAGCCTGGCAGTGCGCAGTTCCCCTCCAAACTCTGCATTTCTATAAGAATCTCTTTGTTTATGCACCTGTTTTTCATGCCAGCTTTGCCACAGGGAAAAGCATTTTTCACATGATCCAACACATTTTTCAGCTATTTCTGCAAATCCAGACTCCTCATAGAGTGAGGCAAAGGAAAAGTAGAAATAGGTCAGGTATTTAAATAAGATGTAGTTGTCTCTTTTCACAGCAAGTTGCCTTTTTTCCTGCCAATGTGAATTGTGCTAATGTATCAGGAATAAAGAGAACAAAGGGAAGCAGAAGTGCCAGCGTTTTCATTCTGGGATTGCAGCTTCAGAGCCCTTTACTTTGCAGAAGTGATACTGAGACCACTCTGGAACATCTCAGCAAATGCTTCTGAAATAATAACCCTCAAATTGTCTGCTCAACCTCTCTGAATACATGAAATCCACTTAAAACCCTGCCTGTCATTTCTGCTGTCACATGAAAAATTGATTTTCTGGCTCCAAGCCTCGTCCTTGGTGCCTTGCAGTGTCATGAATGCATAATATTAAGGAAACAGGGAAATTTTGGTGCTCTCAGGAATCATCTGGCTTGAAATGCAGACAACAGGCTGTCCTTGGTCGTTTGAGGTGAATTTGGATTTCTCAGCTTGGCTCTGTGTTCCAGGAGTGCCTGTGGCTGGTGCCACCCTCCTGCCAGGCTGGCTGTCACCTCAGCTTAGGCTGCTCTCACTGCTCCTGCTCCTTGGAGAGGACATTAGGAATCCACAATGAAATTCCCCTTTTTAAATATCTGCACTAATGGCAGGACTTGGTTCTTTGACTTTAAAGTTTTGTGATGGAAGGAAAATCTTCCTTTCAAAACTGCCCCAGCCTCTGCTCTCCCCAGGCTTTGTGTTTCCAACCCCGGTTCACCCTGGTGCTCCCAAGCAGAACAGGGATGATTTCCATCGTGCCTGAAATTCAATTAGACTCAAAGTGTGTCATTGGAGTGCTGTAATGCTGATACAGAGGTGATGTCAGTGCTGGTTCGAGCTGATCTTTACCTCATGGACAATTTTACCTGCTGGAGGAAGCAACTTTTCCCTTCATTGTAGGACCAGGGACTGCTGCAGCCCAATCATCCTTCCTGCCCTTTCTGAAATCCCCCCCTTCCTGCTTGACCCATCCACCTCCTCAATTCCCTGCTGCAGTTACTGCTCCTCTTCTCTTTTCTGCCGCGGAATTCTCCTCACTGACCAGCCATCCCCATCCTTTGTGTTGGGAGAGAGGCCAGATTTCCTCAGGACTGTTTACAAACCAGCATTGTTGGGGAAGTTGGGTGTAGATGAGATTCATCAGCCCCCAACAGCCTGAGAACAGCTGTAACCTGTTCAGACATCCCTAAAACACCATCCCAAGAGCAGCAAACCCAAGTGCTCTGAGTCACTTTAAGATCTGGGTTCTTCCTGAGACCCCTGGGCTCTGCTCAGGAATTTTGCAGTAGCACCAACCTCAGTCCAAGCTGCTCCTTGGCTTTTTTCCAACCTCCTGGTGTGTTTAACCCCTTTTTAAGCCCTGCACATTTGCTGTGTTTCTTCAGGCTTCTCAGAAGGGCTCTGGGTGTGCTCCTGCCCCCGGGATCAGCGGGAAGCAGCAGCGGGTTCAGAGCCAAACCCTGGCTGATGATGGAGCAATGCGAGCCGTGCCCTGAGTCACCCTGGCTGTGCTGCTTCCCCTTCCTGCCGTCACCCCCTGCCTGACCCTTCCCTGCCCCGGACGATGTGTTTGAAGGGAGCACGGAGCTGCCTGCAGCGTCCTGCCCATCACACGGCTCCCAGGAGGGACAGCAGAAATCCCAGGGGTGGGACAATCCCTGTGTCCCGGCCGTTCTCCTTCTGGCCGTGGAGAGGGGCGTTTTAAAGAGGAGGGACCTCAGCGAGGCTCCTCACCGTCAGGTTAAAAGCCTGTCATTAATTGAAGGATGATTCAGCTTCCTCAGCTGAAGTGTCACCGTGTGGATGCTGGGAGAGGAGGAGGAAGAGGAGGAGGAGGAGGAGGAACCGCCTTCCTCGCTGGCCCCGAGCCACGAGCACCCGCTCCCTCTGCGCTCCCATTCCGCAAGAATCCATGGCTTAACAGCCAGGAATGAGCTGGGGGTGGCGGGCAGGATGGTCCGAAAGCGGTGGGGGGATGCCCGTGTGCGTCCCGCGGAGTGTGGCCCTGTCGGGGTCCCCAGGGTCGCGCTGCTCGCGGGGAGGGGGCGCGGGGCCGGAGCCGCTCTCTGGAAAAAGCCGCAGCAGCGCTCACACAACGGCGGCTCTCTTCTCGTGCCGTTTCTGTGTCCTCTGAAGCTTTAGCTAATTTCTCTCTCTTTCCATTAGAAAAGGAGAAAAATCTGGGTTTTCAGATCAGCTCTGGAAATAGAGGCAGGAGCCAGCGCAGCTGTTCCAGGCCAGCGGAGGGGAGACGCGTCCCGTGCTGACAGAGCGAGGTTACCCGGGCCGGGATGTGCCCTGGGGCCGGGTTAGCTCAGCCCTGCTGCCGGACACGGCGGTCCGGAGGGCCGGGAGCCGCTGGCAATCGGACATGATGTCAGCGCGCCCTGCACTAAGTGGGTCACGGTGACACCCGCCCGGGAGCGCCCGCGCAGCGCTCTGCCCTGCAGCGAGGGCCACCCCCGGGCACGTGAAAAGCCCCTCCGAGAGGGGACTTCGAGCACCATTGTGCTTATCCGGGGGTTAGCCGCGTGCGGGGAGCAGCAGTGGGCAGTAAATTAACGCACCCCGCTGCTCTGCAGCAGCCCCGCTTGGCTGGCAGCGATGAGGCGTCAGATGGGATGAGGGATATCCAGGTTGCTATAGCGACCGGGAGCTGCGGCGCTGGGAGCAGCCGCTCTCCATCATCCTTCCAGCTCCCCTCCAGCCCCCCCACGCACCCCTCATCACCCCCACACCCAGCACACACGGCTGGCACAGGCTGCCCGTGCCCATGCTCCTGGCCCAGGATGTTCCCCAGGGTGGCAGAGCCCTCCTGGCACATTCCCGAGCTCAGCAGGGATGTGCATGGAATACAAGGGAGCTGAGCTGTTTGCCCCGGCTCTGCCAGGGAGCACAGCCACCCCGAGCTGTGGTGGGATGTGACAACCCTGCTGCCATCCCCTCTGCCTGGCCACAGCCCTGCTGCTGTTGTCCCCGTGGCTTCCAGCCCCTAAAGCCAGGCAAGCCGAGCTGGTGATTTCACTGTAGCAAATTGTCCTCTCTTATCCCAGCTGCTTCCTGGCAGTTTCACTGGCACAGGTCGATCCCATGGAATAATGAGAAAAAAACAGAATTTCAAACGTGTCCATGCTATTTGTGTTCCCATCATGATTTTGGGTGATCTCTGGGAAGCTCGGTGGCCGCTTCTCCTGTTGTGGCTCAGACCTCTGCCAGGCTCCAAAAATATCCATTTAATTCACAGCCCTGCAGTGAGAAAAGCAGAGCTGCTCATCCCTCGGGATGGCTGGAGGTTTTCTGTGTACCAAAGCGAGAGCACAGCTTCTCTGTGCTGTCTTTTTCCAGTGTAAAGCATCCATCAGCTGTTCCAACCACTCCTTGCTACTCCAGAGTCATTGCCACTTGTAAATCTGAGTGGAAAACAGATGAATAATCCCACACCTTTGTCCTCTGCATCAACCCCCTGTACCTCACAGTCTTACAGATGCTGAACAAACACATCCCAGATGCCTGAAAGGTGCTGGATTCCCTTCAAAGTATTTTTGGGGGGAATTTCTACCTTCCTGAACCTTCAGCTGGCAGACTTTGATCAGCAGCTGCTGAACAGTTGGGAACATCCTTTGAGGGGGGACTTTGCAAATGTGCCCCAGTAAACATGGGGTGGTGAATTCATTCCCCCAGCTGGGCCATGGGGAGGACCAGCACTGGGAAGAGAATACAAGGAAAGACTTTTGCTGTTCCTCAACCTGCCCAGGAGTTGAGTCCATGATGTCTCAAACAGGAGGCAGATCTGTGCTCATCCTCCTAAGTGCTCTTATTTTATTTATGTGTTGGTGCATTTCTAATGCCAGGCTCTTGGCATCACCCCCATGTGCTGCTTTCCTCTGCTGCAGCCAAGCACTTGGAATCATATTTTTGGCATGGTGGTTTTTATAAAATATGTAACACTCCAGCATCTTGCGGCCACGTAGAGCCGGATGAGCTCTGACTCCCCAAAGCTCTGCCAGGCTCAGAATAGCTCTGGAATGTGACTTCATGGAGGCTGCAGAAGAAGCTGCAGTTCATCCCTGCTGCTGTCAGTGCTGAGAGCAGGGTGGGGCTGGGGAGGTGAAGGGGAGCAGCTCATGGTGCTGGGCTGGGACGTGTCCCCATCGTCCTCCCTGCTGTCGCTGGGAGCCGCAGGCCCCACGTGCCCTGGCCCAACTCTCCCCACCATTTTCCTTCCCTTCAAAAATTCAAATTACATTGAATTATGAGTGAATTTAATGCACAGAATCATTTAGAGCTTTGGATTGGAAGGGACCTTAAAGGTCATTGAATCCAGCCCCCATTCCTGTGATACGACAGGGATCAGGGAAGGCGCACTCTGTGGATTTTAGGGTTCCCTCCAGGGGGGCATGTGGCAGGTTGGGGGCCTCTGCCAGGATGTTCTATCCATCATCCATCAGCTCTGGCTGCCATGGGGGCTGGGAGCTGCCTCCACCTCAGGGGATTGGAAATTTTTCATTTTGCCTGCTGGAGGAAATGAAATATTTAACACACCATTGGTGCTTTTTTTTACTGTTTTTTTTTTTTTTTAGCTCCTTCATTACTGCAGGTTCCCAGGAAATTCCCTGTTGAGTGACCTGTGTTTTCCTCCACAAAACCCCTGACCAGCTTTAGGGACTGCTCATGTGGGATAAATGGCATCAGGCACTGGAAGCTGATGGCACAAGGATGGGAAAACCTGAGACTCCTCTCTTTGAAGCCCAAAGATAAATTGTCAGCTCCCACGGGAGCAGAAATGAGGGAGCCTGGAGCCTCCTGTGCTGGGTGGGCAGGGAAGGGGGACATTTATACATGGAATGGTTTGGGTTGGGAGGGACCTTGGGCAGGGACACCTTCCACCAGGGCAGGCTGCTCCAAGCCCTGTCCAGTCTGGTCTGGGATGAAGCAATAGTCCCAGAGGGTAACGAGGTCCAGGCCTGGTTTTGGCTGAGCTCAGGACCAGCTGGGTCAGGCCTGGGGGTTCAGGCAGTGAGGGTTGGCCCTGGCTCAGCAGGAGGATGGAGCTCGGGTGAGGTTGTGATCCCTCTCTTGGATGTCCCATGATAGGAGCAGTGACATTCCCTGTGTACTTCCACTCAGCCCAGGCTGGAGGAAGGGACTCACCATGCAGTGACATTCAGAGTGGTGTCTCAAACCACTTTTGGGGCTTTCCCACCATAAAATATTGCTTTGGGGTGCAGCCCCATGGCTGGCACCTGCCCCATGACCCCCCGTGGGCTGTTTGGGTGTTTCACAGCAGCCTGGCTGTTGGCCCAAGCTCCCAAAGCCGGAGAGCAGCCCTGGGAAGGGGAGGGGAGGAGCAGCCCCTGCCCCATCACCTCCGGATGCCCTGCCCAGGAGCACCTAAACCACAGGGGTTTGCTGAAAGAGACAGAAATATTTCCCAGCTCGCTGGCATTCCCAGCTCTCCCTGGGAGGGATGATTCCCAGCTCCTGAGGAGGGATGCATAGACACCCCAGGTCCTAAATCTGTGAGGAAGGAAGTGCAGCTCACCAGCTGCTCCAGGACCTCCCAGCCTGGGGTCAATGGGAATAAATGCATTTTAAGAATGAGAAAGCCAAATACTTCATGGACTGGGGATTTTTACTTAATTTTTTTAATTAAATTTAATTTTATATAATTATATAAATATTATAGAATTTTTATTATCATTATATAATATAACTATATTATATTATATATATTATATACAATATAATATACAATATCAATACAATATACATACACACATGTATATACATATATATGTATATAATAGATATATATATACATGTATATAATATACAATATCAATATAATATAATATAATATACACTCATAATACATTATTATATGTATTCTTATATATTAGACTATATATTATATAGTATATTATTATATATGTATATATTATACATTAATATATGTAATGTATTATGAATATAATATAATATAATATAATAATATATGTAAATAGCTTTATGATATATATAATAATTTATACACAAATATTTAATGCTCATCTCAGCCAGAGGGGAAGGAGTACATCTGGATGTGCTGCAAGCACGTCCTGGAAAAGGCCCAGCAGTGTTGTGGCAGCTGCTGTCATCTCAGGAAAGTGGCTTTTGTGGCTCAGCCACAACTCGAAGGGACCATCTCTGTGCAGCTGCCTTGGCTCTGCCTTGCCCTGTGCCCTGTGCCATGTGTGGCACTGCAGTGGAACAGACACATATTAACAGGTCCTGTTGCTCATTAAAAGGGCAAAAGCAGCGTTGTTGTCACAGCTCAGCAGGTGATGATGAAATACAGCAGTTCCCAAAGCCAGGCTGTGCTTTGCTCTGGTAACTCAGTGGGCAAGGCTGAGCCAGAAAGGCTTGAAAGCCACTTCTTAAGTGGAGGGGTTGAGTTCTGAGCTCACAGTTTAGCCTGGTGCTTCCCCTGTACATGAACAAATTCTTTCTGAAAAGGCACTTCTGGCAGCCTCCGAGGTGATCTGCCTGAGCAGACCGCGAGGCACAAAAGAAATATACTGTAAATATTTGCTGGTTTTGAAGATGGAAAAAAAATTCAGTGTCTCAAGTGTCACTTGACTGCAGATAATTGTGAAAAATCACACGGTGAGGAGGGACCTGGCAGCTGTGCTCAGCTCAGTGACCTTTCCCGGCATCAAAATGCCTGGAGCAGTTGCTCTGACCTTTGACTATGGAAATTCTCCTTTTGATCCTGACTTGAGATCTCCTTGATTCGTGTCTGACTTTCTTTGTAGTCTCTTTTCCATGGCTTTGATCCATCTTAATGTCTGATCTCTGCCAAGGCCACCTGGCTCTGAGGAGCTCGACAAGGCCAGAGCTCCGAAAAGCCGGTGAGGCTCAAGAGAAACATCCTGTGAACCCTGAGAGGCTTTCACAAGGCAGGTTTTGCAAAGCCCTTGTGGTTTCAGATGTTTTCATCTCCCTCATGGCACGTGTGAGTCACAGACTGCCTGTGTGTGTGCCTCCTCCAGAGGGGAGAGATCTGCACCCAAAAAGGGCTCCTGGGTTGTGTCCTCCTCTCCTCAGGAAGGCCTGGGGTGAAGGGAGCTGCCTGTTCTGGCTTTGGGGCTGTCCTGAAGAAGGTGCAGAGGGGTTCTCAATACAGCCCACAGCTGAGTCAAGAAGGAAAGAGAATATTAAGTTCTTTCTGGATCACACAGGACAGTAAATCATTGTTTTGAACCTTTTTCAAGAGCCAGGGTGTTCTAACAAGACCTGGATGGGAAAGGTGTTTTCTCCCTCTGAGAAGGATGGAGAGTGCCAGGGAGTCACAGGGATGATGCTGTCAAAATCATCTGACTCTTACATAGGGGAATTTATGCTCTGAGTGTGTAAATCTCTTCTGGCTGTGGGACCTGGTACTTTGGAGCTGCCACACTTGAGATGTTCCTGCCCTGGGAGAGGCAGAGCTGAGCTGCCACAGCTGCAGCTCTGGAATGAAATATCCACCCAGAATTATTGACATGTGATGCCATTTGTGTCCTGGCTCCCTGGGGACAGTGGCTTTGGGGATTCTTGAGGTCCCATGAAGAGTGGCAGCCCTTCCTGGGAGCAGCTCCCACAGGCTGGCTGGTTCAGGGGGGACACAAAGGGCACCTGAGGTCTCAGTGCAGGTTTTGCTCCTGTACCCTTTGGAAATCCAGTAATTCCTATTTTTCTCCTTTGAAGCTGTTGTGGGAATAATTTTCTCAGTAAGTTTTCCTTTGAGCCCACAGTATCATTGTCCTGCAAGCTGCAGAAACCCACAAGTGCTCGGGTGAGATATACCCTGATCCCTGCCCTGCCAGCCACCCAGCCTGGGCCCTAAACCCTCCTGAGAGAGCACTTATCTGTCCCCAAATGACACTTGTTGTAGCTCAGATATGTCCTTGTTTATTACCTATCTTATATCCAGTGGCTTTTTAAACCCTGCTCAAGAAATTCCTCTCTGTGAGGGTGGGGAGGCCCTGGTATAGGTTATTCCTTGGGTGCTCCATCCCTGGAAGTGTCCAAGGCCAGGATGGACAGGGAATGGCTCCCACTGCCAGAGGGCAGGCATGGATGGGAAATTGGGAATGAGGAATTGTTCCCTGGCAGGGTGGGCAGGCCCTGGCACAGGGTGCCCAGAGCAGCTGTGGCTGCCCCTGGATCCCTGGCAGTGCCCAAGGCCAGGCTGGACACTGGGGTTGGAGCAGCCTGGGACAGTGGGAGGTGTCCCTGCCATGGCAGGGCTGGCACTGGGTGGGGTTGAAACTTGATGGTCTTGAAGGTTCCTTCCAACCCAAAGCATTCCATGGTTTTATGGCTCCATGATTGTCACTTCTCTGCCACCACAGCTGGAGCCCTCCCCAGCAGTGACACCATACGTGGCCTGAAGAGCTGATTTAACCTTCCCTGAAATTTTCAGTATCCCTGTTTTTCTCCTTGGCTCTTGTTAGGAAGCAAAGCCTTGAAAATTGCCTTTTTTTAGACCTCTTGATTTTCTCTCTCCCTGCTTCCTGTGGTTTTTTTTTTTTTTTCATGCAGAATATAGCTGCTGCTTTTTTGGGCTCTTTTTTCAGCCTCCCTTCATCTGGGAGCCTTTTTAATGTTTTTTTTCATGGGTGAACCCTCTCAAAGGCTGCAGCCAGGATCCAGGTGAGGCTGCAGCACTGACTTCCATAAGGTATTATCATGATGGGCTGTTCTCCCTCCTGCCCCTCGTGGCCCTCACATCTTGTGTGCAGCTGCAGGCTTCCTTGGAGCCAGAGAATCACGGAATATCCTGAGCTGGAAGCCAACCAGGTGGCCCACAGTGCTGCCTTTCCAGAAAGAGGCCTTGGTCTAAACTCTGGAAAGGTTTGATGGTTTAAAGCAATCCCCTTTGGAATCCATCCCAGTGGGTTCATTGCTGCTGAGCCCTCATTTCACACTTGGTTGCACACTTGGTTGAAATCCCTCTGGTTTGTTGTCATGAAAATCAGGCAATTACTGTGCTGGCTTTGCCATCTCTACCCAAATTCTGCTTCTGAAAAGAGCTTATTTCCCACTCTGTCCATAGGACAGCACCTCATTAAAAAATCCTGGGAAAGCCTCACAAAGCCCTGTTCCATTGGAGCCCTGTCAGAGATGGGGCTGCAGCTCTGGAGCTCCCCATCCCTGCCTGGTGCTGCTGTCCCTGGGGTGTTCCCAGCTCCCCATCCTGCTGTGCTCCCACTGGGGAATATTTCATCAATGAGTCTTTGCTGTGTTCTCATGCCTGTAGCTCCTTCCAGGGCATTCCAGGTCATCTGGGCTTGTTCTGAAGCATGGAATCATGGAATGGTTTGGGCTGGAAGGGACCTTAAAGCCCATCCAGTGCCACCCCTACCATGGGCAGGGACACTTCCCACTGTCCCAGGTTGCTCCAAGCCCCATCTAATCTGGCATCTCCTGTATTTACATTTAACAACACATTTATTAAACTTCTCAGCCTCACACCGCTTGTCCTCACCAAAACTCCCTCTGATCTTCCTGCTCTCCTTCCCTTCCCCATTTCCTTCCCACCACGTGCTGGTGCTGTGGCTGTGTCTGTGCTCTGTGCAGCTCTGACAGATGTCTGTGGCCATTTCTGTGTTTCCCCCGAGGTCCTGGATTAAATGCTCAGTCAAAACTCTCATATTTCATGGGCCAGTGATCTGCTTCCACTCGGAGTCCTCCTTTCTCTGCTGGTTTCCCTTTTGCCAGCATTGCCCCAGTGCTCAGCTCCTGCAGCATCTCAGGGGCTGCTCTGGGGTGTGTTTCCCACACACAGACCCTGCTCACTGGGCTCCCAGCAGAGCTGGGAGAGTTCCTCCTGTGAGCCAGGAGGGCGAGGGGAGCTGGGAAAAGTCCTTTGGGTGCTGGGATGGGCTGGGGTAGGTGGAGAAGTGCCCCAGTCACTTGGTTCACTGAACCAAGAAAAGGCAAAGAGCAGCCCCAGCCTGGGATCAGCAGCTGTGGCTGGTATTGCTGAGCTGTCAGCAGAGGCTGTTTCCACCCAAAAATATTCCCTGTGTTGTATGAAGACCTGAGTTTGTAGAAAGCACCAACACCTTGGTGTTTATTATGAGCAGAAATCACTCTGTGGTTCATCACTCACAGACGTTCCCACGTGGCTCCCTGGCAGGATGGGAGCAGTGCTGGGGTGGATCCTGACTTCCCCCAGAATCTCTTTTCCCTGTTCCATTCTGCCAGCAGCCTCAGGGGTGCTGGGGCTGGGTTGCTCCCCTGCCGTGCTCAGCCAGCACTCACATCCTGCTGTCACCTGGGGTGCAATCACTGCTAATGAGGAGTGGGGTTATTGCCCAGGAGGAGCCCAGCAGCACCCATCGCTTTGTCCTGATGGACTTGACTTCCATCAGGGCTTGGTGAGGAGCCAGAGCTGCCATCAGCCAGGGCTGGACTCAGCCCCAGCAGTGCCTGGCACCCACAGGGAATCCCAGAGTGGTTTGGGTGGGAAGGGACCTCAAAGCCCACCCAGTGCCACCCCTGTCATGGCAGAGACACCTCCCACTGCCCCAGGCTGCTCCAGCCCCAATGTCCAGCCTCGCCTTGGGCACTGCCAGGGATCCAGGGGCAGCCACAGCTGCTCTGGGCACCCTGTGCCAGGGCCTGCCCACCCTGCCAGGGAACAATTCCTAATTCCCAATCTCCCATCCATCCCTGCCCTCTGGCAGTGGGAGCCATTCCCCCTTGTCCTGTCCCTCCATGCCTTGTCAAAGTCCCCAAAGGTGGTGGGACAGGTTTATGCCATGAAAACTCCTTTTTCAGCTCAAGTTTGATTGGAAGTAGGACTTGTCTCTGCCTTTGCTGCCATCAGGGTCCTGCTGAGCATCACGGATCTCCAAAGGGTATTTCTGTTGTGTGTTGCCCTTGCCTGTGAGAGACTTTGTTGTTATCCAGGATTGTTCTGGTCCATCTCCATCTCAGCCCCTTCCTTTGGGATCTAAATGCAGCTGGAGCTCGGGGAGGCAGCTCCCATCCAAGCCGTTTGTAGCAGTGAGATTGGGAAGGTCTCAGCCCGCTTTCCCAGCTGCTGCAGCAGCTGTTCCCTCCCTTGGGGCCCAGAAGCAAACCTGGGCACCCCAGGGCAGCCAGCAGCTGCCACCCCTGTGCCTCTGCTGCTCCAGGAGCGAGGCTGCCCTGGAGGTGGGCTGGAAACCAAAGGGGAATTTCCTTCCCTCTCCCTCGCTGGCCTCGGACCAAGCTCCGGAGCAGTGGCCAAGAGTCCCGAGGTGGCAGCAGCTCCAGCTGCTCCTGGGGCTGGTGGCAGGGCTGGTGGCAGGGCTGGTGTCATGGGGTGCCCAGCAGGGACGCCAAGGAGGGGTTTGTCATCCCTGAGCACTCACAGATCCCTCAGGATTGCTCCGTCCAGGAGCTGCCCTGCTCCCCCAGCAAAAGCTTTAAGGCTGAGCCCTCACACGAGGAAAAGCAGCATGTGATGAGTGAAGGAGCTTTGGCAAGGTGGGATCTGGGAATGAGACAGGGGGAGGGAAGCCTTAATTTAATGGGGTTGTCACACGTGGCAAGGATCAGAGCACCTTCTCTGTATCCCTCCATGCCAGGACAGCGTTAGCTGCACTCACACCTGTGTTCAGGTGATTCTCCTCATGCCAGCAGCAGCTGAGACCCAGACTGATGCAGCTTCCTGCAGGTCCCACAGCCACAGGGCATCGGGACCTTCGCATTCCCAGGCCCAGGTCCTGCTAGGGGTCACAATTCAGGTTATTGAGGTTCCTCTCCCCAGATCCTCTGCCTGGACACCTAGAAATTGCTGTGGGACAGGAAAAGTCCTTCACCCTTATCCCTGTTAGGGACACTTGATGCTGGAGATTTTCCCAAGGAGCAGGGATCTCTGAGAGGCTCCTCTGTGTGTGGCTCATTCTGCTAAGACACAGCAAAAATAGCAACCTAAGCTGGGATTGCAGCCTCAGCTCACCCAGGCAGGAGTAAATAACATTAAATACCTGTAAGAACATTAAATACACGAAGGCTTTGTGTGCTGGGCCCTGCCAGCCCCTTCAACCAACCAAGCATTGTTAAGTGGTGAAAATCTGTACTTGGGAACTGCATAAAAATGCAGCTTAAGGGATGTAACACCACCTGAACAGTCTGTCAATGGAAACAGAGTAAAAACTGCTCAAAGGACTTGGGCTATGGCAGTGGAAATGTTGGAATGGCTCAGACCAGGCAAGACCTGGAGTCTGGGAACCAAACATGAGGAACGGGATCCCAGCACATCCCCCAGGGTGTTTGGAGCATCCAGAGAGGCAGCAGGGTCAATGTCAACAATTCTAAACCACTCAGCATTGTACTTAAAATGCTGGAAATATGGGAATTTGAAGTGTGGGTGAGGTCACAGGAGAGAATTCCCAAAGGCCAAGTCCCTGGATAGCTCTTCCCACTGGTGGTGGCTCATGGGGATGGATCTGCTGCAGGATTTTCCTCTCCTGGGGATCTCCGGGGGTTCTTGGCTGGTCCCAAGGGGTCGTGGCTGGAGCTGGGGCATCAGCTTGGCCTCAGCTCCATCCCAGCCCCTGGAGCAGCCAGGCCATCAGTGGGGCCTTGGCATTGCTGGGTTCTTCCCTTTCTTCATGGAAAGGGCTGGTCAGCACTGACACAGCTGCCCAGGGCACATGGATGTGGCACTTGGGGACAGGAGTCAGTGGTGGCCTTGGCACTGCTGGGGGAACAGTTGGGCTTGATGATCCCAGAGCGTTTTCCCAACCTGAATGATTCCATGATTTATGATTTTTCTGCTTATGGCACAGGGATAATTTTTGGGGATTTAGAGCAGGAGCCTTTGTGGCCTTTAGCAAAGGGGGACATTCTTGCCAGTTATCCTGGCCCTGCTGGGATGTCCTCATGTCCCCAGTGACAGTGACCCCAACAGCCACACAAAACAATGTGGGAGTCAGAAAGTCCTGATTCACTCATAGAAATCATGTTTAGTGCCAAAGCTGGGTTAGGGGGTTCAAAAGCTGGAGGGACAGAGTTTTGTCCCAGCCAGTTTGGTCTGTCCATCTGAGAGGGAATTGGGATCAGCCACCACCCCTCCTGTGGTTCCTTCCATGTTCCAGGCTCTATTTCAGTCTGAGCTCAGCCCAGGGATGTCCCTGTCACTGCTGCAGGCACAGAGCTGGAGGGGGTCACTGTAGGGTCATTCAGGGGACAGTGGCCAAGCTGGCAGCAGCCCCTGGGCCCTTTGACCTGGTCTGGGCTCTGCCCATGGAGCTGAGGCCTCCCATGGGATTCCAATCCCAGAGTGGAAGGCTTCACAAGCAGGAGCCCAAAGCTGGGCTCAGGGCTCAGGCCTGGCTTAACATAGAGTTTTGGGATGGCTGCAGGATGTGCCTGACCTGAAAATGCCTGTCCCAGATGTGGCCACCCCACCCCATCCTATCCCAATAATATCCCATTCCATCCCATCCCATCCCATCCCATCCTGTCCCATCCCATCCCATCCCATCCCATCCCATCCCGTCCCGTCCCGTCCCGTCCCGTCCCGTCCCATCCCATCCCATCCCATCCCATCCCATCCCTCCCCTCCTGACCGTGTCCCTTTCCCGCAGGGAGAAGCGTTCCCTGCACGTCACTGTCACCAACCCGGTGCAGTGCAGCCTGCACGGCAGGAAATGCACCGTGTCCGTGGAGACCAAGATCAACCAACCGCAGCCGGATTTCACCAAGCACCGCTCCGGCTTCGTCCTCTGCGTGCCGGGCAATTAACGGCCCCTCCCCCGGAGCGGGGCCGGGCTCGCCCTCCCCGCCCCGGGACTCGCCGGGATCCATCGGGAGATGCTCAGCAGCGACTTGCCAGGTGCCTAAAGCAGCCTCTGAAGCTCAAGGTTTGGAAAACCCGAATTCCAGGGGTTTAGAAAAGCCAAATTCGCACGGAATGAAGACCTAAAATAGCCGGTGACCTGTTCTCCACATTACAAACCAGGCTGGAATATCAGGAGAGTTCTTCCTTTGGAATTAGTCTGAAAAAGAGTTTCTAGGTACTTCCACCCCTTCTCCCCTTTCCCACATTGATCCCTCACCTCCCTCCAGTTCTCCCTTCCGTGCTCCTTTCCCGTGTGTCAGTTTTTGCAGTATGATGCAGCCTCCAGGGGAGGAACCAAAGAGACCCAGCTCAGGGAGTCAGGTTCTGTAGAGCCAGATCCCCACGGAACCAGAGCCAGGCTGGGGAGGGAGGGCTGCCTGCCACACTCCACATCCTCCAGCCCCCAGGCACACGGGGCTGGGAAGGTACCTGGAGACAACTCCAGAGCTGCTGCTTTCTCCAGGGAATTCATCCCCCCATAGAGGCACCTTGGCTGGACAGGGGACTCCCCAGTGCAGGGCCTGGATTCATTAATCCTGCATTGCTTTTTGCCTTAATTACCCCCTCCAAGGGCCTGAAGCCGGTGGGTTCCCTTTGGGACCATGTGGCCTTGCTGAATTTTAGGTGATCTGCATGGCTTTGTGTCTGTGCCAGCGTTGGGGTTAGGGAGGGCTGAAGGGACCCACGGCAGGGGTGAGCCCAGGAACAGGGGGAGCTTTGGGGGCCAAGCTTTGCACTATCCAACATTAACCTGGCACAGCCCCAGCTGCCAGCACCAGGCTCCTCCCTCCAAAGAGTTTTCCTGGCTCTTCCCAGCACTGGGCTGTGTGTTGGGGTGTTGGGCTTGTCCTGGCCAGCCCAGATAACCCCAAGCTCTCTCTTGGTGGAGGGGCATGGATCTCCTCAGTGGTTTATTCCCACTGTGCTGGGCACTGCTGTGGTTCCTGAGCAGCCCAGGCTGTTGGGATTGTACATTGGGATTGTCCTGGCACTGCTGGTCAGGTCAGGATTCCCAGCCCTGGAGATGGGGGAGCTGAGGGTGACCCCACCTCGGGGTCCCAGCCCGGCCAGCAAATGGGGAGCACTTGTTTGATGGAGCATTTTGGGAATTAGAAAGCCTGGAAGAGGCTCCTCACTCACAAAGGTTTCCTGAAGCCGTGCCATGGACGTGGGGCACGGGACAGGTCACTGCAGCCTTGGTGTCCCAGTGCCACCCCCGAGACCAGGGAGGGACAGGGATGTGGAGCATGAATGAACAGGCCCCGTGCCAGAGCTCTCCCATTCCCGTTGTCCCTGGCCTTGGACCAGCCCTGGGAACATCCCAGCACCCCCCAGCCCCCAGTGCCCCTCTCGGTGTGCAGTTCTGGGCTGTCTGGAGGGGTCCCCTTGGGCAGGGGCTCCTCCAGACCCCACACCCCGAGGGGTCAGCGCTGGGCCAGGAGGTGACAGCGGCAGCCCCGACCCCACCACGCTCACACAACGCTCCGGGACCACCCGGGGAGCACCCCGAACCTCCACGGAGCCTCTTTTCACCCTCCATGGGCTCCTCTGGAGGAGCGACACCAACGCCAAAGCCGCGGGACCCCCCCGCCCTGCCGGGGACGCTCCCGGAACGCCCGGCGCTGCTGTGCCTTTGCATTTGCACTTCTCCAGTTCTGTCCTGGTGCAAACGTCCCCGCCCCGGCCTGCTGGGGGTGGGATCAGCACTTTTGTACCCTTGTCCCTCCAAAAGAATGGTGGGAGGGAATTGGGATGGACGGCAACGAATTGGGATGGACAGCTTGGGAAATTTCTCCTGCCATGAGATGGCAATATTGTGATGAGATGTGTCTTATAAAATATATTATCTGTTCCTGCTCTGGTTTTATATATATATAAAAATATATAAAAATATATAAAATATATATATTCTTGGTTTTCCCATAAATTAACTATTTCTAAATTGAAACTTGGATTCTCAGCTGGGGGCGATAATGCAATGAACCTTTTTTTTTTTTTTTTTTTTAATAAATCGCTGATATTTTATGTGTAAAAGAGCATAAAAAACCCTACTATAATGGACCTGGATTTTGTTTACATAATTCACTGTAATAAATAATAAAAGAAAGCAATTAGTTGCATCCCACCATGGCACGGCCCGTTCCTGCCGGCGCGGGGGAGGTGATGCCCAGAGGGATCACTGTCCCGATATCCCAGTTATCCCAGTTATCCCGGTATCCCGACTCTCCCCCCGCGGCTGCTGCCCCCGCTCTCCCACCACGGGGTGACCCCGGCGCCGGTAACGCGATTAAAGCGGCGGCTGCGTTAAAGCCTCTGTCGTCAACACAAATCCCACCGCCAGCGTCCGAGCGCAGAAAAGACTCGGCCACGAGCCGCTGCCGTGTAATGGATGGTCAGTGCATTTTTATTTAATCAGCACAGTACAAAAATAAATAAAAATAAGGGGAGGGGATTAAATTACAGGCACACTGAGCCCCATGACACAGTCGGTCGGGTTATAAACCACACATACTTACAAACACACTATACACATACATACAAAATGAGACAAATATAAATTAATAAGTAACAATACCCACCAATTTGGTCAACAAAGATCTACAGAAGAGATTGCACTAAAAAAACGTACGTACACATGTATCATTAGCAGGGTCCAATGTACAGCCATGAAGAGCTTCAAGTGAAAAATCAAAAATAAAAATAAATGGCACGTTATTTCTCCCTCTTGTTCGCCAGTTTAACGCCCGATGGACCAGAACTAAACTAGAACTGAGCACACGGAGAAAAGAAAACGATAAAACCCAAAAAGAAGGTCTCAGTCCCCAGGCCTGATACGGGAATACCGGCTCGAGACTGCGGTGTCGGGGTGGTGGCGGGTCTTTGTGCATGGGTGTAATTTTACAGCCATCTCTCGTTAAGGTTTTTCTTTTGATTATTATTTTTTTTATGCGTTTTTCCTTTTTTTTTTTTTCCCGAAGACACAAATTGCTCCTGTTTGCATGCGCAATACCACTGGAAAAGCAACAATGACAGAAGAAAGAAGGGTTTTTTTCTCTTTCCCCCCCGCAGGTTTGCAGTTCGTTGGGTTTGTTCTAGAAGAATTCATATAGCAGCATGTGGCGGCTCCCCTTGCTTGCACACTCAAGTAGATCCTTTACACAATACTCATGACCAGTGCACGATGGGAACAAGACATTTCACATTGATCTCATGAACAGTAGCGGTGATTCCCGTCACCCGGACCCGCTCGGGAATTCGAGTCTCTTCAAAGAAAATAAATAAAGGGGGGGGATGAGGGAGGAAGGGGGGGTGGGGGGGTCCCCGGGCCGTGCCCGTGTCTCTGTCCCGGTGCTGCCGGTGAGTCCCGACCGGGCCGGTTCAGCCGCCTGCGCTGGAGCCTTTACAGGAATTTTTTTCCTTTTTTTTTTTTTTTTTTTTTTTCCCCTACCTGGGCTCTGTCTCGGTGATGCAGTGACCGGCGGAGCCCCGCTCCGCTCCCGGGGGATATCGGCTGGGGAGGTTCTCGTCCCCCCATCCATGAATTGCTGGGATCAATCCGGTGGCGGAGCCGCAGCATCCCCGGGCCCGCAGCATGGGGAGGGGGCGGCGGCTGGAAAGCGGCGGCGCGGGAGGGAACCGGGGGTCTGCGCTCCGGTCCGGAGGCGGCCGAACGCCCCGTGTCCCACCGGGGGGGGGAGGCGGCGGCTCCCGCCCTTCCCCGCCGGGCAAATCCCCCCGGGAGCGGCTCCGGGCCGGGCGGGCGCGGTGTCCGGGGCGCGGGGGGCGGCGGGCGCTCACCGGTCGAGGCCGATGAGCAGCCGGCCCTTCTCCTCGGAGCCGCTCTCCTTCTTGAGGTCGGCGAAGACCTGGGTGAAGTAGTGCGGGTCGGCGTTGACCTGCAGCATCTTGGGGCTCATGAGGTCGATGATGGAGAGGCAGCGGTCCCAGAAGGCCTCCTTACAGCTCTCCACCAGGAAGGGCTTCAGCGGGTAGGAGATCTCGTTGCCCATGTAGGAGTAGGAGAGGTACAGGCAGGTGAGCAGCACTGCCTGCAGTTCGTGGTCGCTGGCCACCTCGGCCGAGATGACGTCCCGGCACAGCATGTAGAGGAAGACCACGTTGGCCGGCGTGATGAAGCCCTGGTCCTGCCAGCCCTGCAGCAGCAGCGAGCGGTCCACGGAGCGCAGCCAGAGCACGGGGTCGGTGGGCGAGAGGTGCTTCAGGCGGTAGCAGCGGCGGCACAGGAACTCGCCGAGGCAGCGCAGCAGCTCGCTGGTGGACGCCTGCACCACGACCCGGCGCGGGGTGGCGGCGGCGGCGGCGGGCGCGGCCGGGGGCGCCTTCTGCGCCGAGGCGAGGGCGGCGGCGGGGGGGCGAAGGTGGCGAGGTTGGCGCAGGAGAGCGATTTCTTCAGGTTCTCGTTGTTGAGGTGGGTCACGTTGCTCTGGTAGCCGCCGTTGGGCTGCACCTTCTTCGAACTCTTCTTCTTGGCGGAGACGGCGGCGATGCGCTTCCAGGGCAGCACGGAGATCAGCGAGTGCCGCTTCAGGCCCTTCTCCTTCGCGTTCTTGCTGTTCTGCACCGCCGTGTAGTGCCCCACCGTGGCCGCCCCCTCCTCGAACAGCGGGGCCTTCCGGTAGCTCGGCGACAGCGACAGCACCGTGCCCATGGCGCCGGCCGCCCGGCGGGCGCCCGGCGGGCCCCCGCCG